>NC_081182.1:160148989-160507269 GCF_029867415.1 Vicia villosa
AAACCTTGTAGGTTTATGATTAGGGTTTTTACCGCAATAATTAATTTAATATCATTAGGTTTTTAAAGGTTTAGGTTTGTTAACCCTGATTTTTTTAAATTCATTTTTTTACGCGCAAATTCTTTTCTCATCTCATATTTTGTGATTGTCGAATGTTTCTGTTTAATATTTTTGCCTTTTAAATTTTGCCTTTTAATTTCGCCTTCTGCATTTTATCATGTTTATCATCTACTTAATTATTTCTATTGTAATTGCCCCAAAGCCCTGTAATCATTTTTTGCCCTTTTATTTTTTTGTTACCCTACAAGGGTTTTATTGTAAATAGCTTAGGTTTATTTTCCGCCTTTATTTTTCTGCCCACAAGTGTTTATTGTAATAGCGTAGGAATTTTTATTTTTCTGCCTTTAATTTCTGCAATTTTAAACTGCGTGGTTAATAACCCTAGGGAGTGCAAGATTATTAACTGAATATAGCTCACTAACTTACAAGATAAATATCATCGAAGTTAACCACGTTATTGTTGCACCCACACACCTTTAGGGTAACCCCTCTTATTGCCTTAGTTGCCTGTTGCCTTATGATTCTGTTGCCTCTAAGTATACTAAATAGTCAAAGTCCCTCGATTCCGAGGATACCTAAAGTAATGTTGCCTTTAAAGTTATTGAAACTCCCTCGAGGTTGCCTTATAAAAATATAACGATTGTCCCAATTGCTAAGGTATCCTCGCCTGTTGCCTAAAGGTTAAATGACTATTATATCCTTCCCTTAGACTACTTGCCCTCTTTATGGCATGGGATAGTCTTATGGCGAACGATAATCTCGATGACCCTTCAACATCCAATTGAAAGACTTCCTGCCCTCTCATGGTACGGATAGACCCTTTCGCCCGAAAGACTAAAAGAACAATTTTTCTAACTTAGGGTAGTTGCTATTAATTGCTTGCTCTTCTTTTCAAATTCAAATCTATTTTTCTCACTCTTTTCAAATACTTTCAAAACAAGGCTACGCTTATTTACAAGCTAAAGTCCTTAACGAATCTTTTTCTATTCACACTCTACATTTCAAACATTTTTGAAAACAAAGTGAGCTAAGCAATTAAGAGCCCATGGATAACCATGGATACAAAGGGTGCCTTAAACCTTCCCTTTGTATAACTTACCCCCCGAACTCAAAATCTTTCAAAGGTCTTTCCTGTTCTTTTAGCCTTTCCTAATTGGATAAAATAAAAGTCGGTGGCGACTCTTGCTTACCACAACATTTTCTTTTAAAAGTCAGTTCACCGTATTACACGAGGGTTTCACTCCCTTATAACTCCGGTATTTGGGAATTCGAAACAATGTATGTACATTATCAGCAGGATTTTGTTCTAAAAGCATACAATTAAAAAATGTACATGTTTTTTAACTTTCATCATCCTCCCTTGCTTAGACAAAAAGAGTTAAATATCAATAAACATAAATACAAAATGAAATGGGCATAAAAAGATTTGAGATAAACATGTGCGTTGCACTTTTCATTAATTCAAATAAAATGAGTTTTTACAATATGCAGTACTTGATAACAACAAAAATAGTACAATTGAAAATGCTTGAGAAATCTAAACAATGGCAAGATTGGCCTTATTCTAATGCAAATGAAATATTCTCTAACAAAAATAAAGTCTTCATGCTCCATTGGTGAAAGTGCCATTATGAGGTGGCATGGTCTTGCTCTGATAGCAGCTTGATCTTATTTGTAATTCCCCATTAATCTTTGTCTGTTGGATTTTGTCAAATATCGGTGTCGAGGAATCATCTTGTCTTAACTGATGGAGAGGAAAAAGGTAAGAGTCCTGATAATCATGGATGCATATGCATGAATGCAAAATGTTAATGATGATGCAAATGCAACAGAGATCAGAATCAAAGATCAAAGGCTCTCGGATAACAACTTCTCATGGTCTTCAATGATGGTCAAATCCTCCAGATTCAGAGGTTCGATGTTTGATTCTGGATATCTGAATGGACATAGGGTAGGATGGAAGCATGGTTTCCTGCAACACAAAAGTTCCCAACCCCTCTCACATGTATGGTAGTATAGGATGAGGTCAAAAGGTCTACAGACTACTAGCGGTTCGTGTGAATGTACTATCATCGTAGCAGCATAGTATGCATGACAATAATATTCCACAACAAAACCGTCGTCTGAGCGTGGCTCCCATGACCGCACTAAACAGATATGCACCTAAATAGCCTTCATGAGTCCACTCTAGTCTTAGGTGTCCTAAGTGAAATCTCTGGCCTGGGTACTAGGCCTTTTACCTCAAATGATCATCCCATCCCAAAACAGTACAGCAGTATACAATGTACAAATATAATATAACAGAAAATGCAATAAAAAATATATAGAATCAAAAATAGAAAATGGAAGCAAATAAAACAAACACCCAAAGAAGAAAGCAAACAAAATCTAGGAACGACTTGCATGTATCCCCAGTAGAGTCGCCAAGCTGTCGCACCTCTCTCGCGCGAAAAACAAGACCAGCTTGACTGATTTGAAAGAAAATAAACAGAGTCGCCACCGAACTTTATTTATCTCCGAAGAGAAGGGAAATTATCGAGAAAACCATAAGAAAGAAAGGATAAGAAAAAGGTCTTACGACCAGAGATCGGGTAAGGAAGTCGGTTATTCAAGGGGAAGGTACTAGCACCCCTCACGTCTGTGGTACTCCACAGGATCCACTTATGCTTGCTTCTAATCTAAGGGTGTGTTATCTAATGCTAAAGCTAAAGGAACATGAAAAAGAAAGAAGAAAAAATGTGGGGAAAAGAAAGAAGTTTTTTACAAAATTGTGCTCGTTCAAGCCCCGCGACTTGATGCCTACTTATCCCTTTCAGGAATCAGAGCGTCGTAGTTCGGCTAAATATTTTTAGTTTGTTTTGTTTTTTTAGTAGACGAAGTTACATTCGCATTCTAGCGTTAGGATAGCAGCTCGTTGAGTGGAGTCTTATGCGTTACCTGTTTGCGATCAAAAGGAAGCAACGTGTCTGTTCAAGGGAAAGAAAGCCCTGAAGGCGAGAGAGAGAAGAGAAATGATTGGTTGGTATTTTTTGATGTAGATAATGGTGAATTAAATCCCAATGCATGGATACTCACTCTTCTCTACTTTTTAGGTGTCTGAAATTTATTATGTGTTTTATGTGTTTTTTGTTCGGGTATTTTTTAGAGGGAAATTTGGATAGTGGTGAATTAAATCCCAATGCAAGGATACTCACCCTTCTCCACTTTTGAATATTTATTAGGTATTTTAACGGTTGAAAAAGAAAAAGAAACATAATTGTAAAGGGGAATTCTAATTTCTAAAGTAGTTATACTAATGGAGAGGGAAATTCTAGATACTAAAGTTGTTATGTACAATAATCTACCTAATATTGGAGATAAGGGACTAAACTAATATCTTTTGGATTTTTAATAAAGAGAAGATAAAAGTCTAAGATATAATATATTTTTTTGGATTTTTATAAATAAATAATTAGAAACTAATAATAATAAAATAGTAAACTAAAATAAGCTAATTAAAAAAACAAAGGGGAGGTGCAAGAAAAAATGGAGGGTGTATATGTGAAATCGGTTTTGGGCTTTGAAGGAGGCCCAAGTTGATTAAATCTCTAACAGCTAGTGGGGTGCGTTGGGAAAAAAGGGGTTCAATGAGTAGCAACTTACTGGGCTTTAGGAGTCGGGCCCGAATCATCATAATTCTCCAACAAAGGGGTGGTAATTGGAAGTATAAGGTACATCATTGTTGAAGCTCTGTTCTGTATTATTGTCTGATGTTTGGCTAAAACATATAATAGCAGCAAAAGGTATTTAATGTTAATCTTGCAAATATAAAGGAACAAAACAGGTACAAGCAAGATGTTATATGGAATGTCATGACATCGCGCCTGTAGAACTGGAAGAAAGATTCAGTTTGTTACTCAACATATACAGAATATTCGTGGAATATTTTGTAATCCAATGTGGCGCATAATTTAAGGTCAAAAGAATATTTGAAGAATCAAATCAAAATATTGAAGATTCAGGAAGAATCAGATCAGAAGATTGAAGATTCAACAGTTTCTAATTAAGGAGATAAATTAGGAAACTCATGATTAAAAGACCTTAATTGTAGCAGAAGATTTCTGCAGATTTGTAACAGCAAAGAGTGCTGCAATTTGTAAGCCCAAGTCCAATTGGGAATAGGTTATAAATAGAAACGTTCGTAACCTAGTTTTACATAGAAAACCTTGTTTAGAAAAGATGTAGTCGTTAGGGTTTCTATAGGTAGACCACCCAGGTTGTGGGATGGCTGCCATGTCCTTCTCGAAACCTGTAGGTAAGAGAAGTGATTGTTCTCACTCGAGACCTGTAGGTAAGAGTTGAGTATTGTGTTCTTGATTGAAGCTGTGAAGCAAGATCAAGTTATTGTTAATTGTTAATTGTGTAAATAGTTGTTGTAGGGTTGTAACAGTTAGGTATCACTAGGGAGTGAGCAGAGGTTCTCTTATCTTGGATGGATGTTTGAGGTAAAGGTTGCATTGGGTAGTGACTAGGTAAACCAGAGGTTGTTTATCTGTAAACCAGAGGTTGTTTACATAAAATCGTAGTACTGATAGTGAAATCTTCTTCCTGGCTTTGTAGCCCCCAGAGTAGGTAGTTAAACTGAACTGAGATAACAATTAACTGTGTTATTTATCTTCTGCTTTATATTGTTTGTTCAGTCGTGGATGTTATGACATCGTGTATAATATCAGGATCATAAGTGTTAGTTGTTCCTTTACAGAACCATGTGAAATTTACAATCTGGTTATGTTGACTGAACATATATGATCCCAATTCTCATTGACTCCTCCTTAGGGGTAATAAAAAATTGAGGGATCTTTCTATTCTGCCTCTGCTACATTAATAACATATCAGATGTTTTGACATCGTGAATGACATCCTGAGTCTGTCATACCAGAATTTTCAATTGGTATCAGAGCATGCATCCTGTCTGTTTCTGGATGAGATCCATGAGGGATACATTCTGGTTATGGTAAAGGTAGAAGATTGTTTGAACAAGGAATGTTCATATTGTATGGACCTATATGTGGAGGGTTAGACCAACCTGACCTAGAATTGTGATGTTGGAACAAGGAGTGCTTAATCCAAAGACTTCATGCGGGAGTGAAGAATTTGAATTTCAGAACAAATTCAACCATTATCTATGGACAGAGAAGAATCGCATCAAAACCTTCATGCGGGAGTGAAGATATTGATAAGGTAACCTCTGTTTATATGTGAGTTTATCAGGTTAAGATATTGGTTTGGACTAGTCTGTTGCTTGGTGCAGAAGCAAGCATTATGCAGAATTGAGTATCAATCAATCCGTAGTTGTCATGCTTACAACTAACACTTGAAGTAAGCATTGTGTGAATTCTGTTGAGGTGTGACTATTTTCCACTGCATAGTCTCTATGAAACCCTAGGGTTATTTATATTCAACAGAACGTATGGCAGAAATTGACATCTATAATTAAAGTGTCAAAGATACTTGAGTAATCCCTCAAGTCCACTCATAATGCAAATGATCAATGATATTCATAATCATCTGCAAGTGTGAACCTTGAAAAAGTTCAAGGCTGGAGTGTTCCTAGAAGGAGGAACAAATGTCCTACTAGATGTTAGGACATTAAGAACTGGTATGCAGCTACCAGCTGAAGAACAGATGTTCTGGTGCTAAACTAATGTAGTGTGAGAACATTGGTTTAGAACCTACTCCTGGTCTGGAAGAGGATACATCAGGCTATAAGTTGATCTAGACACGATTAACATGTGCTTCTACTCAAATTCTGTTAGAAGTAAAATCTCAGTGCCACAAGAAAACTCATGAAGGTATTCCTTTCTGATCCTTTATGATTTACTTAAGAAGATCTTATATCTAGCATTTTCCTCTGATCAATGGAACCAGATATGTGTATTTTCATTTATAACCATGGAGCAATTGTTGGAGCTGAATACTGTGTCTCAACCACAGTAAAATATGGTCAAGAATGTGTACTTCCCTAGTTGTTATCCAGAAAGGGTAGTGTTGTTTGGAATCAAGGAAGTCGGATGAATCTGACTAATTCAGTGTCATGCTATAACTAAGTCTGTTCCAGAAACCTAAATGAGGGAATCTCCTATATAGGTACAGACTATGGCATCCATCATCTCAAAATCAGAATGAAAGTCTGAAGAAAAGTTTATTGAGATGCTGGCTATTATATTCCTTGATATGTCTGGATATTGCTGATAATTGAATTATTTTATTCTCACCCCGAGTGTTGTAAATTTGACATTAAAGATGTTAACCAAGAACCATGAAGGATGATGTCATATCTGTTGTCACAACATCATCTCATGATCTTCAGCTTCTTTATAGTGTATTTGCCAAGAGGAGAAAGTATAAATGTGAAGAGGTATCAGTCAGAATGACATAGTGTGAGTAGCAAATTCTAACTGAAAAACTGGTAAGTACTTTGACGGGAGACTTAGTACTTATTGGGTATAAAACCTGGATGCAAGACTGGGAAGAAGAAACCAGTTAGGATGAACTAGTGTGAGTAGAAAATCTTACTGAGTAACTATTGAGTACTTTGACGGGAGACTCAGTACCTATTAGATGAGAAGTCCTTCTAGTTATGTGTTCACTACTATCTTCACACATTAAGGAAGTATGGCAAGAGAATCTGGTGAAGCATACTGACTCTGTTAAATATCTTTATGGGAGCTGGATATTTACAATGTCTGTATGAAAAGACTCAGACGTGTATACTGAAAATTAATTTATGGTTATACAATCATAGTTTCTTCTACTTCAAGTTGCAGAGTGTGGAAATCTGAATCTTGTGTAGCAAGTAAACTGAGGTTTCTAAACTTAAAAACTGTGGCAAATTCCAAATGAAGGGAACTTCAAGGACGAACTTCAAAGATGTCCTAAATTTGTATAATTCAGGGGGAGTAAGAGAGTATGAAGATCAGCAAAGACAATGTTATTCTGCTTCTATCCAAATGTAAAGTCTTTCAAAGATTAATCTTGAAGCCAGAAGAACAAAGTCACACAAGATGTCAGAACATAACTGAAGTCATGTTTATTCTTAAAGACCAGCGATGAATGTTCTTTGCATTATCATCTGAAGACATGGATTGATGGCGTGTATCACTTGTTCTGACCTAGTGTATGATCCAACCTATGCACAAGTCCACCTGTTGCAGTTCCGTTTCAAATAACATCTCTTGATTGAGACTTTGGTTAAAGTCCCGGTATGTTGTTTAAATTGCTCAGGTTTATAGAGTCTTTTTGTTTTGTTTGAGTCTTGTTTGAGTCCCTCATGTTCTTCTTTCGGATATGAGAAAAATCTAGAGTCTAGGTTATGGTTGTTAGGTTGTGACAATCATAGGGTTTAAGGGTAGTGTTCAGACATTGTTAAGTCTGAGGTCATTCTTTACAATTGTTTGGTAAAGAATAAGAGTCTTGTTTCGTGTCGTGAACACAAATTATTTCTTATGTTCCAAGTCATTCTATAGAGAAGTGTTATCTCTATGGATAGTCAGAGTTTGTTTGAGTTTGGGTGTCAGACGAACTTATGTCTTAGGTGATGTCAACATCACATTGTGCTATTTTCCTGGTAGAAGGTCTAGGAATATGCATGCGAATGTTGAAAAAGCGACATTATTGTCTAAAGTGGCAGTTCAGGCATAATGTGGATTAGAATGGGCAGGTTCTGATCTGGATGTTAGTAATTAGTTCTGGCAATACATAATTACTTGCATTGGGTAGTGACTAGGTAAACCAGAGGTTGCTTATCTGTAAACTAGAGGTTGTTTACATAAAATAGTACTACTGATAGTGAAATCTTCTTCCTGGCTTGGTAGCCCCTAAAGTAGGTAGTCAGTCGTGGATGTTATGACATCATGTATAACATCAGGATCAGAAGTGTTAGCTTTTCCTTTACAGAACCATGTGAAATTTACAATCTGGTTAAGTTGACTGAACTTATATATCCCAGTTTTCATTGACTCCTCCTTAGGGGTAATAAAAAATTGAGGGATCTTTCTGTTCTGCCTCTGCTACATTAATAACAGATCAGATGTCTAGACATCGTGAATGACATCCTGAGTCTGTCATACCAGAATTTTCAAGCATAAGGGAAATTTTGTTGGGCTGTCAATGGATAAATTCGTTGGGCTCTCATGAGCACAAGCCCACAACTAAACAACTAATAGCCGAGGGAGGTATGTGTTGGAAAATACTGTTTGGGCCTTTTTAAAACAATCAAATCCAACAACTAACAAAAACCCTAAACTAGATGAGGGGTCAACCTCTCTATTCTCACATGATCTCTCCTCTCGTTTTCCCCTATTCTCGATCAATCCTTATCCTCTCTTTCTAAAAAAAATCTCAAAATGAATTCAAAGCTTGTAATAAGAAAATAACCACAAACAACAGCATGTGATAATCAAAGAAAAAAATGGAATCCAAACGACAAAACAGATCAAAAAGAGGCAAGGGAAATTTACTGGAATGCTGCTTGTAACTTCGGTCTCCCTATTCTCAATCTACTGCTCAACTCTGTTTCTTGTGCGATCACCATTGGAGCGTGATGCCTCGAAGGTTATTTGTTGTCGTCGATGTCGCAGTTGTATGGAGCGATTGATAGTTGTAAATCGGTGATGAAGCTTCTGAAGATGTGTTATGGGATTTCTGAAATGAAGATGATGCGAGATCGATGAAATGAAGAACGATTTTAGTCGACGAAGAAGCTTGTTGTGAGAATTGGTTTTATCGACTCGTGAAGTTGTTCTGAAAGTTGTTGATGCAGGTTGGGAGAATCGAAGGAAGCTGAAGGTTTATTTGTTGTTGCATGGCTGTGTGAAGCGGATTGCAGAAGCTGTGGTGATGCTTTGTGATTCTTAACTTGTTTGGTGTGTATGAAGCTTGTGTTGTGTTTGGAGAGGTTATGAATATTGCAGGTATGTTGTTTGAAGGAATCGAGTTTGTAGTGATATTTCAACTGATTATCCTTGAAGGAATTTTGTGAAACTGATGGTTAAAGGTTGATTCTGTGTTGATTAGTGCAATAATGTTTTTATGACTTCAACAATAATCTTCAAAATGGATCACTTTGAATATAGGCCTTGAGACTTGGATAGAATTTGGACACTTGAATTGATCATGGACTTTGGCTCTTAAACTAATATGATATGGGCTTTGCATCAAATGAATCCAAGAACTTCTCCTTTGATTTGCACATATAATAAAATAATAACAAAAATGCAAAACAAAATAAAATATATACAAATGACTCGTAATTTTAATTTCAAAATTCACGTTGAACTTCAAAAATAAAATTATAGTCAACCAAGTTAGTAATAAAAATACTATTAATCAAATGAGAAATACGTAAAAATGGGAATGATCATATATATTTATTTTTTTATTATTTTCTAAACGAATGCTAATGCAAATGATATTTTTTTTCTTGAATGAGATGCAAATATGTTAATGCCTTAATAAAAGGATGCAAATGAACCTAAAACCTAAACCAGTTAGAAATGAAATTACGAGGGCAAATTTTGGGTTACAAGAGCTGCCTCTATTTAATCATCTTAAACCTAAATGTATGAATTGTGATCAGATTTTTGGGAATTCAAGGTAGAGGAGGATTAAATACATAACAAACTGAAAAATTTGCCTGAAGAAAGATAGGATCCGCTGGAGAAAAAAGATATCAACTCTAGGTTGAGGAGAACATCAATTCTACTTAGGAAGAATGTATCAACACTGGGTTGAGAAAAATTAACTCTGGGTTAAAAAGGAATAGACGCCAACTCTGGGTTAAAAGGGAATAGACGCCAACTCTGGGTTGGAAAAGTAAAGTCAACTCTGGGTTGAATAAGAGATAGTTGTCAACTCTGGGTTGAGTGGGAAAAGAAAAAAGATAAACGTCAACTCTGGGTTGAGTGGGAAAAGACAAAAGATAACCGTAAACTCTGGGTTGAGTGGGAAAAGACAAAAGATAACCGTCAACTCTGGGTTGAATGGGAAAAGATAAAAGATAACCGTCTACTCAGGGTTGATTGGGAAAACGAAAAAGATACCCGTCAACTATGGGTTGAGTGGGGAAAATAAAGTACACTCTGGGTTGAAAAAAGAAATATTCGTCAACTCTGGGTTGAGAGGGAAAGGAAGATATTAGTCTGAGCTAGGAGATGCCGGTCTGACCTGGGCTTGGAGACATAGTTGATTTTTGGGAGGTGATTCCACAATGGTAAACTCTAAGTAAAGGTGGTCGAGATGATCATCTAGATATGGTCGAGACGTGACAAGGGATCCATATCTTTATTTTCTGCAAGTTCAGACGATAAAAGGAAAACATAAAATTTAAAACTCGTGGGTTGCTAGCCACGTAGAGCTTTGTTTAAATTTGACGGCTCGACGGCTCGGGAGTGCAAGCACTCAAGGTGGTTCTCTCGTGAATGACTCCTCGGTTGAAATTTTAATAATCTTCGCTTTCCATGGCCACTTATAAATCCATCTCACATATCTCTCACATTTTCTTTTCTTTCTTATGTGGGGTGGTTCATGCTTTTGAACTTGTGGTGGTGGTTCTGGATCTATCCTGAGTATCGGCTTTTCAAGTTTGGGATTAGTGATTTTATCCACCACCTCAAAGGTTAACCTTACCCTCTTAGCAGTAATGATATCCCTAGTTTCATGGTCCTCTAACTTTCTCTTTTTATGCAAGACTTCAAACAAGGGTGAATTGGTGTGGGTATTTTCCAATACCTCCACATACATCTTTGATTGTGAGTTTATCATAGCTTCCATAAAACTTTGCGGGATGGGAATCGGTGGGGTATAGGGAGGAGGAATTACAATAGGTGCTTCCTTCTCAACCTCTTCTACAACCTCCCTTTTGGATGGTGTTGGTGGATTTCCCTCAATCTCTACTTTTTTCTCACCGGAATTCTCCTCGAACTCATCATCTCTCTCCTTAAACCTATCATCACTCTCATCAAACTCATCATCACTCTCCTTAGGATTTTCAATTTTTTCTTCACTACTAGTTGCATCCATATGCTCCTCAAGGAAGGGTCCTAGAGGTTTTTGTTCAAGCAAGGAGATTTGAGTCTCGAAAGCCTCGTTATGAGTCGCTAGGGACTCGACCACAGTAGTCAGCTGCCTAAGGGTTTCATTAATATGGGTACTTTGTTTGATGAACTCTTCATTTTGGATAGTTTGTGTCTCTACAAGGTGCTCCATCATAGATTCTAACCTAGAGTGAGTTAGCACCTCATTGAAAATCCTCTATTGATGCTTCGAAGGTGAAATTATGGGATTCTTGTGGTTCTTCAAAGTGGGTTAGCATCGCATTTTGTGTTTCCACAAAGCGCTCTATCATCATAGATATTTTAGTAATATTTTCCATTAATATTTCGAGGTCAGATTTATAGGATTCTTGCGATTCCTCAAAATATTGGGTGTGGTGATCATAGAGGAAATTTTGTTGAGGGTAAGTTTGGTTGGAATTATAAGATTCTTGCGATTCCTCAAAATGTTGGGATTGGTAGTTGGAGAGGTAGTTTGGGTGAGAATCTGGTAGTGACGCATTGAAATTCTCCAGTAGTATTTTGAGGTCAGATTTATGAGGTTCTTGAGATTCCTTTAGATACTGGAAATGGTAATCATATGGGAAATTTGGATGCGGTTCCTCGAGATACTGGGAGTAGGAGTTGTAGAAAAGATTTGGGTGATACATAATTATAGAGATAAGAGTGCCTTAGTCTATATAGTGCAACAATGGAATAACAATATTGACTGTTGGTCCCCGGCAACAGCGCCAAAAACTTAATGCCTCCGCAAGTGCACGGAAATATCGAAGTAATATAAAAGATTGTTGAATCCACAGGACCAATGTCAACCTATTGTACGCTATTGTCGCTTTGTAAAGCTAAGGCTAATTAATGATTGATTAAGGGGAAACTAAACTTAAATCTAGATAAAACTATTAAATAAACTGATGGGAAAAACAACACTAGTATGTAATTTTTTGGACGTCGGGGATTCGGTAATTTATTGTTATAAAATTGAGTAATCAAAAATTCTTTAAGTGAAACATATTTGTTTAAAAATCCTTGTCTCAAACTCTCGCTCTGTTGATTTGGATTATATATTCAAACCTAAATGCTTAACTCTCGCCCTCACATTTAAATCTAAAAATAAAATTTGAAAATAATTAGAATTTAATTAACTTTAAAAAAGCTCTCGCCCCTATTTTAAGTTAAAGCTCAATGTACACTTTCCAGTTAAAACCTCAAACTCTCGCTCTATTAATTTTAACTTCTTTTTGTCTTTTACTTTTGTACAAAAACACTTTCATTAATTTTGTAAATTGAATCCAGAAAGAAAATTATTTTAACAATAGTTCTACCAATCCATTACTAAAATCCTTTAATCTTATTATTACATACCGGTATCTAAAATTTAGCCAGGCATAGTTATTAAATCAATCATGCATAAACAATTAAAACTCATATAATTGGGCATGTTTAATAATTTAATAGCATAAAACATAAGACTATAAACTTAATAAACAATAAAAACCTAAAAATATAACTTGAGTTAATTCTTGAACTTGAAATAGAGAACACTCCACCACAAGCCGGTTGCATCTGTTCTTAAAATTCTACGATCAAATAATGAAAACAGGGAATTAAAATACTATGATCTAACGTAAGGTTAGATCCAGTAAAAATTACCCAATAGTTTCCGGTGTAGAAACTATTGTGAGAAAATAAAATATATGCCTAATCTATGAAAAAGAGAAGAAAATAACAAATGGAAATAAGCTTCAATGCTGGAAATATATGCCTAATCTATGAAAAAGAGAAGAAAATAACAAATGGAAATAAGCTTCAATGCTGGAAAAATAACGCTGGAATCGAAAGTTGGTGGCTGGGACAAAAGATCATCCAACCCCCCTTTTACATGAATACTCCCCACTTTATATAGTGAGAAATTGTTGGAAGTTATCATGTGAGAGGTAGTGGAGATAGTGGAGATCATGATCGGAGAAGTTGAGAAAATATACGACACGAATGAAGACTTGGAATTATGAACGAAAATATTGCCGAAATAGGTTGGAGGCGGGGGCCTCGTGTTGGTTGACGTGGCAGCAAAAAAAAGGAAAGAAAAGTGGGCCAGCCTAGAGCTTGGAGGCGTGCGCCTCAAGTTAGGAGCCGAGGGCCTCAAGTGCTAGAGACAGGCGTCTCCCCTTGGTGGGCTTCTTAGGCCTTCAACATTATTCTTTTTACTTCATTTCTTTTCTTCTTATTCACCCCCCTTGTTGATTTTTACCTCTCTTTCATTAATTTTGCTTTTTTGAACCAATTTCTTCTTCTTTTATCAATCAATCTTTGCATAACTTAAATATCTGAAACAATGAAAATACCAGCATAATACTAAAATAGAATAAAATAATTAAAGGAAAATACTAACATTATTTATGAAAATTAAATCAAATAAACGATACATTTTCGTGTTATCAAACTCCCCCACACTTAAACCATTGCTTGTCCTCAAGCAATAAACCAACACGGTAAAAGAAATGATTACGTGCGATTTGAAACAATGGCACGACACGACTCCTAATCATACATGGCTGCTAGGCTAATGTTAGATCGATAGGTACTAAATGTCAACACCAAGGACACCATAATGACACGAAATCACAATACGCGATCAAAAACTCCCACCCCATGTAAACCAGTCTGAATCATTCTATTATAACTCAATCTATTTCTTTTGCTTTATTTCACCCAGTTTCATTCAAGTGCAATCACATTAAGCCATTTATCCTTGCACGCACATAGTAGAGTAGTCGGTTAGTGATTCTGATCCTTAGGCACGAGATTCTGGTACATAAGTTTGGTAACCCCTTTTATTTACTCAATTGCAAGTTGTGGGGGATCGGACCGTAGTCCGCCCTACCAAGTTCAGCACCAGGCACCTCTGAACCAACTAACAACGGGTTCTTTTATTGTATTTTTGTAGGTTCCACAACCGTTGGGTTAAGTGACCGGGTGAGGGTCACCTAACTTAATTGGTGCATTCCCTATTTTCAATTTTATCAAAGCATGAAATTTTTAAATTTTTGGTATAATTCACTTATATTCATCGACTCCCTACGTAGTTTGTGCTTAAGACGGTGCCGACAGCTAATATAAACTACTCGGGTTAATTTAAAACTCAAACTTAAGGTTTCGGCATAATTGGTACTCAAATTGGTTCACATACTTAGGGGGTTTGGTGTCTCAAAACAGTATCAAAAGACCATGAACTTTCTGAAATTCCATAGCCTTCAGGCGCTCTTCTAAAAGCTTGTACTCTTCGTCAGCATGTTGGTACTATTCGTCTTCATATTCAAGGTCGGCCTTGGGCCTGGGCAAGCAAGGTCACAGCCCAGGGCCTCAGAAAAATGGGGGGCTCAATTTTGGGGGTGTACTTAAAATTTATAATACTGATATAATAAAATATAGTTTTGCTAGCGAAATGAAATGACATTTCTATAGTTGTAGTCAAGCGGTTGAGCCACATTTACACTAGGTTTACTTTGGCAGTTCAATTCTTGGTGGCGCCTTTAATTTCCAATTGTTATCATTTTACAATAACATTTCAATCTTTCTCTAAATTTTAATTACTATCAACTACCTAACTAAGAACAAAATATACCACTAAACACCCTAATTTACCCTTAATGAAAAAAATTATTATCCTTACAAAAGCCCTTAATTGTAATTTGCTAAATCAAATTTTATTCCCACCAATCAAATTTCTTCATTCCTCCAAGTGGCACACATATTTCCCAATTTTCCCTTTCTTCGTCCATCTCATTTGAAAATACTCATTTTCCCTCACTTTCTCTTTCTTCCTCCTCCTCTCTCCAAAAACCCTAGCAGATCAGAATAACATATTCTCCCTATCCTCATTTCTCTCCCATCAATTTCGTTCTCTCTCCATACCCGTTCGTTCTCTCTCCATACCCAACCAAGACCTGTCCTTCCAGCTTCCTCTTAAGCATTAAAAATCCTTGCACTAAGGTAAGATATGGTGTACTTGTAGTATCTCATCCTTTTCTTCTTCTAGATCCACCGATTTTCCTCACTGATTTCATCTTCCTTCCTCATACTTTCAGAGTTTTTTCATTTTTTCTCTTCTGTTATTCAGTTTTTCGGTTTAAAGTTTTAGATCTGAATAGTTCGATCTAATTTTTGTTTGGTGTTATTTTTGTTTTGTAGATTAAAACACAAAGATACTCGAACGGGAAGAAAACAGAAGAAAAAGTTGCTGTTTATAATGATTAAATCAAATCGGAAGACTTTGTGTTTCATCATGTAAAGCTCTTCATTTCTGGACATTGGCTTTTGGTTGTTTACCACTATAACTGCTAAAATGTGTGACAATAGCTTTTTTCTGGTTTGCAGACGTGCTTTTCATCGCATAGGTATTTACTTTGTTTCTAAAAGGCATGTGTTGTTTTAGGTTTGAGAATGTTGTTTTTGCATCTGAAAAGGCGTGTGTATGCATCAACTATGCCTTGAAATGTCATTATACACTTCCTAATCAGCCATGCTTTCAATTATTTTGACATTTGGTATTTTAGTATACAGAATCATGAGGCATCCTAATTTCTTTCAGGTTGGTCGTTCACTTTGATATGACCAAGTTCAGACCAAATGAAATACAGAGAGTCAAAATAGCTTGTGTTTTTGCCTTCATATCAATTGGATGGCCAATAATTATTAACAAGACTGGAATCATGGAATGGATAAAATTCTGGTTGATGCCATGGTTGGGCTATCACTTCTGGGTAATTTCACTTGTCACCTAAATTAAAATGTTGTTTATTCATTTACCTCAAAAGATCTATTAAATAGTTTAGTCTGCTATTTTTCTTTGTCTCTCTAGCTGCAGGTATTGTACTATTCTCTATCTGGTCAGCCTTCTTCAACTTCTTTAATGTTTTTTAAACATATATTTAATCATGTATGTTCAAATCTAAAACTCATTTCCGACCAAATATCTTTCTGCTGTGAGAAAATATTAGTACACATGAATGTTGAAAATATAAGTCTACATGTTTATTCTTAATGCTATAAGTATTAGTACACATGGCTTTTTGCTTTGTTTCTCTGTTCTTATTTGTTGCTACTTTTTTTTTACATAATATAAACTACATGTAGAAAATATAAGTCTACATATGTATTTATTTTTCTGTTATGATGTATTGATGTTATCCATGTTTACATTATCATGCTGTCCATTTTATGTTGTCCGGTTTAAACCAGATTCTGATATGTTTATGTTTATGTTGCAGGGAACCAATGCATTTTGTAGTGGTGGTGGCTAAGCCTTACATGTGTGTCTTAGTGACAACAACATCAAACATCTTAAACAAAGAGGGTGGCCCACAAAATGCATTAAGGTTTGGCAAGTATTTGAATTACAATACATGCTTACAAGAAAAATAGTCTAACACTTAAGGTTTTGTTCAGTCTCATTTCTGGTTTAAAATAAAAGCTCGCATGGTAACTTTACAATATTGCTTCATCTTTAACAAAACACTTTAATGTCTCATATATAGTGAATTACTGGTTTATATGCTTTTTGTAGCTTTTCCGTTCTATGAGATTTCCTGATCTTTTTATTCTGCAGATGTACATAGTCATATCATCTCATAACTCCAACTGTTAGCTTTGCAATAAACCATGCTGCTATCACCATCAACACAGTTTGTATTGGCTTTTTCCCTTAAGGTACAATTACTTTTTCCAATAATGTACAACTAGGAGTTTGGTATCATAGTGACCAAATATAATTATTAAAACTGTGAGGTATTATGGGATTATGGTCAACGAGTTTTAATTATTACTTAATTGTTTCAGTGCATATCAGGTATATCACATGCTGTGTAGCAACTCTTGTAATGATAACATTTGTTTAATCAATTCACAGCTTTGTAGAGTCTTAGAGATCATGGAACAAGGGATATGGATCCTCTCTAGTTTATTCTCAACTGCCCTATAAACAACACCAATTGTAGCCTTTCAATTACTTTATGATTTTATCTTTCACCTAAATCATTAGTATTTTATAATTTCTTAACCATTTGATTAGGAGATGTAGGAAAAGCTGGAGACAAAGGCAGGAGAAGATCCTAACATTGGAACAAGACATTTGTGGGTTGTATATGCTGATAGAAATGCAATATCCTGTTGTGATGGTTTATAGCTGCTCCCTCTATGTCATTCATGTTATATTTTAAATATCTCATATTGAAATTATTTCCTTCAACTTTTTACCATTTTGCAACAATAGTCAAAGCAGGGCTAGTTGTTTTGAACCTATCCACATAGTTTTGTAAGGTTATGTCTTGGGGTCATGATTCTCTTTTTCCTAATGTCTTTGTTTTGTGGGGGAATCGGTTCGATCTCTACCATTTTAATTATGCTTTACGATCATGATGTTAATGATGTTAAATACTTAATTAGATCAATTCAAAATTAATCATTTATACTTACTATTCATTGTCTTGCAGATCAGTACCTATGAGAAGGAAGTTGAAGAAATGAAGAACATGACAAGACAAGAGTTTGTTGCATCGATAAGAAGAAAGAGCAGTGGATTTTTAAGGGGTGCGTCAATTTATCGCGGAGTCACAAGGCATCACCGACATGGAAGATGGCAAGCGAGAATCGGTAGAGTTGCAGGAAACAAAGATCTTTACTTAGGAACATTCAGTAAGCTTCACGCATGCACCATACAACAAATTCAAAAAATGAAAATATGATAATAGTAATAATTAATATTGGAAATATTGTTCATAGGTATTGAAGAAGAAGCTGTAGAAGCTTATGATATAGCTGCAATTAAGTTCAGAGGATTAAGCGCGGTAACAAACTTCGACATGAATCGTTACGGTTGAAAGAAGCACAAGCTCTAGAATGTTATAGAAAAAGAGAACAAAAGATGGTAGCACTTCAATATGGAATAGGAATGGTGATTATAGTATTTAGAATCATTCGGGTTTGATGGGTTAAATCTCACAAAAAAGAATAGTCATTATGTACTCTTGACAGTTAGAAACATGTGAAAGTACATCTATCTTAGTGTGATATACAGTCTATAGACTATTGTTGAAACTTCTATTTAATGCATTCTTATATGTATAGTTTTTTTTAATATAAGTGACAATTGAATTCCAATGCTTACACATCTTGATAAATGTTAGACTTGCCAACCTCTTCAATCAATGTTGCAGTGTTAGTTCAGTGTTTAGAAGTTTTTTTTTTCAACTTGACCATTCATATAGTCTGTTTCTTCTAAGGTCTAATGTCACAAGTTAACACACCAAACTGTAGATGATTCCAACTATTATATAGGTGAGATGTAATATCATATTATACAGTATTTTAGAAAAAATTAATTATCTAATAATAAGTGACACTTGCATTCTAGTGTTATTTTTGTTTATAATTATATTCCAGTGCTATATTTAAATACTAATCCATTTTTAAATTCATTTTAGTGTCACTTTCTTGTGGAGTTATTTTGATTTAATTTTCAAACGAATTGATAGTTATCTTTCTCGAGTATGATGGAGTAAACCATCCATTTAATAAAGCAGATTTTTCATAATGGTTGTAATGTTAAAAACTGCTGTGTGCATTATTTAATGACTATTACCCTGCAAGAATGTCAGTTGGAGGCCATGCTTGAATAAAGCAGGTGTCAACATCCCTTTAAAAATAGGTACTGCACGCAGTCTGTGCAAACTTGACCCAGAACTGGTAGTAAGCTAGGAATTATGGTCCTAACCTAACCCGTTTAGTTGGAAATGCATGCGTTTTATATGAAACAAGATTAAAGATTGATTTAATTTTTTATATGCTCTCATGTAAAAATGCATTAGGTTCATTATTTATATGGGGTTTTCTTTTATGATAATGCTATCATATCTATGTGTTTTCCTGCTTTTTCATACGTGAGCTTAAAGTACCAATTAATCTATATGCTCTTCTTCGTTATTTTATGTGAGTTTAACATATGTGAGCATATAAGATTCTTATAAGATGCAACTTAGATTAAAAATATCACAACATAATCATTATATTTATGATACGGTTTCTTCTCATTTTGATCAATTTCTAGCTTCTTAAAAATACCACAACATAAACATTATATCACAACATCCAGTTTTTACAACATACTCATTTGTTACAACGATGTTAATAATGATGATTTCTCAAGTCAGTTATATTTTGATTAATATGAGTTGTTTTAGATGTCATATTTCAAAATTGGGAGCATTTAGAATAGAATAAAAATCTACATGTGTTTTGATTTCTTTATTTTGATGGAATGTGGTAGTTGTGAATGCACGTTGTAAGTTTTCCTCTAACACTGACCAATCCTCCCAAGGGCAGGGCTTCAATACAGGAAAATGATAGGAGAGAGATTGAGCATGATTGTTTAATAAAATCATTGATGTCTTTGACTGTAGCCTCTTAATATCTTATTCTTTATGTTGATGCAGCCATGTCTGTTGCTAGAACTAGAAGTTGACTCTAAACACTGATGCACACGATTTAGTTCAATGTTTGGAAAAGAAATACATAAATATAAACGTTGACCAATTTACTACTCTTATATGTAATTCATTGCACTCTTATATGTTAAACATTATATTTATTAACATTTGATAAAAAAACATTATATTTATTAACCTTTATTGAAAATCAATTAGCAATTATCTCATTTATTACCATTAATTTATTTTTGTAGAAAGATGAGAGTCATTTGAAAAACATTTTTATCCAGCATATTTTTGAAGAAATATGAGAATGATTTCAAAAACTTATAAATTTCATTTATTACCATCAATTTATTTTTGTAGAAAGATGAGACTGATTTGAAAAACATTTTTATCCAGTATAATTTTTGTTCAGTTCATTTGTAATTTATTACCCAGCTCGAATTTTATTTTGTATTGTAAACACATTTTTATCAAATGATTTAAGATATGAATGTGACATTTGTAAACTTTATTAACACCTATTCAACAAAATCAAACGACCACCCAATGACAATTTACGATACTTTCATCCTGATAACCTTTTTCTAATGATATCCAACACCGGTTGTCAAAAACATATCTTCCCACCATAAATTCATGGTAATAAATGAGATAATTGCTAATTAAAGTTCTTTTGAAGAGACTTTGAGCTGTAATATACAATCGAAGTTCTTTTGAAGACATTTTTTGTCTATTGCATTTCCAACTTCTTCTTCTTTTAAAATAGCTACTATATATAGCTTAATTACATTTATATTATGTTTTATAAATCTTAATTTAACATTCGTCATTCGAGTTTTTAAACTTCTTTTTATGCGTTTGTAATACATTATTCATCTTAAGATTTGAATTACCCGTGCGGACGCACGGGTCTTCTACTAGTTATTTTACAATAACACTTCAATCTTAAAAAGATAAACCTTATTGCCAAGTCATTCCATAGATTTGCAATAAGTTCTTGATATAATTTTTGTGATAATTAATATTTATTAAATTTTAATTATAAAATAATTTATATATGATTAATTAAATTTTATAATGAGAATTAAAATAAAATTTTATTCTCGATTATTTATTGTAACTGTTATAATTTTATTTTAATTTATTTTGAGTTTAATTGCTATATATTTTTAATATAAAACTTTTTACACTATCAATGCATCACAACCACTAAATTATATTACTTTAAAATTAAAAAATAAAAGTCAAACATTTTCAACAAATTAACGGATGTGATTAATTGACGGTGTAAAATTTCTTTACTGTCAGCGAGTAAAACGTTATTTTTTGGTTAGGGGTCTATTTTTTTGTTTGCCCTGGACCTCTAAAAAGTCGGGACCAGCCCTGTTCAGAGTAATACTCCTCTTCTTCCTCTGAGGGTTTGCCATAACCATGGTTGCTTTTCACTTCAGTCTTGATGCTAGTATTATCTTCCTGGTCATTGTCACTATCTACAGGGATCTCGAGGTCCTTAACCTGCTTAATCTGACCTTTGAATCTTCTTCCCATATTGAGGGGACCAACTTGTTTCTTAGTCTTTTTCTTCCCCTTCTTGGCGATGAGCCCCTTCATTTCTTCCTGCCCTTTGGCTAAGCTTAGGAACATCTCTTGGAACTGAGCATTTTGGGCCTGGAGATCTTTGACAGTCTGTCCGAGGGCAATTTCGACTGAAATAAACACCAAGAAGATGAGAAACCCGTTGTGGAAACCTGTTATGCAGTGTTATGAATGGTATTCAAATGCATGTGCAATGTTTTCAAAGATCTCAAAAATTTAACTTTGTTTAAACAAAATAAAAGAGAAACTTTTATTAGTAATTATCAAGTTATAGTTATCACTGCCACTTTGGGCTTACAAAGAAAGAGAAACAAGAACAAGTTATAATAACAAATAATAAAAGCTTCTTAGGTCTCTCATGGACGCCTTCTCTTTGTGCCAACATATGCATTAATGGTCTGTTCTTCGTGAAGTCGCTTTGTGAGCTCCAACACATTCTTTTCACTAACATAGAATTGAGTATCAAAGGTATCTCTTTCCTCTTTAAGTTGAATCCAAGGTTTTTGTAGCTCTTCAAGATTAGTAGGTATGTCTGGATTAAGAATAACTTGAGGAACATATCCTTCAAACTCAGGTTCAATAATCATCGGTAAGATGGCGGGATATGGCATAATAATATCTCGAGCACGAGCATGCACCCATCTGAGGTAAGGCCCCAAAGGATTGAAGTTCTTTTTGTTAGAACAAGAAATATTCTGATCAATATTCTTAGTTTTGATGATAATGTTATATATGAATTTTGTATAAGAGAATGTGGTACTCTAATTATTCACGTTTTCCATTTCAGGAAAAGTCTAAAAGAGTATGCACAAAATCAGCGTTCAGAAGCTCTGACCCAGAAGATCTGGATGGCTTCATCAGTACATGGTCTGGCAGACATCAGAAGATGGTCCTGCAGAATTCAGAACATGATCTGGAAAGCATCAGAAGATGGCAGTCAGAAGCAAAGCTCTGAAGATCTGATGGTATCGTGCTCCAAAGCACTTCCATGTCTGAAGACAGAAGTTGCATCTGCACCAAAGCTGAAGACTCTGATATTCAAATGATTATTCTACAGAATCTGAGTCCAGAAGCAAGTACAAGATGAAAATGCTATAACGTCAAATCTCTGACTGACAAAAGGAACGTTAGAAGCTACAAAAGGCAAAGTCAGTAAAAGCAGCTGAAGCATGGCTCGAGGTAGTTGACAAAAGAGTGAAACATTAAATGCAGCAGTGTACTATTCACGCAAAGCATTAAATGCTCCCAACGGTCACTTTTCCTCAGCGCCTATATATAGAAGTTCTGATTCAGAAGCAACAACAACTCTTGAACGCAAAAGTACCAAAACGCAGTCAAACTGAAATCACACAAAAGCAAAGAAGAACTTCATCTTCAACCTCACAACTTTGTAATATTTTTAGTGAGTGTTAGAACTTAAAAGGAAGCACTTGAATCTCTTGTAATATTTATTTTACATTGATTGTAAAAGGAAGTTGCTAGAGTGATCAAGTTGTAATCTGTAGACTCTAGAAGACTTAGAGGTTATCTAAGTGGAGAACCATTGTAATCAGTTAGATTAGTGGATTAAATCCTCGGTTGAGGTAAATCACCTTGTCAGGGGTGGACTGGAGTAGTTTAGTTAAAAACGAACCAGGATAAAAATATCCGTGTGATTTATTTTTTATCTACCATTTTTAGAAGAAACCCTTATTCAACCCCCCCTTTTCTAAGTGTTTTTGACTCCTTCACTTTTGTCCCAATGTCTTGCTATCAACCTTATAGACCTTATCCCATGCGTGTATAAACCTTTGATGGTAACCTTGAGGATCATCTTCGTAATCGAACACAATACCCTAAATAATCATGTCATGAGGACCATCCCTTTGAGCCTAACCAAACTGGCACAAAGCTAATGAAGGAAGGAGTGGCACATTAGGTAATTCCCCACAATGATCAATAATAGTGATGTCCTTTTGAGATCGGGCACACCAATGGATATTTGAATGGGAGACTGACATTATCCATCGAGACCACTGCATGCTTTGTTCATTCTTCAACACTGATAGAGGAAGGTGCGAAATAAACCACTTGGATAGTAGAGGTATGCAACGTATGAGAGTCCCTCGCTCCTTAATGGTACGAGTGTGAAGTGAGTGTAGAATATCTCCAAGCAAAGTAGGTACCGGGTTGTGAGTCAAAAATATTTTGATAGCATGCACATCTATGAGATGATCTGGATTAGGGAACAACACCACACCATATATCAATAGAGCTAATACCTCCTCAAAAGCATGATAACTCACAACACTTAGGAAAAATCAATCAGGAACTTAGCAAGAAAACCTTTGACTCCACTCCTTATTTCCCAATTAGACATAATGTCTGACTTCTTCATATGTAAGGTTGCTGCAATAACTTCGGGTTTTGGAATATTCTCTAAACCTGTGAAGGGTACCTAATCAAGAATGGGTATACGAAGTAGCTTAGAGACTCTTCTATTGTAGGTACCAACTGGTAATCTCAGAAGGTGAAATAGTGGTGTTTGAGATCAAAGAACTGGAATAGGACTCTCATCATGTCTTCTTCAAAACATGAGGTAACCAAAATGAGTAGATAACCATGCCTTTTGGTTAATTAAGAGTTTTCGGGAACCATTGAGACCAATTCTTTAAGCTAGGAAGGAACCCTTACAAAGTTGATGCGGATGAAATTTCTAGGAACGAACGCCATGACTTGCAACAAAGAACAAAGATAACTTCCTCGGTCCTTCAAATGGTTAGTGAAAATGATATGTTATGATGTTTGTAATACAGTGGGAGAACTGACTTTTTTAAATATTGCAGATAGCAAGAGTCGCCACCGACTTTTATTTTATCCAAGTGGAAAGGCTAAAAGAACAGAAAAAGACCTTTTAAAAAGACTTCGAGTTCGGGGGGTAAGTTATACAAAGGGAAGGTGTAAGCACCCTTTGTATCCATGGTTATCCATGGGCTCTTAATTGCTTAGCTCACTTTGTTTGAATTGTTTGAAAAGTAAGTGTAGTGTGTGATTAGATAAGATTTTTGAATAAGGACTTTAACTTGTAAATAAGTGTAGCCTTTTGGAAATTGTTTTGAAAAGAGGTGTGAAAAGTAATTTGAATTTGAATTGAATGTTGAGCAAGCAATTAAAAGCTACCTACCCTAAGTTTGTCTTTCTTGTTCTTTAAGTCTTTTGTTTGAAAGGGCTATCCATACCATAAGGAGGGTAGGAAGTTCTATGCATTAGATGTGAATAGTCATAAAAGGAAACAAGTAAGGATACCTTAGCATTCGAAGGACTATCATCATTTAATCGAGGGACAAGATCATTTTATATCGTAGGCAACATCAAAGGGACCATGATCTTTAAATCGGAGGGACTATGATGATTTAAATCGGAGGGGCATTTGCTAATGTATCCCTACTGTTATACCCCAAAATTTGCCCGCATCTTTTTTCAAGGAGGAGACAACAGACCTCTGTCTAAAAATTTGGAGTTTTATATAATCTTGGATTTTATTTCATAAATATCCTGATTTTATGAATACTCAGTTTTTAGAATATTTTCATACGGTATTTTGGTTCGCTGTTGAATTCATTCTTACACAAACGCCAAGTACTGTTTATCACTTCACACACTGTTTATTTGAGATTTATTTTCAGATAAATAATACTGACACAGTTGGTACAGAATTAAATTTTGCAGGCACAGAGACCGGGGATTCAGACTGTACTGGTAACAATTAAATTATTATTGGTTTTTTGTTTCCCACTAATTTTTTGTACTATATTATTTTCAAATCTCTTCCTTTCTTTTCAAATCTCTTTCTTTCAAATCAAATCCTAACTTTATTCCATACACTTTCTTTCAAATCCTACTACCACTCAAACTTTCCTTCTTTGTACGGTATCACTTCATTCCCCAACGTCTCCATCATTCTTTTCACTCTATAAATACCCCTCATTTTTTCCATAAATTCTCACATCAAATTTCACTCATCTCCCAAATTTCTATCATACTATCTCCTAATTATTTTCTCTTCCTCCCCGGCAAAAATGGCAAAGTGGGTGGATACGTTTTTTCTTGTTGTCATCATTGTTTTTGTGGTGATCATGTCCTTTTTCTGTCTGCATAGTCCTGAAAAATGCGGACCTAGGATGCTTGCACTCCCATACATCTATATATTGTTGTTTATAGCATGGGTTTTTAATCGTCATACTTAAAGTTTGTCGTATCTTTCGCTTTCAAATAACGTACCGTTCATTATATTTGTCGTACTGTTCGCTATATTCTTATGTAATATTTGTAATGCCAGTATTATATATTGTACTATCTGTTGTACCGTCGTTTAATTATCGAGATAATATTATGTGTGTTTATTGCTAGTTAAATATTTATATTTCTGTGCATTAAATCCTTTTCAATATTATTATCGGTAATTTCGTTCGCGTATAGTATATTTATTATGTTTGTGTTTTTCTAACAAATCATGTAAATAATTTTTTCACCATTAACACAACAAAAACAAAAAGAAAAGAATTAACTTTAACTGTTAAGTTTTCCCTCTAACTGCTATGATAATACCCGGACAGCTAGTTAACAGTTAAACCCGCTGACAGCACGATTCTCCGTGTTTGTACCATCAGTCAAATCAATCTTTCGCATTTCAAATTTCCAAGATTTTTGTTCTAGAAGTCTTCTGATAATCACATGATCAGCAGAGACTCAACACTGCACAAAAATCAAGTACGCTTAACTGTCTTCTACACAAACAGTCCCTAACTAGGGTTTTTGTTTTTTTCAGGAGAACAAGTTTTTTGAGACCTCAAATGGATTTCATGGATCTCCATATGTCTCAAAGTACCACCAGACAAATTTTCAAACTTCGATTCGCTCAGACGCACAGTCAACGGCTCAAACAGTCAACAGACGACCAGTTTGACCGAAAAGTCAACAGACAGTCAAAAATGCAATTTTTTGTCAATATCCATACTTTGTCAAAAGATTCATCATTTGATCAATGGTTGATCATAATTCATCAAGAAAAGTTCAGAAATCGACAAAACTCCATGTTTCAAAAATAGGGTTTTCTCCTAAAAAGTCAACTGAACTTTGACCGGCCATAACTCTCTCCTCGTTCATCCGAAAAATTCCAACCAAAGCTTATTTTGAAGGAAATTCAATTATCTTTCAAATGAAATTGGTCCCATGGTCATTGGAGTTACCATTTGGAAAATATGAGCTAAGACATTACAAGTCATTTTCAAAGTCAACAAAAAGCAGTTTTTTGTCAAAGCCCATAACCCTCAAGATAACTTCTCCAAATGCAAAAAAGTTTCCAAAGTAGCTTGTAGAGGACATCTTGAGGTTTCTAAAAAGTACAAGAACTCCTTCATATGATCAAAATTGAGGGAATTGTGCCTTGTTGAAGTTGGCTATTTTTTGGGAAAATGCATGAAACCAACAATGATCAAAATT
Organism: Vicia villosa; assembly: GCF_029867415.1. Taxonomy (NCBI): domain Eukaryota; kingdom Viridiplantae; phylum Streptophyta; class Magnoliopsida; order Fabales; family Fabaceae; genus Vicia; species Vicia villosa. The sequence continues at coordinate 160,175,703 of NC_081182.1, forward strand.
GTTTTTTTTTTCAAAAGAGGCCAAGCATTTATGATCCAAACATGATTCTAATGATGTTAAAGGCCTCCCACGACCAACATTAGGCCCATGATATTTTTATTTCTTTTTTAGTTTAATTTTATTTCATTTAAAGTTAAATTAAAAAAGAAATGGTTCAAGATAATGATTCAATGCTTTGTCCTTAGCATGAGCCACCAAGTTTGATCCAAACTCTGCAGCATAGAGGTACAGAAGACCTATGGCAAGAGGGGTGAAGAAAATTGAAGCCATGGCCAAGATTTTCAAAGTTTTTATTATTAAAAAATCAAAAGTTCAAAGACACTCAAGAGCTTGGTAGCTTAAGATTTCAGCACTCATATTTCTTATAAATGGCTTGGAGACTATCAGCAAGAGGGGACACACGAAATAATTCACAAAGAATAGCTCACAAACTTCATAAAACTAAAAAAAAATTACAAGAAACTTTAATTTTCGTGTTTGATTTTGCAGTTAGTTTCAAAACAAACTAAGTCCATAAATCATCTCCTGGGACATGTTTAGGTAGGTTTGGATCAATAGCCAAGTTCAGAAGGACCTGAAACATGAGTTCCATCACTCTCCGGTTTGGTAACTTTCATTGAATTCAAACTCTTCATTTATGCATTGTTATCATGTCTAATGGTTATGGTTTAGTTTATAGTGATCATCAGATCAGGTTTGAACCTTAACATGAAAGCTCTAACGTCCAGATCATAGGTTGCCATTGCTAACCGTGTTCTCAAGTTCTTCTTCGTAGCTCTTTATACAGGCCTTTTCAGGACAAATGGACCACTCCATTGCATTCACAAGGTTTGATTTAGGGGGGGTAAGGGTGTTCAACCTTCTCAAATCACGTTGTTCCGCCGTAGCTAGGGTTTGCGTCGCCGGAGAAGAAGGTGGTTACCACCGTGCGTGGTGGTTTGACATTTCCAGGCTCGGTCAATGCTTGCGTGGCGGAGGGAAGAGCTCTGATTGGCTCTGGTTTAAATCCTGGTCCCACGTGAAATTTTTTTAAACTGGCAGATCTAGTGTTTTTAATCCCACACACTTAGGATGCACCCTATCATTTGAAGCCCTCAGATCTCATTAATTCAAGATTCAACGCACCTGATCACGCCATCCATACCATAAGCCCTCCAATCAACCACACATGATCACTTAATTTATTATTTTTTTTATTTGATTTTCTTTGCAAAATTATTTTAAAATAGTTAAAAAAATCAGAAAATTATACTAAAAATATTTTTAAGTTGATAAAATATTATATTATTTTTTGATATAAAAATATTTTATTTTTCTTCATAATTAAAATATTTTGTTTAATTAATTAGATAATATTTATATATTTATCTTTTAATTAGTTCTAGCCTATCAAAAAATCAGAAAAAATATTTTTCTTTTTATTAAATTAAGTTTACATATCATGAACTAATTTTGTACATAATTAGAATATTTTTATCTTTAAGTTTAATTTATGTGTATAATTACTTGTATAATTATATATTAATTAACTTAATAATCTCCAAAACAATTTCAAAAAAAATCACAAAAAATTTAATTTAATTTTAAAATTAATTAACAAACAATTTGGACATATTTTAGACTTAACTTTTTAGGTTTATATTTTATTTCTAATTCTTAACCTTTTAATTAAATTAATTATGCATTAATTTTAATTAAAATCAACCATCCAAAAATCCAAAAATATTTTCCCTTTATCTTATTGCAATTTAAATTCATAAATAAGTGTATAGGTTGTCAAATTCATGTAAATAGCGTAGTTTACATTTCTCGCACGATCGATGTAATAGCGTAGATTTACTATCCGCATTTTACATTCCCGCACTTTAATTCCTGTGCATATAAAACTGCGTGTATGACAAGAATAAAATTGAAGTGCTAGATCACTAATCTCAAAGATAACATATCTGAAATAAACCACAATCACACTTGCACCTCTTAGGGTAATCCCTCTGTTACTCTTTTCAAAATCAATTCTACTGTTTCAAATACAATTCAAATTTTTCTTCCGTATCCAGTCAAGGAAAATTTTCTAAAGAAATAAGAAAGAACCTTATAAACTTAGGGTATACCTCCTAATTGCTTGCTCAATCAAAAACAACAAAAGTTCTTACACATCACTATTTTTCCAAAACAAACTTTCAAAAGACTACGCTTTGTATATATCAAAACATCTTTCGAAAGATAAACACTTTGTATACATCCGCACAAGGATCATTACAAAGTTAACTCTTTACAAAATATTTAAAACCACATACAAGCATTTCAAAGCAAGACAAACGATTCAAACAAGTGAGCTAAGCAATTAAGAGCCCATGGATAACCATGGATACAAAGGGTGCTAACACCTTCCCTTTGTATAACCTACCCCCGAACCCAAAATCTCTTTAAGGTCTTTTTCTGTTTCTTTTATAAACCTTTCCTTAATTGGATAAAATAAAAGTCGGTGGCGACTCTCTGATTTTCACAACTCAAAAATAAAAGAAGAGTCAGTTCGCATCCCACAAAAAACCGAGGATAACAGAACTGGCGACTCTGCTGGGGATTTCAAAAACAAAATGTTTTCAAAAGGGGTTACCTTAGAGTTTAGACCACTTCGATGTTTTCAATTGCTTGTATTGTTTGCTCTATTTTTCAAAGGTTTGTTTGGGAATCGAATTTACTTGTGTGAAAGATTCTAGCCTGAATCTCGAGATACCTTAAGTATGTGACAATAGACCAAGGAAACTGTACGGCATGTACCGATATGGTTAATCTGGTAGTCACCATTAGTGCGACACTTTGGTCTGTACTGATATCCCTTGAAAACAATCAAGGAGTATGTTAGGCTTCCAAAATGTCATCAAGCACTAATTTGCCTAAGAACCTTTAGTTGAACTTGACTTGTGGCCTATTAAGTGAATGGCTTTGAAATTGATCAAAGTTGGTTATCCTCGAGGAATGTTTTGATCAGCCGTCCGAGTGCCGTATTGAGATGTTGTCTCCAAGGATCATAGAACCCGAATACTATTTTAAGACAGGTTTAAACCAACTCAACTTCAGTGGGGAGGGTATCACCTATGAACCTTGTGCAAGCCTTTAAACCTAAGGCTATTGTGTGATTTGTTTGTGTTTTCCACATGTTTGACATCATGACATCATAAGCATCATAAACATATCATTTTCTCACTAATCATTTCAAGGATCAAAGAGTTTACCTTTGTTCTGTTGTTGCAGGTAAATGGCTCCCGCTACCAGAAATTACATCCGGATCAACATCTCAACAGTATCGTCTGAACTAAAGGACTTAATATCAGAATTTCCCAGAAATGCTCAATTCACCGAGAGGCACGGTCACCTACTCCATTTGGTTACCTCAAAATTTGAAGAAGACATGATACGAGTCCTGTTCCAATTCTTTGATCCCGAGCATCATTGTTTTACATTTCCTGATTACCAGCTAGTACCCACCTTGGAGGAATTCTCTGAACTAATTGGGTTACCTGTTCGAGATCAATTACCTTTCACTGGTTTAGAAAAGATCCCAAAGCCTGAAATCATTGTTGCTGCCTTACACTTACGAAAGTCAGAAATCGAGTCTAATTGGGAAACAAAGAGTGGAGTCAAGGGTTTGCTTGCTAAGTTCTTAATGGGAAAGGCTCGATCACTATTAAAAGATAGGAGTTACCAAGCTTTTGAAGAAGTTACGGCTCTTTTGATTTATGGGTTGGTTTTATTCCTTAATCCCGACCAATTCATAAGTGTGCACGCTATCAACATTTTCTTAACCCGCAATCCGGTACCTACTTTGCTGGGAGACATTCTACATTCTCCACACACTCGTACCATGAAAAAGCGAGGAACTCTTATGTGTTGTGTACCACTACTGGCTAGATGGTTTACATCACACCTTCCCCGATCGGTGTTGAAAAACGAGCAAAGGATGCAATGGTCTCACAGAATTATGTCCTTGTCTCATTCAGATATCCGGTGGAACAACTTCTTTCAAGAAGACATCACTCTCATTGACCATTGTGGGGAGTACCCTAATGTTCCGCTCCTTGGCATCAGGGGAGGCATCACCTACAATCCCTCCTTAGCTTTGCGCCAATTTGGATATGTGCGAAGAAATGGTCCTCACGACATGATCATCCACAGCATTGTGTTCGACTACGATGATGATTCCCAAAGACATCGACGAAGGTTTATACATGCTTGGGGCAGTGTCTACAAAGTAGAAAGCAAGACTTTAGGACAATGGACTTCTATTCCCATGGAGCCTTACCTCAAATGGGTGCGTGCTCGTGCTCAGAAGTTCATCATGCCATATCCCGCTATCCTACCTGTAACCATTGAGCCAGAAGTCGAAGGGGAGGAACCTCGAGTTATTCTACATCCAGACATGCCAACTGACCTGGAAGAGCTGCAGAAATCTTGGGTTCAACTAAAAGGAGAAAGGGACACCTTCAAAGCATACTGTCAAGACTATGAGAGGAAAGTGTTGGAGCTCACCAGACAACTCCATGAAGAACAACAGATCAACACGTTCCTGGGTGCAAAGAGAAAGCGTCCATGGGAAGCTTGAAGAATCCATTATTTACTTTTATTTTGCTTTATCTTGTAAGCCCGAAAGAGGCAAAGAAAAAAAAGGAGAAGAAGAAAGAAAAGAAATAAAAAGAAATAAAATGTTTGACTAATAAATGTTTGTTTCTCTTTTGTTTAAACAAATCTAAATTCTAAGATCCTTGAAAACATTGCATATACATCTCATTCATAAACATTGCATAACAGGTTCACATAACAGGTTTCTCATCTTCTCGCTGTTTATTTCAGTTAGAAGGGATGGATTCCGAAACAAGCATCAAGAATCTCGAAGCACATAACGCCCAAGTTCAGATAGCAATTATGGAGCTAGCAAAGGGGCAACAGGAACTAAAAGCCCTGATGACCAAGAAGAAAAAGAAGCCCAAGGGATCTGTAGGTTTGAGCCACCTCGTGATGAAAGTCAGAGTCCCAGCCAGGATGCCCAAAAAGGCGCCAATCCCTGAAGAAGTCGGTGAAGGTGACCAAGAAGACAACCACAGCAACGAGGGTTATGCCAAACCCTCTCTCTGCTGACGAAGAAGATTATCATTCCGAAGACGAATAGGGTGATAACAAATACCAGCAGTTGGAAGAACGCATGAAAGCTATGGAGATACAGAAAATACCTGGTTTAGACTTCAACGATCTTGGACTAGTCTCAGATGTTGTTATTCCTCCAAAGTTCAAAGTTCCTGTCTTTGCAAAGTATGATGGAGTCTCTTGCCCAAAGCTGCATCTAAGGTCCTATGTGAGAAAGATACAACCTCATACAGCAGATAAAAAGTTGTGGATTCATTTCTTCCAAGAAAGTCTGTCGGGTACTCAACTCGAGTGGTACTACCAACTAGAAAGTACAAAAGTTCACACCTGGGAAGATCTGGCTGCTCCTTTCTACAAACAATATCAATACAACGCTGACCTTGCACCAACCCGTACTTAACTACGGGGTATGACCATGGCACCAAAAGAAAGTTTCAAAGAGTATGCACAAAAGTGGAGAGATCTAGCTGTCGCGGGCGAAAAATCGTTGTCCTTTTTCGGGATGAGACACCTGATGCCTTCTTTGGGCTCGAGTGCTCAAAAAATGATTTTTCTTTTGTACCGACCAAACTTTTTATTGTTTCCAAAAGAGGAAAAGGAAAAAAGCTGCAATAACCTAAAAGTGGGGGGAGAGATCTTGGGTAAGAGGGTTGGTTATACGAAGGGAAGGTATTAGCACCCAACGTATCTATAGTACTCTATAGGTTTCTTTGCTTTGTTTTTTCATTCCATGTTATTGAGAGGTTCTTGTGAAATAGGTGGGACCTAAGGTGTTTGTTTGATTATGCTCGCAAAGATCATCGCGATCCTCTGCATACATATCCCCTAGAGGGAATCAGAGCATCTGTAGCTCGGGGTCTACGGGTGCTAAGGTTTGAATGGTTTGAGGGAGAAGTTTTGCTCGCCAAGGATACGACCTTGTGCCTACGTATTCTCAAAGGGATGTTGAGAAAGTCAGAGCAATCGTAGTTCCCACTTATGCTAGTGGAAGCAAAGGAAAAGAGACAAATGTCATCAAAATGTTCGATGTATCTAATCTATATCATCACATACATCTGTTTGATTTTTTGTTTGAAAATCTTTTCATTATAAGCCCTGGGCCATGCCACTTATGGTGCTTAGAATGATAAAGATGCTTTTTTAGCCAGCCTTGTGGCAAAAACTTTCAATGAAGTCAGCCTTGTGACAAAAAGTTTTTATTAATCAGCCAGCCTTGTGGCAAAAGTTTCAATGAAGTCAGCCTTGTGACAAAAACTTTGATTAATCAGCCAATATGGTGGCAAAAAGGTTTGATTGATTGGCCAGCCTTGTGGCAAAAAAGAGTTTGATAAATTGATTGATTGATTGATTGTTTGTGATGATATAGATGAGATACTCCTATCATAGAGATGATAAATGTCTAATCTCCTAGGGTATTTGTTTTGGATATTGGGGGTGCTTATAAGAAGCCCGTGGGTCCTTGTACGAAGCCCAAGAGGAGGCTATCCGAGGGTCCTTGCATTGTAAGCCAAGAGGAGGCTATGGGAGGGACAATCCAGGGTCCTTGCGTTGTAAGCCCAAGAGGAGGCTATGGGAGGGACAAGTCGTTTGTACAAAGCCCAAGAGGAGGCGTGGTATAGTTGGTTTGAGCTCTTAGAGCGATTTCACCGGGAAACCATACTCTATGTCCTAACCTAAACTAGGGAGATTCTTTGCACGAAGCCCAATAGGAGGCTATGGGGAACCTAGTGTTGTACTAAGTTGAACAAGCACACATATCACACATATGAACAAACATGAACAAGTATGTACAAACATGAACAGGTATGAACAATTATATATATATGACAAAGTGCGTGTATATAATGGAGTTTATGAAGGAAATATACCTGTAAGCATGCTCCATTTGTATACACGGGGGCTCGGGTCTTATACTCGGGGAGAGACCCATTGAGTTTATTCAAAGCTATGTAAACAGGTATTCACAAAAGGGCTTGGGACTTATACCTACATGGAGGCCCAGGATATTTTTGGGAAGATTTAAAGAAACCTTCATTTTTGTTTTTTTGTATTTTTTTGGAGTTTTAATTGATCGAGATATGTACAAAAGTGTGTGTACAATGAAATACCTAATTTCATGTACAGGAATGGGTATGTACAAAAGGGGCTTGGGACTTATACCTACATGGAGGCCCATGGTATTTTTGGGAAGATTTAACGAAAACCTTCATTTTTGATTTGTTGTTCAAAGTTAAAAAAACAAACTGATCGAGGTATGTACAAAAAAGTGTATGTACAAAAAGGCGTACAATGAAATACCTAATTTCATGTACGGGAATGGGACTTATACCTACGTGGAGGCCCATGTTTTATTTTATAAAACATGGTTGATTGTTTATTTACAAACGCATCGTTTGGAAAACCGTTTGAAAGTTGTTTTGAAAGAAGTTTTCTGTACAAAGAAAAACTGTAAAAAAGGAAAAAAGGAGTGGGTCTTATACTCTCTAATATTCGAGAGGCCCCACATCGTTTTGAAAATCAAATGATCAATTAAAAAGATTTAATCAATAGTTTCAAAAAGAAATGGTTTATCGTCTTTGAAAAGAATCGCGATCGCTTGTTTTAAATCGGTTTGAATTTTGAAAGGAGTCAAATTAATCAAGATAAACAAAAAGATTATCTTCAATTAACACTTATATGATCAGGGTTTGCTCAAAAAATATTTACAAGTGATTAAGTTTGAAAATCAAATGAAAAATAATATTTAAAAGTATTAAAAATACTTAAAAATAAGTCATTTTAAACCTATTTAAAAATGTATCAAATAAATATTTTTTGATGATTTTTTTTGGTATTCTCAAAATATATGTGTTAAACAAGAAGTGTGTAAAAAATGAATGAAAAATGAATTAATTTGATGTGTTAAATAATTAAATGAAGTTGTAAAAGAAAAATGAAAGAAAAATAGTTGTAAAAAAAATGTTTTGGTCCCTAAGGGTGTTGAACCCGTGACCTTATGCTCACCACTCAAAAACTTAGCCAACTGGACCACGCGCGTGGTCTGTTTAACATTTGCAACGAATTTGTTATATTTTTGAATCAATTTCTAATTTCAGTTTCAAAATCTGGCGCCAAGAACACATGAACAATTTGAATTTGAAAATTCTGAAAACTGGATTGTTTTGATCAAGTGAATAGCCTATCTTGCTCGATTTTCCACAAGGAACATGATGGTACCATTTAATTTCATTTATTTTCACTCTAAGATCATTAATTTTCTGATGAACATGAAGAACCCTAATTCTATGATTCAATCTGAAATCGTGTATGTGCAAGATAAATAGCAATTGATTGAGGGTTAATGATCCTCATGTGTGCAGAAATGAGATGGTATGTTCATATTTCATTCATGATGCATGATTCATAGAGTTTGAAGTTCAAGTAGCTTACCTTCAAAAACGGCAAAAGTGAGAATCGAATTCTGCAAATGAGGAGTTCCAGTTGTTGTTTCTTGATCTGAACACCTTCAGTGGACCTTATGGAACATGTTTGGATGCCTGGAACAATTTGAAAACCTCTTGATCAATCCATGGTACTCGATCTGCAGTATGGTTCAAGTGAGGATCAAGCTTAGTGATTTTGGTGTTTCAGATCATGTATGATGGTTGGAACAGTTCATATGAAGTATATGGATGATGTTTAGAAGGTTAGTTTGGACAGAATTTGCTTGGTATGGATTTTGGCATGATAAGGCTAGTGTTATGCATATTTGGAGGTGAGATGATGATTCTGAGTTTTGGGATGATTTGAGGTGTGTGAATGGTTCAAACACATCATATATGATGTTTATGAGATGTTAGAATCATTACTTTGGCCAGAACTTCAAGGGTTTGGAGGTTGGGATTTCTTCCTCACTTTGAAACTTAAAACTTGCAATTCAAGAAAGAAAGAGAAAACCTATCTTTTGTGAGGTTTTGGTGTGATTTTGAATGGAGTTTGGACCTCTATTTATAGGCCAAAGTGTCTGAATGCAGAGCCTTGCAACTTGCTTCTTCTTTGGTGATTTGGCATTTGGAGATAGAAAGGAATCTTACCATTTAATGCAAAATGGTTAAAGTGACTTAACCATGGTTATTTCTCTAAGCTTCTTATCTCTTTCCTATCTGATCCCAAACCAGAAAATATCTTCTAATTATTGCATTGGTGTGTCATCACTTGCATTATTTGGTAAGATAGTTCATAACTTTGGCAAAATGACTTGAAATTTCAAGTGAAATGGTCACTAATGGCAAAATTCAAAGCCATAGCTACACTCCATATTTTTTCATGCTCTTGGACATTTTGGAAAGCTCATGTTACATACTTCAAAACCCTAGTTGGAAGTTTCTTCAAGACCTTTAAGGAAATGGGTGAAAAAGATCCATGAACTTTGAGAAAAATGAAGTTTCAAGTGAAATTTTCCAAAGATGCCAACTTTGAAGCTCCATATCTCTTAAATGGTTGATCTTATGGAAAAAATTTATATGTGTCAAAGTTGTTTATTGGATCAAAATCTACAACTTTCATGTTGGAAGTTTTTTTCAGTTTGTAGGTGAAATTTTGAGAAATTCCCTTCCAAAGTTTGGAAAAAACCATGAAAAACACTTAGAAATTTTTCTAAGTATGAAAAGTCAAACTTTGACTTTTTGATTCTTGATTGATTTTCTTGATTTTTCTTGATCAAATGACTTCATATATCATATATTGATGATTCAAAACTTCAAAAGTCATGGTTGACCAAAATTCCCAAAAGTCAAAGGTGTTCTTGTACAGTTGACTTTTTCAGACGAATCGCGTTTCTGGAGATTTCAAATGAAACAGGCTATCCTCACCAAATGAATGGTATGAATGGATCACATTGAAGCATTAGAGGTTATTGAGCCATGTTTTGAGTTGTAGCATCATTTCCTGATTAAAAAGTAAGTTATTCAGTGAATTAGGTCAAAAAACCTAATTGTCGACCAGATGAAATTGATGACTGTAGGTCTTGAATTGAGATGTAATTTCCATTGGATTTTGTCATAGGTATTATTTGAGGATGATTGAAACTTTTGATTGACTTCCTGAGGATTTTTAGGGTTTCCCAGATGTGATCCCTGATTTCAGTCCCTGATAGTTCAAAACCCTTATCTGATGATTTGAATTTTCACTGTTGATCAATCCTTGTGTAGGAGATGTTCTGAGTCAATGGATTAGGTCAAAATGATGCACTTGGGGTCTTGAGGTCATGTCCCAAGTCATTAGATCAAATTCTGAGCAAAAGTCAGGAGTATGCTATCTTCAGTCAAAACCCTGATCTGGTTGGTTCAGAGCCTTTGAGCTTGTTGAAATGAATCTCTGAGGACCAAATGTTGATTGTTGATGAAGATAATTCTTTTGAGATGAAGGGAGAACAAAACCCTAATTGATTGTTACTTGTACTGATGAGTGATTTCTTGATTAAACCCTGCTGAGTCACAAGTAACAAACACAAACTATGCAATTTGTTAGAGATGCAAATGATGCATATGCAGATGATATGAGGTGGTATCTTAGGTCAAAAATTGGGGTATGACAGATGCCCCTATTTAAGTTTCTTCAACCTGAGATATGAAGATTGAAAATCTTCGTTTTGATAGGGTGGAAGAGACTTAAATATCAGAAGACGCAGATTTTGGACCTAAGATACCAAAATTGCGAGTGATGCAAGGATGTCTTTACCGAGGGAATATCAAGAACTGACTCCACTGGGGAAAAGAGATTGGGAAGGATGTCTCAATCCGTTTTAGGAAGAGAATCCGTTTTTTCGGGAAAGCAAGTGTATGCTTCACTGGGGAATGATAGCTTTGTAAGAAAAGCTTACCTATCGACATTATCGACTATCAGCATGGGGATAGACTTGTTTAATAATGCGAAGGTGAAAGGTATGAAACTGTATTACCAACTATCAGCATGGTGATAGACTTGACAAGGTAAAAGAGTTTCAAAGGTTCGGTTAATATTACCGACTATCAGCATGGTGATAGACATGTTTAATAATATAACCAGAACAAAAAGTTACCGACTACCAGCCTCGTGATAGTGGTTTTGAAGACATGATCAATTATCAGCCAAGTGACAAAATGATCCTGGAGACTTTGCTAGGGGAATTACTGGTTATTCAGCCTTGTGAACAGTAATAAGGCCCTAATTGTCAAATGGTCTTCATGATTGATTTCCTTGAGAGGAAAAAGCTTTTGAAAGAGACATAAGCTGCTCAAACGATGAGGCTATTGCTTATTGTCTATTTTTCACGACTCTGTTTGAGGAATCGGAACTTGAATCTCTGGTAAAGACAAGGTTCTATCCATGAATGAATTGGAAAGAAACAGTCAAACAAGACTTTGTACCCATGAGGAATGAACTCGAATGGGTATTTTCTCCTTTGTTTTGAGAGGAGAAAACTAAAGCAACCTTCTTCCACGAGGGATGATCTCAGTGGGGAACTGGAGAAAGAAGATGTTCTTTCTGCTTATGGGTGACAACCTACTGGAGAGATGACACGCCCGTACCTGTTTCTTTTTTTTCTTTTTTTCTTTTTTGCTTTTTTTTTTTTTTTTTTGAGGACAGATATATCCTGAAAAATGCAAGAATGCATAAATGATGCAAATATGTATGAATGATGAATGTCATGAATGTAGCATGCATACTGACAATACTGACAGACAATGAAGTATATACTGGAGAAGGACCGACGTCGCAATACAACCAGATACTTGGCAAATGTTCTTCAACGCGGTGTAGATAACACATGTGATGAATGGTGTTGCGTGCTTTAAACTTCTCTGGGGAAGATAAGCATTTTTCCTTATTGAGATGGAAGAACCTTTTCATTGGAGATAGAAAATCTTCGTTACTGGGGATAAAAGACCTTCTTCACTGGGGATAGAAGAGCTTCTTCACTGGGGATAGAAGAGCTTCTTTACCTCGAGGGATAATTGCTTCAAGAATTCTTTTCTGGGACAAGAATATCGTTGTTTCAACAATTTTTCAGGGAGAATCCTTTTGTTCATCCTATGGAGATGACTGCTGATGTTCCTTCCGTTGTTCACAACTCAAAGGAAAATTTCGCTTTTATTTTGAAAAAGAAAAGTGATGTAAATTCATTTAAAACTTATTTTTTCTTTTTTTTTGTTTCAAAAGTGAATAACACAATTAAAGCGTCATTTTGCAAGCTGAAAGAAATTAAAGATTGCAAACAAATGGGCACAAGGCTCAAAGTTATTTAATAGGATGGTAATCAGCTAAAGGCGTGATTCCATGGAGTATTTACAAAAGTTGGAAATGGTAATTATGTGGAAAAGGCTACATTGAAAGCAATAACAACTATTCCCCCTAACAACTTTGAGTTCCAACTGTGCTTGTTGCTTCAGATTGGCGATGATTTGATTGAAGATCCTTTGATGAGAAAGACTCCTCAGGTGACGAAGTACGGACTGATGCAGTTACTTTGTCATGAATCCCTAAATTTTGCCTAGATTGCCCTTTCAGGTTTTCAATCTACCAGGATGAATTTTTTTCTGTTTATTGTCTCTAATTTTTGCCTAGACCGCCCTTTCAGGTTTTCAGTCAACCGAGACGCTCATTTTTGCCTAAGTCGCCCTTTGCGGGTTTTCGACTTACCGAGCTGTTCTTTTGTATTTTTTAGACAAAGTATTTCTTGACTGCATCAGCATTCACAGGATGTGGGAGTTCATCACCATCCATGGTTGCAAGAGTCATGGCGCCGCCAGAAAATGTTCTTTTGACAACATACGGGCCTTCGTAATTAGGAGACCATTTGCCCCTAGAATCTGGTTGAAAAGACAAGATCTTTTTAAGCACGAGGTCGCCTTCTTGAAATTCACGAGGTCGAACCTTTTTGTTGAAAGCTTGTTTCATTCTTGCTTGGTATAACTGTCCATGGCATAGAGCAGTCATACGTTTTTCTTCTATTAAGTTCAACTGATCGTATCTTCTTTGACACCATTCAGCCTCTGATAACTTAGTCTCCATGAGGACCCTCATTGATGGGATTTCAACTTCTACGGGGAGCACAACTTCCATGCCGTATACTAGAGAAAATGGAGTTGCCCCTGTTGAAGTACGCACTAAAGTACGGTACCCATGTAAAGCAAATGGCAGCATTTCATGCCAGTCTTTGTAAGTGACGACCATTTTCTGGACGATCTTCTTAATGTTCTTGTTGGCAGCTTCAACGGTGCCGTTCATTTTTGGTCTGTAAGGAGAAGAGTTATGATGCTCAATCTTGAATTCCTCACACAGTTCTTTCATCATTTTGTTATTCAAGTTTGAACCATTATCAGTAATGATCTTGCTGGGAACACCATATCGGCAAATGATGTTGTTCTTGATAAACCTCACAACCACTTGTCTTGTAACATTGGCGTAAGATGCTGCTTCGACCCATTTGGTGAAGTAATCAATTGCAACTAAGATGAAACGATGACCGTTTGAAGCTTTCGGTTCGATCATTCCAATCATGTCGATACCCCACATGGAGAAAGGCCATGGAGATGAGAGAACGTTGAGTAGAGTCGGTGGCACATGGATCTTATCTGCGTAGATCTGGCACTTGTGACATCTCTTCACGTGTTTGTAACAGTCAGATTCCATTGTCAACCAATAGTATCCAGCTCTTAACATTTTCTTGGACATTGCATGCCCATTTGAATGAGTTCCAAAGGACCCTTCATGCACTTCATGCATTAACATGTCTGCTTCGTGTCTGTCCACGCATCTGAGCAAAACCATGTCGAAGTTTCTTTTGTATAACACATCTCCGTTTAGGAAGAAACTGCCAGAAAGTCTCCTTAGAGTTTTCTTATCTTTGTTTGATGCCCCAAGCGGGTACTCTTGAGTTTGAAGGAAGCGTTTGATGTCGTGAAACCACGGTTTATCATCGATGACCACTTCAGTTGCAAACACATAGGCGGGCCTTTCAAGGCGCGTAATTCTGACTGTAGGCATATCATTCCAATGATTGACTTTGAACATAGAAGATAGAGTAGCCAAGGCGTCTGCCATTCGATTCTGATCTCGAGGTATATGATGCAATTCAACCTTGTTGAAGAAAGTCAACAGACGTCTTGCATAATCTCTGTAAGGAATCAAGCCAGGGTGGTAAGTTTCCCACTTGTCTTTGATTTGGTTGATCACGAGGGCTGAATCTCCATATATGTCTAGGATCTTGATCCTTAAATCAATGGCTTCTTCGAGACCCATGATACAAGCTTCATATTCTGCGATGTTGTTGGTGCAATCAAATAGTAGTCTGGCGGAGAATGGGATATGAGTACCCTTGGGAGTGATGATGATTGCCCCAATTCCATTGCCAAAAGTGTTTACTGCTCCATCAAAAATTAGGCCCCATCTTGATCCAGGCTCAGGACCTTCTTCTGGTAACGGTTCGTCACAATCTTTCATCTTCAAGTACAAGACATCTTCATCAGGAAAGTCAAACTTGAGAGATTGATATTCATTGATTGGTTGATGCGCCAAGTGATCGGCGAGAATGCTTCCTTTGACCGCTTTTTGAGCACGGTATTCAATGTCATATTCAGATAACAGCATTTGCCATCGGGCAATCCTTCCTGTTAAGGCAGGCTTTTCAAAGACGTACTTGATCGGATCCATTTTGGAGATTAACCAAGTAGTATTATTGATCATGTATTGGCGGAGACGTTTTGAAGCCCAAGCCAAAGCACAACACGTTTTTTCGAGCATGGAGTAACGAGACTCACAGTCTGTGAATTTCTTACTCAAGTAATAGATGGCATGCTCCTTCTTACCGGTTTCATCTTGCTGTCCAAGCATACAACCCATGGATTCTTCTAACACGGTAAGGTACATGATTAATGGTCTTCCTTCAACTGGAGGAATCAATATTGGTGGTTCTAACAGGTACTCTTTGATACTGTCGAACGCTTTCTGGCAATCTTCAGTCCATACAACCCCTTGATCTTTGCGGAGAAGCTTGAAAATTGGCCCACAAGTAGCAGTCATTTGAGAGATAAATCTGGAGATATAATTCAATCGTCCGAGAAATCCTCTTACTTGTGTTTTCAGTCTTTGGTGCAGGCATCTCTTGAATAGCTCTGACTTTGTCGGGATCTACTTCAATACCTCTTTGGCTGACAATGAAACCCAAGAGTTTTCCAGATCTAACCCCAAAAGTACATTTGTTAGGATTCAAGCGAAGCTGATATTTCCTTAGTCGTTGAAACAACTTCAAAAGGTATTCAATATGTTCTTCTTCTGTGCTGGATTTGGCTATCATGTCGTCCACATAAACTTCAATTTCTTTATGCATCATGTCATGAAAGAGAGTAGTCATTGCCCTTTGGTAAGTTGCGCCGGCATTCTTTAATCCAAACGACATCACTTTGTAGCAAAAGGTACCCCATGGGGTGATGAAAGATGTCTTCTCCATGTCTTCAGGAGCCATCTTGATCTGATTATAACCGGAGAACCCGTCCATGAAGGAAAAGACGTTGAACTTAGCGGTGTTATCAACCAGCATGTCGATATGTGGTAATGGAAAGTCATCTTTTGGACTGGCCTTGTTCAAGTCACGGTAGTCAACACACATTCTAACTTTACCATCTTTCTTCGGAACTGGCACTATGTTGGCCAACCATTGAGGATACTCGGAGGTGACAAGAAAACCTGCGTCGAGCTGTTTTTGAACTTCCACTTTAATCTTGTTAGCCATATCAGGGTGAGTCCTTCGCAATTTCTGCTTAACTGGCGGACATTCTGGCTTTAACGGCAAGTAATGCTGAACAATATTGGTATCCAACCCAGGCATGTCTTGGTAGGACCAGGCAAACACGTCAACATATTCTTTGAGAAGGTCTGTCAACTTACTCTTGATATCAGCATCAAGCAGCGATCCAATGGTCACTTCTTTTTTGTCTTCTTCAGAACCCAAGTTGATCTTTTCTAAAGGCTCTTTGTGAGGCAGAATGGCTCTTTCCTCGTGCTTAAGTAATCGAGAGATCTCGTCCGGGATCTCCTCTTCTTCCTCTTCTTCGGCTTCGAACACAGGAAACTCAAAGTTGGGAGAGGGCATAGGGTTATTGCATTCAATGGGTTTATCAATAGTAAATCTGCACATATGATTTATATTTATTTCAGAAAATTTATGAATGCAAGAGTGTATGCAGATTTTTTTGAAAAAGTTTTTTTTTATTATGTATTTTTTTTTTTGGTTTTTTAGGATTACCATTTCCAGAAAAAAAAAGCAAAATAAAACATATAATGTAGGGAATTCAAAATGACACTTTATTTATGATTCATTTTTGAAACAAAGCCCTAAACACAAACTCATTTGTCTTGGGCAGGACAAAGAGGGAAACTTTTAAAACAAAGCCCTATACACAAAGTTATTTGGGCGGAACATTTAAAAGCAAAGCCCTATAAAACATCTCTCTGCTTTGGGCAAGGCAGGAGGTCAAAATAACAGCGAGGTGATTACTTTGAGCGGCGAACAACATTCGGAACATCGACAGCTTTCCAGTAGCAACAAACTCCTCTGTGTATTATGTATTCAGGAAAATTCTCTCCAGAATTATCTTCAGTATTGACATTGACCGCTGGTCGAGCAGGATTTGAAGGTCCTGGTTTGTCAACCTTGTTCTTTGTAGAGTTGAAACGGTCTTCTTCTACTTCTTGAAGAGCATAAGACGAGTCACAATCTTCAGAATTTTCAGGATGTATTTCCCAGTCTTCAGGATGAAGAGACTCATTGTCAGCGACACTTTCTGAGTCAATTGCGGGACCATCTTCCCCTTCATCTTCAAAAATGGCATTTATGTGATAATAACCATCTTCAGGATTGTTAATCTTGGCAGATGCATTGAAGTCAGTAATTTCAGGCTGCTGAGAAAATTGACAGGGCTGATAAGCCTCTTCTGGTTGACTACTATATTCAAAGGAATCTCCCCATCCAGTTGGTTGGATATCTTCAATCGCAATCTTTGAACTTTCAGGTGCAGTATATTTCACCATATAATCACTTGGTTGTCCCAAGGTGTCCCAGATCTCTGCAGGAACAGGCTCAGTTTCGTTGCCTTTGGATTTCTCTAAAGGAGGGTATGGTTCTTCCTGAGATATGTATCCCGAGTCATTGAGATAACATTTCCATTCTTCTTCATCATCGGAGAGACCTTCTTCGATGCATTCTTCGATAAGGACATTAACCTCTTGAGGAATTGGGTTAAGGAATCCTCCACTAATGAATGTTTCTTTGATCGGACGAAGGGTTTCATCCTTCTTGGTGCAGTTTGAGAATGTTGGTGAACATACGAGACCTGCTCTAGTTTCATTCTTGGTAGGGATCACAACTTGCCCCCAGCCAGTGGTAGTTCCATCTTTCACTACTTTTACTGCCTCTTTGTAAGAAGAGATCGATGTTTTCTTTTTGGAGGATTCATCTTCTAAAGAGAGACCTTGGAACTGCGTTCCTTCCACATCATCAGCACTTATGAAAGAGAAATTGGATAAATGGCTCACCATCAAGGCTTGCTCTCCACTTATTGTTACCAATTTTCCATTTATCACAAATTTTAACTTTTGATGGAGCGTAGAAGTTACTGCCCCTGCTTCATGGATCCATGGTCGTCCTAACAGACAACTATAAGCAGCTTGAATGTCCATGACTTGGAAAGTGATTTGAAATGTACGTGGACTAATTGTCATGGGAAGGTTGACTTCGCCGATAACAGATTTTCGCGATCCATCAAATGCTTTGACAACTACACCACTGAACTTCATAGGCATTCCTTGGTAATACAAGCGAGCAAGAGTCGTCTTTGGCATCACATTCAAGAAAGATCCGGTGTCTACCAACACATTGGACAAAGAGTCTGACTGACAGTTCATAGAAATGTGCAAAGCAAGATTGTGATTTCTACCCTCCTCGGGGAGTTCTTCATCACAGAAGCTTAAATTGTTACAAGCTGTTATGTTGGCTATTATCCCATCAAAGTGATCAACAGTCACATCATGATCTACAAAAGCTTGATCCAAGACTCTCATCAGGGCTTCCCTGTGGGCTTCAGAGTTTAAAAGCAATGAAAGTATTGAGATCTTTGAAGGAGTCTGCATAAGCTGATCCACAATTTTGTATTCACTTCTTTTGATAAGCTTCAAAATTTCGTCAAAGTCAGGATTCACATTGGTTCCACTGGATTGACCAACATCAGTGTTTGTATTACTAACAGGAGTTTCCTCAGGATTCCCTACTGGTGTATTCACAGGATTTTGTCCGGTAGCAGGAGCAACAGGCTGCTTTGGAGGTAGTGGAGTATACACACGTCCACTTCTTGTTACTCGACTCACATCAGCGATATTCACGACAGATGAAAGAGTAGGTAAAGGAACTTCTTGTCCATTCTTTATCATTGTAGCATTGTAGTTGTATGGAACTGCCTTGTCAGAGTCATAGGGAACAGGTCCAGGTAGACAAATGATCAAAGGAGCAATAGGAACCTTTGGCTTGTTGTAGGTAACTTCCATACGCTCAGGCATGTTGAAATGAGGAACGATGACGTTAACTGTAGGCATTTCCGAGTTGATATCTGAGACTAAAAGCTCATGCGGATAACATCCTATCATGTTAACTTCATTTTCATCCCTATTTCGGTAGATCTGAATAGTACCATTATCCAACAGTACTTGGAGATCTCTTCTTACAATCGAACATCCGTGAGGATCTACACAACATATGCTACAGGAACCATAGTGATGCTGGCGAAAACTCGGCCCTCGACAGAGAGTGGCGTGCATTTGTACCAAATCGGCTCTTGAGAAATTGATATTATAGACTCGGTACGGACCAGGACATCCATACACCATGTTTACAACATGCCCTCCATGATTGGGCAGCGGATTTGCTTGCACATTTGGATTCAAATTTCTGAAAGAGAGGAGATTAGATCTAACCAACCTTTGAACTTCATATTTCAAAGCTATGCAATGCTCAAGATCATGGCCAGGTGCTCCTTGATGATAAGGGCATGAGACCTCAGCTTTGTACCACCATGGGAGTTTCTCAGGTACGGGTGGTGGCGTTTTAGTTTGAACAAGACCTCTTTCAATCAAGCAGGGTACAATTCTGTGTAGGTCATTGGAATCGGATCAAACTGTGGAGCTCTTTGTACACGATTCTGATTATTGTTAAACTGCTGAGCCTGTGGTCGAGGCTGTTGTTGTTGAAACTGCGGAGTAAACCCCGGATTCGGTGCGGTATTAACGGCTGGTGCAATAGCAGCTACTTGTCGTTGATGATTGACATTTCCTCTTGGCCTCCCTTGGGATACCATGTCAACACTTTGTTCTTTCTTCTTTTGGAAACCACTCCCGAACTTTTTGGTTCCGCTTGAAGATCCACCTTCTTTAGTTAGACGTCCGGTTCGGACTCCTTCTTCTAGACGCATCCCCATGTTTACCATCTCGTTGAAATCACTTGGAGCACTAGCAATCATGCTTTCATAGTAAAACGGACTGAGAGTATTCAAGAAGATTTTTGTCATCTCTTTCTCTTTTAACGGTGGATTAATCTGAGCAGCAGTTTCTCTCCATCGTTGGGCATACTCTTTGAAGGCTTCATGGTCTTTCTGAGCCATGGATCGAAGCTGATCTCTGTCCGGAGCCATATCCGAGTTATACTTGTATTGTCGGACAAAGGCCTCACCTAGGTCATTGAAAGTTCGAATATTAGTGCTATCCAAGCCTGTGTACCACTTCAGTGCGGCACCAGTCAAACTGTCTTGAAAGTAATGGATAAGCAACTGATGATTATCTGCATAAGTAGACATCTTCCTGGCATACATCACAAGATGGCTTTGTGGACAAGAACTACCTTTGTACTTCTCAAAGTCTGGGACCTTGAATTTAGCAGGTATTTGTACACTGGGAACCAAACATAGCTCCTGGGCATTCTTTCCAAATAAATCTTTTCCACGGATAGCTTTGACTTCCAGCTGCATCTTGTTAAACTGCTCTTGGAGATCTCCCACAAGATTACGCTGATTCGTGCTATCACCTTGATCATGATAAATCTCATTGCCATCATAAGGAACAGTGTGAACCGCAGGGGTCGGAACTGTCATAATGGGTTGAGAAAGTGCCATAGTGACTTGAGAAAAAGTTACCCCCTGATTTGGAGTGAACTGTGAACTTTGTGCAGCAGGCGCTTCAGTTGTGGATGTTTGAACCCCAGAAACATTATGGCGGAAACCTGTACCAAAGCTGAAAGGCGGGCCCCAACCTTCCGGCATGGAGAAAGATGGAATGCCGAATGCAACTGTAGAAACTGGAGTAGTGACCTCAGATGTCACTGTTGCTTGACTGTTGGGTGGCGGCGGCTGATTCTGTGCGGCCATCAAGGAGTCAACCAGAGTAGTGAGACTTTCCAACTTTTCCTGAAGGGTGGTCACTGTACCACGGAGCTCAACATTCTCTTGTTCAGAGTGTTCCATTACTCTTCTTCTGCTTGAACGAGTATTGTATCTGTGATCTGATTGCGAACGCGGTCGAGAAACTTTGAGACGCGACAACTTGACGATCTAATGGAGAAAGATCCAAAAGATAAGACTCTATACAACAGACTCGATATGCAGAATGATGTATGCAAAAAGAAATTTATGATTTTTCCAAATATTTTAAAGATTATTTTCTTGCAAACATTTGAACACAAACTATTCTTTTATTCATTCATTTTTTTTATTGCAATAATGGGAAATGTTACAACATTGGAGCGTAGCTCCTTACAAAAGCAAATGATAAATAAAAAGCTAAACAATCCTAAGCATCTTCATCAGACGAAGAACCAAATGCATTGTGCAGCTTGAGCTTCATGATTTCTTTCCCATAGTGAGCTTTCAATTCGGCCTTTTCAGCTCTCAGCTTCCAATCATCAGGAGTCGGAGCGTTGCTTGTTGAGCCTTCCAGATTTTTCTTGCTTTCTTTGATGTACCTCTTGATTGCAGCGTCTTTCTGGCGAATCTTCTCATCTTTGCTCATGAGCCATCCATCTTGATAATAGAGAGTTTCTTCGTGATCTTTCACTCTTTTCTTCAACTTTCTATTTTCCACCTCAGTGCTACGAAACTTTTCTTCCCAAGCATCTTTTTCTGTCCTCATTTTAGCCAAAGTGTCTTGGTATTCCTCCATAGCGGGAATGTTGGGTCGTTGAGATACTGCAGGAAACATGGTTTTTTCATAAGCATAAGGCATTTGAAACTCTTTTGCTCTTTTCTTTACCCAGCAGGTGTAGGCGTCCATGGCAATGCAATTTCTTTCCTCACCTTTTTCTTTCCATCGGACGTCGTACCAAGCTCTCACCATTCTCGCTTTCAACCTTTTAGGATTATCCCCTTCTCGGTAGAAGTATCCTTCCACTGAGGGACCAACAGGTTTAACTGAATTTGCATACCCGAGTTGTCGTCGGGCTAGGACCGGATTGTAGTTAATTCCTCCTTGCGTACCAATGAGGGGTACGTTGGCAAACTCCCCACAACTATCAATGGTTTCCGTACCACAGCGAGCCAAGGTATACCAATGAATATCATTATTAGTAAGAGACATAAGTCTTCGAGGCCAACGCAAGCCTTCTCGGTTTTCTGTGAAAATAGGAGACTCAGGTAAGTGTGAAACAATCCATTTGAACAACAAAGGTGCACAACATACAATGATTCCACCGCCTTGGCGATTCCTATGATGGACAGAAAAATACATGTCACCAAGCAAAGTCGGAACAGGATTTCCAATCAGAAAGATCTTTATGGCATTGATATCAACAAAGTTGTCGACATTGGGAAACAGAACCAACCCATAGATGAGCAAGGCTAGTATGGCTTCAAAAGCTATCATGCTACCAGTTTCGATGAAATCAAAGGATTTCTTTGTTAAGAAGTGTGAAGTTAAACCCGGGAGGTTTCCTTTGGTAGTCCAATTACTCTCTACTTCAGACTTTTTCATGTGGATACTTGCTGCAATGACGTGTGATTTAGGAATGGCTTCCAAACCATTGAAAGGTATTTTGTCAGACACAGGAATACCTAAAAGATTGGCATATTCTTCCAAGGTCGGTACCAACTGGTAGTCTGGAAAGGTGAAACACCGGTAGACGGGATCATAGAACTGAACCAGAGTTTTGAGAAGTCCTTCATCAACATGAGTGTTCAAAATAGGCAAAAGCTTTCCATAACTTTTCCTAAAATTAGAAGGATCTTGTACAGAAGATGCTAACTCTATCAGTCTTTCTACATCAGGCGCTTTGAAACCGTACTTTTTGGTATACCTTTTTTCCATAACATAATCCTATAATGTTTGCAAAGAAAATTCTCTAAATTTTTTTGGAAAAATCATGTTTTTTTTTATGGAAAAAGATGGGTTTTTTAATGAATGTATGAATGCATGGATGCATGGATGCCACATATTCAAACATGGTAAAGCAAACATGGTAGTTCAAACATGGTAACACTAACATGGTACTACAAACATGGTACACAAACATGGTAACGCATAGGTTCAAAGGTCCAAAGTCACGAGCATGAAGTCACCTGCACAACATGTTCTACTGATACGTCAGAGTCTACATTTTTCTTTCGGATATTACCGGCTTTCCACAATTAAACTCATGAGCCAGCAATATTCTCAAGAAAAACTCGTCTGAGTGTGGTTCTCCGCATGACAACTAATCCAAGTCTTCACCTGAATAGTTTCTGCACCACAACCTAATAAGGCCAGGATGGGTTGGGGTTCTACGGCCAACTCAGCTTCTACAGTTCAATGAAAGTAATAATGTCTTCGCTACGAAACATGCTAAACATATATTACCAACAAGGAACCTCCACTGAGCGGAAGTATTCTCACGTGCGCCTGCACATGACTATACCCTCCACCTAATTTCTTATGTGTACTTAATCCGGGTTAGGATTTGTCCATAATGTATCACTTGTAACAGAACCACACATGTAATAGAACCAGAACCACACATATAACAAAAAATGAAATAAAAAATAAAGCAAATAGAATTAACCCTTCCTTTGGAAACAATAAAAAGATGGTCCCCAGTGAAGTCGCCATTTTTCTGTCGCGGGCGAAAAATCGTTGTCCTTTTTCGGGATGAGACACCTGATGCCTTCTTTGGGCTCGAGTGCTCAAAAAATGATTTTTCTTTTGTACCGACCAAACTTTTTATTGTTTCCAAAAGAGGAAAAGGAAAAAAGCTGCAATAACCTAAAAGTGGGGGGAGAGATCTTGGGTAAGAGGGTTGGTTATACGAAGGGAAGGTATTAGCACCCAACGTATCTATAGTACTCTATAGGTTTCTTTGCTTTGTTTTTTCATTCCATGTTATTGAGAGGTTCTTGTGAAATAGGTGGGACCTAAGGTGTTTGTTTGATTATGCTCGCAAAGATCATCGCGATCCTCTGCATACATATCCCCTAGAGGGAATCAGAGCATCTGTAGCTCGGGGTCTACGGGTGCTAAGGTTTGAATGGTTTGAGGGAGAAGTTTTGCTCGCCAAGGATACGACCTTGTGCCTACGTATTCTCAAAGGGATGTTGAGAAAGTCAGAGCAATCGTAGTTCCCACTTATGCTAGTGGAAGCAAAGGAAAAGAGACAAATGTCATCTAAATGTTCGATGTATCTAATCTATATCATCACATACATCTGTTTGATTTTTTGTTTGAAAATCTTTTCATTATAAGCCCTGGGCCATGCGACTTATGGTGCTTAGAATGATAAAGATGCTTTTTTAGCCAGCCTTGTGGCAAAAACTTTCAATGAAGTCAGCCTTGTGACAAAAAGTTTTGATTAATCAGCCAGCCTTGTGGCAAAAGTTTCAATGAAGTCAGCCTTGTGACAAAAACTTTGATTAATCAGCCAGTATGATGGCAAAAAGGTTTGATTGATTGGCCAGCCTTGTGGCAAAAAAGAGTTTGATAAATTGATTGATTGATTGATTGTTTGTGATGATATAGATGAGATACTCCTATCATAGAGATGATAAATGTCTAATCTCCTAGGGTATTTGTTTTGGATATTGGGGGTGCTTATAAGAAGCCCGTGGGTCCTTGTACGAAGCCCAAGAGGAGGCTATCCGAGGGTCCTTGCATTGTAAGCCCAAGAGGAGGCTATGGGAGGGACAATCCAGGGTCCTTGCATTGTAAGCCCAAGAGGAGGCTATGGGAGGGACAAGTCGTTTGTACAAAGCCCAAGAGGAGGCGTGGTATAGTTGGTTTGAGCTCTTAGAGCGATTTCACCGGGAAACCATACTCTATGTCCTAACCTAAACTAGGGAGATTCTTTGCACGAAGCCCAATAGGAGGCTATGGGGAACCTAGTGTTGTACTAAGTTGAACAAGCACACATATCACACATATGAACAAACATGAACAAGTATGTACAAACATGAACAGGTATGAACAATTATATATATATGACAAAGTGCGTGTATATAATGGAGTTTATGAAGGAAATATACCTGTAAGCATGCTCCATTTGTATACACGGGGGCTCGGGTCTTATACTCGGGGAGAGACCCATTGAGTTTATTCAAAGCTATGTAAACAGGTATTCACAAAAGGGCTTGGGACTTATACCTACATGGAGGCCCATGATATTTTTGGGAAGATTTAAAGAAACCTTCATTTTTGTTTTTTTGTATTTTTTTGGAGTTCTAATTGATTGAGATATGTACAAAAGTGTGTGTACAATGAAATACCTAATTTCATGTACAGGAATGGGTATGTACAAAAGGGGCTTGGGACTTATACCTACATGGAGGCCCATGGTATTTTTGGGAAGATTTAAAGAAAACCTTCATTTTTGATTTGTTGTTCAAAGTTAAAAAAACAAACTGATCGAGGTATGTACAAAAAAGTGTATGTACAAAAAGGCGTACAATGAAATACCTAATTTCATGTACGGGAATGGGACTTATACCTACGTGGAGGCCCATGTTTTATTTTATAAAACATGGTTGATTGTTTATTTACAAACGCATCGTTTGGAAAACCGTTTGAAAGTTGTTTTGAAAGAAGTTTTCTGTACAAAGAAAAACTGTAAAAAAGGAAAAAAGGAGTGGGTCTTATACTCTCTAATATTCGAGAGGCCCCACATCATTTTGAAAATCAAATGATCAATTAAAAAGATTTAATCAATAGTTTCAAAAAGAAATGGTTTATCGTCTTTGAAAAGAATCGCGATCGCTTATTTTAAATCGGTTTGAATTTTGAAAGGAGTCAAATTAATCAAGATAAACAAAAAGATTATCTTCAATTAACACTTATATGATCAGGGTTTGCTCAAAAAATATTTACAAGTGATTAAGTTTGAAAATCAAATGAAAAATAATATTTAAAAGTATTAAAAATACTTAAAAATAAGTCATTTTAAACCTATTTAAAAATGTATCAAATAAATATTTTTTGATGATTTTTTTTGGTATTCTCAAAATATATGTGTTAAACAAGAAGTGTGTAAAAAATGAATGAAAAATGAATTAATTTGATGTGTTAAATAATTAAATGAAGTTGTAAAAGAAAAATGAAAGAAAAATAGTTGTAAAAAAAATGTTTTGGTCCCTAAGGGTGTTGAACCCGTGACCTTATGCTCACCACTCAAAAACTTAGCCAACTGGACCACGCGCGTGGTCTGTTTAACATTTGCAACGAATTTGTTATATTTTTGAATCAATTTCTAATTTCAGTTTCAAAATCTAGCGCCAAGAACACATGAACAATTTGAATTTGAAAATTCTGAAAACTGGATTGTTTTGATCAAGTGAATAGCCTATCTTGCTCGATTTTCCACAAGGAACATGATGGTACCATTTAATTTCATTTATTTTCACTCTAAGATCATTAATTTTCTGATGAACATGAAGAACCCTAATTCTATGATTCAATCTGAAATCGTGTATGTGCAAGATAAATAGCAATTGATTGAGGGTTAATGATCCTCATGTGTGCAGAAATGAGATGGTATGTTCATATTTCATTCATGATGCATGATTCATAGAGTTTGAAGTTCAAGTAGCTTACCTTCAAAAACGGCAAAAGTGAGAATCGAATTCTGCAAATGAGGAGTTCCAGTTGTTGTTTCTTGATCTGAACACCTTCAGTGGACCTTATGGAACATGTTTAGATGCCTGGAACAATTTGAAAACCTCTTGATCAATCCATGGTACTCGATCTGCAGTATGGTTCAAGTGAGGATCAAGCTTAGTGATTTTGGTGTTTCGGATCATGTATGATGGTTGGAACAGTTCATATGAAGTATATGGATGATGTTTAGAAGGTTAGTTTGGACAGAATTTGCTTGGTATGGATTTTGGCATGATAAGGCTAGTGTTATGCATATTTGGAGGTGAGATGATGATTCTGAGTTTTGGGATGATTTGAGGTGTGTGAATGGTTCAAACACATCATATATGATGTTTATGAGATGTTAGAATCATTACTTTGGCCAGAACTTCAAGGGTTTGGAGGTTGGGATTTCTTCCTCACTTTGAAACTTAAAACTTGCAATTCAAGAAAGAAAGAGAAAACCTATCTTTTGTGAGGTTTTGGTGTGATTTTGAATGGAGTTTGGACCTCTATTTATAGGCCAAAGTGTCTGAATGCAGAGCCTTGCAACTTGCTTCTTCTTTGGTGATTTGGCATTTGGAGATAGAAAGGAATCTTACCATTTAATGCAAAATGGTTAAAGTGACTTAACCATGGTTATTTCTCTAAGCTTCTTATCTCTTTCCTATCTGATCCCAAACCAGAAAATATCTTCTAATTATTGCATTGGTGTGTCATCACTTGCATTATTTGGTAAGATAGTTCATAACTTTGGCAAAATGACTTGAAATTTCAAGTGAAATGGTCACTAATGGCAAAATTCAAAGCCATAGCTACACTCCATATTTTTTCATGCTCTTGGACATTTTGGAAAGCTCATGTTACATACTTCAAAACCCTAGTTGGAAGTTTCTTCAAGACCTTTAAGGAAATGGGTGAAAAAGATCCATGAACTTTGAGAAAAATGAAGTTTCAAGTGAAATTTTCCAAAGATGCCAACTTTGAAGCTCCATATCTCTTAAATGGTTGATCTTATGGAAAAAATTTTATATGTGTCAAAGTTGTTTATTGGATCAAAATCTACAACTTTCATGTTGGAAGTTTTTTTCAGTTTGTAGGTGAAATTTTGAGAAATTCCCTTCCAAAGTTTGGAAAAAACCATGAAAAACACTTAGAAATTTTTCTAAGTATGAAAAGTCAAACTTTGACTTTTTGATTCTTGATTGATTTTCTTGATTTTTCTTGATCAAATGACTTCATATATCATATATTGATGATTCAAAACTTCAAAAGTCATGGTTGACCAAAATTCCCAAAAGTCAAAGGTGTTCTTGTACAGTTGACTTTTTCAGACGAATCGCGTTTCTGGAGATTTCAAATGAAACAGGCTATCCTCACCAAATGAATGGTATGAATGGATCACATTGAAGCATTAGAGGTTATTGAGCCATGTTTTGAGTTGTAGCATCATTTCCTGATTAAAAAGTCAGTTATTCAGTGAATTAGGTCAAAAAACCTAATTGTCGACCAGATGAAATTGATGACTGTAGGTCTTGAATTGAGATGTAATTTCCATTGGATTTTGTCATAGGTATTATTTGAGGATGATTGAAACTTTTGATTGACTTCCTGAGGATTTTTAGGGTTTCCCAGATGTGATCCCTGATTTCAGTCCCTGATAGTTCAAAACCCTTATCTGATGATTTGAATTTTCACTGTTGATCAATCCTTGTGTAGGAGATGTTCTGAGTCAATGGATTAGGTCAAAATGATGCACTTGGGGTCTTGAGGTCATGTCCCAAGTCATTAGATCAAATTCTGAGCAAAAGTCAGGAGTATGCTATCTTCAGTCAAAACCCTGATCTGGTTGGTTCAGAGCCTTTGAGCTTGTTGAAATGAATCTCTGAGGACCAAATGTTGATTGTTGATGAAGATAATTCTTTTGAGATGAAGGGAGAACAAAACCCTAATTGATTGTTACTTGTACTGATGAGTGATTTCTTGATTAAACCCTGCTGAGTCACAAGTAACAAACACAAACTATGCAATTTGTTAGAGATGCAAATGATGCATATGCAGATGATATGAGGTGGTATCTTAGGTCAAAAATTGGGGTATGACACTAGCTGGAAGGGTTCAACCTCCCTTATCTGATCACGAGCTGGTCGACATGATCATGGCACTTTAACTGGCCCTTTCTACAGTCATTTGCTGGGAAGCTCGTCGTCAGGTTTCACTGACCTGATATTAACTGGAGAGCGTGTCGAAAGTGGCATTCAAAGTGGAAAAATTCAAGTAGGCTCCTCCTCTGGTACTACAAAGAGGCCCATCAGTGGGAGAAATGAAGTCAATACAGTGCACAGTCAGAAAGGTCGCAAAAGTGAGCATCACCAATCTGTAGGGGCTGTTTTGATCTCTGCGTCTGCACCTCAAAAAGATCAACCGCCAAAGTATACGCGTCGACCAGATGCACCGAGAAGAAACTTCACCAAAATCAACATGCCAATCTCTCAAGCATTGCAGCACTTGTTAAAAGCAAATCTGATTACATTGAAAGATCCTCCAAAGAATGTCAACACTTCCTCTCCTAGTTATCGCCCCGACGCAACATGTGCATACCATTCCAATTGTCCAGGACATGACGCAGATCACTGTTGAGCTTTGAAAAACAAGATCCAAGACATGATAGATGCTGGGGAAATTGAATTCGATCCTCTAGAGACTCCAAATGTCATCATTGCGCCTATGCCAAAACACGACAGGACCGTTAATGCTATCATGGACACTGTTTATATCTATGATGTGAGAGAACTATCAACTCCGCTCCTTGAAATCAAAAGAAAGCTAATACAAGTTGGTTTATTTCCAGGCTGTGACCCTGATTGCTATTATTGTGCACACCTACCCAATGGTTGTGAAAACCTGAAAAGAGGAATTCAAAAGTGGATGGATCGTCGTATCATTATGTTCGAGAAGCTCCCTTCTAAAGACAATTTGTGCGAAGGTTTTTCAAATGGGATGAAGATAGAGGACGTCTTAGTGGTTTCTAACGTACCATTGAAAATGCCTACCAAGGCTCCCTTCAAGATTTCTGCTACACCCAGAGTAGCATCTGTAATCATTACCAATCCGGCTCCATTTCCATATTCCTCAGACAAAGCTGTCCCGTGGAGTCATGAAGCTAACGTTTATGTCCATGGAGTTAAACAAGACACCTCGACTAAGGAGGCCGTGAATCCAGCTGTTGATAATATTGTGGGGACTAGTAAGATTACAAGAAGTGGAAGGATCTTTTCGCCAGAAATTTCTCCAAATGTTACTACTACTCCAATCCAGGTCCCAGTTCCTAATCAGGATGTCAATGCTCGAGGCAAAGAGCCACTAATTGAACCAGTTCAAGTACCTGTTGAAGTCACTGCTGAAGATCCTTCGAGGCAAGAAATGGAGGAAATATTGAAAATCATCTGCAAAAGTGATTACAATATTGTTGAACAACTGGGGCACACTGCTTCAAAGATTTCAATGCTATCTCTGTTGAGGTATTCAGAAGCTCATGCTAAAGCTCTGATGAAATTCTTGGAAGCTGCACATGTACCACAGGAGATTTCAGTCGACCAATTTGAAAATTGTGTTGCCAATTTAACAGTGGATAACGGTCTCGGTTTCTCTGATGCTGATTTGACACCTGCTGGGAAAAATCACAATAAAGCCCTGCACATTTCTATTGAATGTAACAGCACCACTTTGTCTCATGTGCTGGTAGACAATGGTTCCTCATTAAATGTGTTACCAAAAGTAGTACTGGAAAAACTTGACTTCGAAGGAGTTGTGTTACAACCAAGCGATGTTGTGGTAAGAGCCTTCGACGGGTCAACAAGAACAGTATACGAAGAAGTTAAGCTCCCAATCAGAGTGGGCTCTCAGATCTTTGATTCTACCTTTTACGTGATGGAAATTCATCCAGCGTACTCCTGTTTACTAGGACGCCCTTGGATACATGGGGCGAGCGCTGTAACTTCTACCCTGCATCAGAAGTTAAAATATCCGGTAAAAAGCAAGGTCGTCACAGTTTATGGCGAAGAAGAATATGTGGTTAGCCACCTGAGTAAATCCAAGTATGTTGAGATGGATGGTGAATTCATCGAAACCCCCTGCCAATCTTTTGAGGTGGTCCCTCCTGCTGTCTCTACTGCCAAACATATTTTTGCTACTCCTGCTACAAAAATAACTCCAACAATGGCTTCTCTCAAAGATGCTAAGGCTGTGATCGAAGAGGGTGGTTGCACAGTATGGGGACAACTCCTTGATGTGCCTTACAAGTTCGATAAGCTAGGTCTGGGCTATGCTAATGGAACTCAGAAGAATGATCAAAGTCCTCGTTCTGGAGGATTAAGGTCCCATTTCATCAGCCAAGGAGTAAATGCTATTGAAGACGACGAAGTGATCTCGAACCATATTACTAAGAAACATACAAATGAAGTTCCACCTGTTTCCAAGGAAGTTTGGGATACTTTGGGAGAACCAAGCGGCAAGTACGACTTTCTAGTGAAATACACTGCTCCTCAGAGTTCTCTGATTGCCATTGAAGACATCGTCCCAACTGGATGGGATAATCAGTTCGAAGATGACATAAGTATCACAGGTTCCATTGCTAAGCAATACCAAAATCCACTTATTCCAAGAGAAGTATGGGATACACTGGGAGAACCAAGTGGCAAGTATGACTTTATGGTGAAGTATTCCGCTCCCCTGAGCTCGCAAATCGCTATCGAAGACATTATCCCAACTGGATGGGATGAACATTTCGAAGACAATATGACAATCACAAGCCCTGTCACTCCTGAAGAAGTCTGGGAAACACTAAATGGCGAGAATGATTTCCCGGTGAAGTACACTGCTCCCCAGAGTGCACAAGTCTCTATCAAAGACATCATCCCAACTGGATGGGACGATCTTATCGAGTATCTCTCTCAGCCAACAGAAGTACCTCAGCCTGAGCTCTCTTATCCAGCAGAGCATCTTGCTCATCCTGAAGGATCAACGGCTCATCTCGTCACCAAAGAAGTCAATACTGTGGAAGACGAAGAAGACAACTGCAACTGGAGCAACTGGATATTCCCTACTCACAACAATGGATTGAACAACTGGGAAGCCGAAGATGTTATCTCCTTTGATCAGGAGTAAATGCAATTTCCTGTTCTCGTTGTTTATATGTTCAAAAATAAAAATGGTTTCTGTACTATCGAACCATGAACTTAAAAGCCAGGTGCCTTGCCCGAAGCACACTGGTCCTTTTTATAAGGGTTTGTCATACCATGATCATATGTTCATTCAATAAAATTATGGGACGTTTGCATATTCAAATTTTGCGATCCTTTTTGTTTCTTTCTTTACTTTATTCATTTTCAAATAGCTATGTGTTCTTACACACACCCACATAATAAATGCATATTCACATTCACTCTGGATCCTGTTGATAACGATTATGCCATTGCCAGTCATGACTTTGAAAATCTGATCTACCAAACTGAGGACGAAAGTGAGGAAGATTGTGAAGTACCTAGGGAACTTGCAAGGCTATTAGAACAAGAAGAAAGGACTATACAGCCGCATGAAGAGCCAATTGAGGTTATCAACCTGGGCAGTGACGAAGAAAAGAAAGAAGTCAAGATAGGGGCTGATTTAGAAGACAATGTCAAGCAAAGACTGATTCAAATGTTA
The DNA here is from genome assembly GCF_029867415.1 of Vicia villosa. Classification (NCBI taxonomy): domain Eukaryota; kingdom Viridiplantae; phylum Streptophyta; class Magnoliopsida; order Fabales; family Fabaceae; genus Vicia; species Vicia villosa. The sequence continues at coordinate 160,207,689 of NC_081182.1, forward strand.
CAAGACTACATTGAGATATTCGCTTGGTCCTATGAAGATATGCCTGGCCTCGACACGGATATTGTGGTCCATCGCCTACCAATCAAAGAAGGTAGCACTCTAGTTAAGCAGAAACTGCGGAGAAGTAGGCCCGATATGTCCAAGAAGATTAAAGACGAGGTTGAGAAGCAATTCAACGCTGGTTTTCTAAAAGTTGTGAGTTATCCTCCATGGATAGCTAACATCGTGCCTGTGCCTAAGAAAGACGGGAAAGTCAGAATGTGTGTAGACTACAGAGATCTAAATCGGGCAAGCCCCAAAGATGATTTCCCTTTACCTCACATCGATGTACTGGTTGACAATACTGCACAATGCAAGATATTGTCCTTTATGGATGGATTCTCAGGTTACAATCAAATCAAGATGGCGCCCGAAGACATGGAAAAAACAACCTTCACAACACCCTAGGGAACCTTTTGTTACAAAGTAATGCCCTTTGGTTTAAAAATGCAGGAGCAACGTATCACCGTGCAATGGTAGCTCTGTTCCATGATATGATTCATCAGGAAATAGAGGTTTATGTGGATTATATGATTGCAAAGTCCAACACCGAAGAAGAACATCTGGGTCATCTGCACAAGCTGTTTGACAGACTCAAGAAGTACAGGTTGCGACTGAATCTGAACAAGTGTACCTTTGGGGTGAGATCCGGTAAACTCTTAGGTTCCATTGTCAGCAGCAAGGGTATTGAAGTTGATCCTGCCAAGGTCAAAGCCATTCAAGAAATGCCCATACCCCGTACCGAGAAGCAAGTCAGAGGATTCTTGGGACGTCTGAACTACATCGCCAAATTTATTGCCCATATGACTACTACTTGTGTGCCAATTTTCAAATTGTTGAAGAAAGATCAAGTAGAAAGATGGAACGACAAATGCCAATTAGCCTTTGACAAGATCAAAGAATATCTTCAAAAACCGCCAATCTTACTACCACCAGTGGAAGGAAGACCTCTGATAATGTACCTAACAGTGTTAGAAGATTCAATGGGGTGTGTACTGGGGAAACATGACGAGTCTGGCCGAAAAGAGCATGCAATCTACTATCTTAGCAAAAAGTTTACCGATTATGAAACAAGATACTCACTGCTCGAGAAAACTTGTTGTGCCTTGGCATGGGCGGCTCGCCGACTAAGACAGTATATGCTAAACCATACCACTTTGCTGATCTCCAAGATGGATCCTATCAAATATGTGTTCGAAAAACCTGCTCTCTCTGGAAGAATAGCAAGATGGCAAATGATCTTAACAGAGTATGACATCTAGTACACTTCGCAAAAGGCGATCAAAGGAAGTGTCGTAGCTGATCATCTGGCTCATCAAGCAGTGGATGATTATCAAGCATTAAACTTTGACTTCCCAGATGAAGATATTATGCTAGTTACTGACTACAAACAACCCGGACCGGAGGAAGGACTCGAGCCAGGATCCCGATGGACTATGGTTTTTGATGGAGCCTCTAATGCGCTTGGCAATGGCATCAGAGCTGTGATCATTTCTCCTGCAGGAGGACATACACCATTCACTGCCAGATTATGTTTCAACTGCACTAACAATATAGCCGAGTATGAAGCATGTATTCTGGGTCTCGAAGCTGCAATCGATCTGAGAATCAAGTTCTTGGAGGTCTATGGAGATTCGGCCCTTGTAATTTATCAAGTTAAAGGGGAATGGGACACGAAGCACCCGAATCTAATTCCTTACAAAGAATATGTGCTGAGTTTGATTCCTTACTTTGAAGAAATCACTTTTGAACATATCCCGCGAGAAGAAAATCAACTGGCTGATGCCTTAGCTACCATGTCATCTATGTTCAAAGTCAGGTGGGACAATGAAGCGCCAATGATCACCATTTACAGACAGGATGAACCAGCCTATTGCAATGAGATTGATACCGAAGGAGTGGAAGAAAAACCATGGTTCCATGAAGTAAAAAGATATCTCGAAACTCAGGAGTATCCTGAAGGGGCATCCATTAATGACAGAAAGTTTCTAAGAAGATTTGCTGCCAAATTCGTTCTAAGTAATGGAATCCTGTACAAGCGCAACCATGACTCGACTTTGCTTCGTTGTGTGAACAAGAAGGAAGCGGAACAGATTATGGAAGATATACACAATGGTGCCTTTGGTACTCATTCAAGTGGACATACAATGGCTAAAAAGATCTTAAGAGCAGGTTATTATTGGTCTACTATGGAGACAGACTGCCATCATCACTCCAAAACTTGTCACAAATGCCAGATATATGCTGACAAAGTACATGTACCTCCAGTCCCATTAAACGTTCTGACGGCTCCTTGGCCTTTTGCAATGTGGGGTATTGATATGATTGGAGAAATCAAGCCTACTGCTTCCAACGAACATCGTTTTATCCTAGTCGCTATTGACTACTTCACAAAATGGGTAGAAGCAACCTCGTTTGCTTCAGTCACCAAGAATATTGTGGCCCGGTTTATCAAGCATTATCTCATTTGTCGGTATGGCGTCCCTGAAAGGATCATCACAGAAAATGGCACAAATTTAAACAACAGGATAATTACCGAACTCTGCACGCAGTTCCAGATCAAACATCATAATTCATCCCCATATCGACCAAAGATGAATGGCGCAGTGGAAGCCGCCAACAAGAACATCAAGAAGATCATACAAAAGATGACAGTAACCTACAAAGACTGGCATGAGATGTTACCTTTTGCTCTTCACGGTTATCGCACATCAGCGCGTACTTCAACAGGGGCAACTCCATTCTCCTTAGTCTATGGTATGGAGGCAGTTCTTCCAATTGAAGTTCAGATTCCTTCCCTAAGGATTATGAAAGAAGCCGATCTAGACGAAGACGATTGGATTCGGACTCGGTTGGACCAGATAAACTTGATTGATGAGAAGAGGCTTGCGGCTATTTGTCATGGCCAGTTGTACCAGAAACGTATGATCAAAGCCTTCAACAAGAAAGTCAAAAGTCAGGCATATCAAATCGGTGATTTGGTTGTAAAACGCATCATCTTACCACAGGGAGACCCCAGGGGCAAGTGGACTCCTACTTATGAGGGACCATTTGTAATCAAGAAGGTATTCTCCGGCGGAGCCATGTTGCTTACCACTATGGATGACGAGGATTTCCCATACCCTGTAAATGCGGACATAGTCAAAAAATACTTCGCTTAAAGAAAAGCTCGCTAAGTTGAAAACCTGAAAGGGCGACTTAGGCAAAAATGAGCGTCTCGGTGGATTGAAAACCTGAAAGGGCGATCCAGGCAAAAATTAGAGACTAAAAAAAATAATAATTATCCCGGTAGGCTGAAAACCTGAAAAGGCAGCCTAGGCAAAAGTTAGGGAATAAAGCGTACGACTATGTCCCGTTTGGCCACTTACTCACCTTCAAGGTTCAACACATCAAAGGCACCAATCAGTCCAATCATTTTCTTCCAACAAGTGAGGGATGAGATACTCAAAGACATATCGGCAATAGCAGAGTTGAAACTTGACTGGATTGTTTTCACATAGCTATTTCCCTTTATAAGTACTTTTCAAAGTTTTATGACAAATTCCTACTACTAGGATTTTTGTCTCCTTGTACTAATTAGCCTATTATGGCTCTCTTTCAAATCAATACAATTCATGCTCAAAATCAATATTTTCACTTTTTCTGTTTTGAACGCGTAAACGTCCCAATGATAATTTTGAATAAACATATGCATTTGAATATGATTGATGTTTATAAGAAAAACAGGAATAGCATTCAGGTAATGTCCCAATCATCTGGACATCATCCCAAAAACGGCAACATGGGAATATCCCCTACAGAGCAATCTTCAAGGAGTTATCTCCAGATAAGCAGGGCCCAATTAGTTCCCCAACAGAGATACATTTCTCAGCAGAATCCTCGATGAGATTTCCCTCTCCAACAATATGATTCGAGGGGCCCTATCTCCAAGCTCGGACAAGATATTACATCGAAGGACTGTTCATCTCCTTCACCCCCCAGCAGGGCTGTTTAAGATCACTATCCCCAGAAGGTGTGATCCTCCACATCAAGGCTTGATCAAATAGTGCATCGGAGGATTACACATCTCTCTTATTTTCAGTCAGGATGCATCAAAATCAGAACCTTCAAATTACCTTCATCCCCAAGCGGTAGTCAAAGATCCCTCAACAGAGCATCCTGGTCCGTAAGGAAGTTCCCCCAGCTGAGTGTACTCGAACAATATAGCAAAGATCATCAACGGTCATAATGCCATCATTTCCAAAATAACAAGCAGGGATTTATTTTCCCAACCAGAAGTTTGATACGCTCTAAACTGCATAAGTCATGTCCATACAATACATCATATGCATATTCATACATAGCATATAATGTTTCATGACAAACGCATACATAACATGCACGATTCTAATCTAGTTTGAGAATCTCAACATATACATTACATGCATCATGACATTGCATGTCACTAACTTGGTTTTTCAGGTGGACGAATATCCTCAGCAGGTTATCCTCAATCACATGCAATATTCTCCCGGGTTCTGTCCAGACAAGCATTCCTCTCAGATATAATCAAACCAAAGATTCATTCTGAAGAGCTCTCTCTTTCCAAATCACTTATCAACTCTAAACAAGCAAAGCAGATACGGTCTAATGGTGACTCATTCTGACATTTCCAGGCTATACCACAGTCGAATAAACAACTTCAAATCCTTCAGATCTAGGTCGATACCTTGGACGGTTCCTTAATGATCTACCCTCAGATCTAAGTCAATACCTTGGACGGTTCCTTAATGATCTACCTTCAGATCTAAGTTGATACCTCAGACAGTTCCTTAAAGCAATCAATCTTCAAGATCTAAAAGCGGACACCTCGGACGGTTCTGTAACGATCAACCTTCAAGATTTAAAGCGGATACCTCAGACGGTTCCACAACGATCAACATTCAAAGTCTAAAGCGGATACCTCAGACGGTTCCACAACAATCAACATTCAAAATCTATAGCGGAAACTTTGGACAGTTCTGTAACGATCAACCTCCAAGATTTAAAGCGGTAACCTCGGACGGTTCCGTAACGGTCAATACAGAGATTTAAATCCTTCATCAAGACATAATCAATGGATTCATTCTGATGAACAAAGCATCAACACATTCACTAGATGGCATCTGAAAGACCATCTCAGGTAATGTTTTGATTCTCCAACAATATTTATCAAGCCGCATTTAATACAAATTCCAGCATCACTTCTGGTGAAGGTAAGTGCAAATTTCAGGGCATCTAAATATTCAATCATCTTCTACCTTCAGATTCCAATCTGTCTCTTCAGGTTTAAGAAGATTGAATAGGGGCAACTATTATACCCCAAAATTTGCCCGCATCTTTTTTCAAGGAGGAGACAACAGACCTCTGTCTAAAAATTTGGAGTTTTATATAATCTTGGATTTTATTTCATAAATATCCTGATTTTATGAATACTCAGTTTTTAGAATATTTTCATACGGTATTTTGGTTCGCTGTTGAATTCATTCTTACACAAACACCAAGTACTGTTTATCACTTCACACGCTGTTTATTTGAGATTTATTTTCATATAAATAATACTGACACAGTTGGTACAGAATTAAATTTGGCAGGCACAGAGACCGGGGATTCAGACTGTACTGGTAACAATTAAATTATTATTGGTTTTTTGTTTCCCACTACTTTTTTGTACTATATTATTTTCAAATCTCTTCCTTTCTTTTCAAATCTCTTTCTTTCAAATCAAATCCTAACTTTATTCCATACACTTTCTTTCAAATCCTACTACCACTCAAACTTTCCTTTTTTGTACGGTATCACTTCATTTCCCAACGTCTTCATCCTTCTTTTCACTCTATAAATACCCCTCATTTTTTTCCATAAATTCTCACATCAAATTTCACTCATCTCCCAAATTTCTATCATACTATCTCCTAATTATTTTCTCTTCCTCCCCGGCAAAAATGGAAAAGTGGGTGGATATGTTTTTTCTTGTTGTCATCACTGTTTTTGTGGTGATCATGTCCTTTTTCTGTCTGCATAGTCTTGAAAAATGAGGACCTAGGATGCTTGCACTCCCGTACATCTATATATTGTTGTTTATAGCATGGGTTTTTAATCGTCATACTTAAAGTTTGTCGTATCTTTCGCTTTCAAATAACGTACCGTTCATTATATTTGTTGTACTGTTCGCTATATTCTTATGTAATATTTGTACTGTCAGTATTAAATATTGTACTATCTGTTGTACCGTCGTTTAATTATCGAGATAATATTATGTGTGTTTATTGCTAGTTAAATATTTATATTTCTGTGCATTAAATCCTTTTCAATATTATTATCGGTAATTTCGTTCGCGTACAGTATATTTATTATGTTTGTGTTTTTCTAACAAATCATGTAAATAATTTTTTCACCATTAACACAACAAAAACAAAAAGAAAAGAATTAACTTTAACTGTTAAGTTTTCCCTCTAACTGCTATGATAATACCCGGACAGCCAGTTAACAGTTAAACCCGCTGACAGCACGATTCTCCGTGTTTGTACCATCAGTCAAATCAATCTTTCGCATTTCAAATTTCCAAGATTTTTGTTCTAGAAGTCTTTTGATAATCACATGATCAGGAGAGACTCAACACTGCACAAAAATCAAGTACGCTTAACTGTCTCCTACACAAACAGTCCCTAACTAGGGTTTTTGTTTTTTTCAGGAGAACAAGTTTTTTGAGACCTCAAATGGATTTCATGGATCTCCATATGTCTCAAAGTACCACCAGACAAATTTTCAAACTTCGATTCGCTCGGACGCACAGTCAACGGCTCAAACAGTCAACAGACGACCAGTTGACCGAAAAGTCAACAGACAGTCAAAAATGCAATTTTTTGTCAATATCCATACTTTGTCAAAAGATTCATCATTTGATCAATGGTTGATCATAATTCATCAAGAAAAGTTCAGAAATCGACAAAACTCCAAGTTTCAAAATTAGGGTTTTCTCCTAAAAAGTCAACTGAACTTTGACCGGCCATAACTCTCTCCTCGTTCATCCGAAAAATTCCAACCAAAGCTTATTTTGAAGGAAATTCAATTAAATTTCAAATGAAATTGGTCCCATGTTCATTGGAGTTACCATTTGGAAAATATGAGCTAAGACATTACAGGTCATTTTCAAAGTCAACAAAAAGCAGTTTTTTGTCAAAGCCCATAACATCAAGATAACTTCTCCAAATGCAAAAAAGTTTCCAAAGTAGCTTGTATAGGACATCTTGAGGTTTCTAAAAAGTACAAGAACTCCTTCATATGATCAAAATTGAGGGAATTATGCCTTGTTGAAGTTGGCTATTTTTTGGGAAAATGCATGAAACCAACAATGATCAAAATTGTTTTTTTTTTCAAAAGAGGCCAAGCATTTATGATCCAAACATGATTCTAATGATGTTAAAGGCCTCCCACGACCAACATTAGGCCCATGACATTTTTATTTCTTTTTTAGTTTAATTTTATTTCATTTAAAGTTAAATTAAAAAAGAAATGGTTCAAGATAATGATTCAATGCTTTGTCCTTAGCATGAGCCACCAAGTTTGATCCAAACTCTGCAGCATAGAGGTACAGAAGACCTATGGCAAGAGGGGTGAAGAAAATTGAAGCCATGGCCAAGATTTTCAAATTTTTTATTATTAAAAAATCAAAAGTTCAAAGACACTCAAGAGCTTGGTAGCTTAAGATTTCAGCACTCATATTGCTTATAAATGGCTTGGAGACTATCAGCAAGAGGGGACACACGAAATAATTCACAAAGAATAGCTCACAAACTTCATAAAACTAAAAAAAATTACAAGAAACTTTAATTTTCGTGTTTGATTTTGCAGTTAGTTTCAAAACAAACTAAGTCCATAAATCATCTCCTAGGACATGTTTAGGTAGGTTTGGATCAATAGCCAAGTTCAGAAGGACCTGAAACACGAGTTCCATCACTCTCCGGTTTGGTAACTTTCATTGAATTCAAACTCTTCATTTATGCATTGTTATCATGTCTAATGGTTATGGTTGAGTTTATAGTGATCATCAGGTCAGGTTTGAACCTTAACATGAAAGCTCTAACGTCCAGATCATAGGTTGTCATTGCTAACCGTGTTCTCAAGTTCTTCTTCGTAGCTATTTATACAGGCCTTTTCAGGACAAATGGACCACTCCATTGCATTTGCAAGGTCTGATTTAGGGGGGTAAGGGTGTTCAACCTTCTCGAATCACGCTGTTCCGCCGTAGCTAGGGTTTGCGTCGGTGATGAAGCTTCTGAAATGAAGATGATGCGAGATCGATGAAATGAAGAACGATTTTAGTCGACGAAGAAGCTTGTTGTGAGAATTGGTTTTATCGACTCGTGAAGTTGTTCTGAAAGTTGTTGATGCAGGTTGGGAGAATCGAAGGAAGCTGAAGGTTTATTTGTTGTTGCATGGCTGTGTGAAGCGGATTGCAGAAGCTGTGGTGATGCTTTGTGATTCTTAACTTGTTTGGTGTGTATGAAGCTTGTGTTGTGTTTGGAGAGGTTATGAATATTGCAGGTATGTTGTTTGAAGGAATCGAGTTTGTAGTGATATTTCAACTGATTATCCTTGAAGGAATTTTGTGAAACTGATGGTTGAAGGTTGATTCTGTGTTGATTAGTGCAATAATGTTTTTATGACTTCAACAATAATCTTCAAAATGGATCACTTTGAATATAGGCCTTGAGACTTGGATAGAATTTGGACACTTGAATTGATCATGGACTTTGGCTCTTAAACTAATATGATATGGGCTTTGCATCAAATGAATCCAAGAACTTCTCCTTTGATTTGCACATATAATAAAATAATAACAAAAATGCAAAACAAAATAAAATATATACAAATGACTCATAATTTTAATTTCAAAATTCACGTTGAACTTCAAAAATAAAATTATAGTCAACCAAGTTAGTAATAAAAATACTATTAATCAAATGAGAAATACGTAAAAATGGGAATGATCATATATATTTATTTTTTTTATTATTTTCTAAACGAATGCTAATGCAAATGATATTTTTTTTCTTGAATGAGATGCAAATATGTTAATGCCTTAATAAAAGGATGCAAATGAACCTAAAACCTAAACCAGATAGAAATGAAATTACGAGGGCAAATTTTGGGTTACAAGAGCTGCCTCTATTTAATCATCTTAAACCTAAATGTATGAATTGTGATCAGATTTTTGGGAATTCAAGGTAGAGGAGGATTAAATACATAACAAACTGAAAAATTTTCCTGAAGAAAGATAGGATCCGCTGGAGAAAAAAGATATCAACTCTAGGTTGAGGAGAACATCAATTCTACTTAGGAAGAATGTATCAACACTGGGTTGAGAAAAATTAACTCTGGGTTAAAAAGGAATAGACGCCAACTCTGGGTTAAAAGGGAATAGACGCCAACTCTGGGTTGGAAAAGTAAAGTCAACTCTGGGTTGAATAAGAGATAGTTGTCAACTCTGGGTTGAGTGGGAAAAGAAAAAAGATAAACGTCAACTCTGGGTTGAGTGGGAAAAGACAAAAGATAACCGTAAACTGTGGGTTGAGTGGGAAAAGACAAAAGATAATCGTCAACTTTGGGTTGAATGGGAAAAGATAAAAGATAACCGTCTACTCAGGGTTGATTGGGAAAACGAAAAAGATATCCGTCAACTATGGGTTGAGTGGGGAAAATAAAGTACACTCTGGGTTGAAAAAAGAAATATTCGTCAACTCCGGGTTGAGAGGGAAAGGAAGACATTAGTCTGAGCTAGGAGATGCCGGTCTGACCTGGGCTTGGAGACATAGTTGATTTTTGGGAGGTGATTCCACAATGGTAAATTCTAAGTAAAGGTGGCCGAGATGATCATCTAGATATGGTCGAGACGTGACAAGGGATCCATATCTTTATTTTCTGCAAGTTCAGACGATAAAAGGAAAACATAAAATTTAAAACTCGTGGGTTGCTAGCCACGTAGAGCTTTGTTTAAATTTGACGGCTCGACGGCTCGGGAGTGCAAGCACTCAAGGTGGTTCTCTCGTGAATGACTCCTCGGTTGAAATTTTAATAATCTTCGCTTTCCATGGCCACTTATAAATCCATCTCACATATCTCTCACATTTTCTTTTCTTTCTTATGTGGGGTGGTTCATGCTTTTGAACTTGTGGTGGTGGTTCTGGATCTATCCTGAGTATCGGCTTTTCAAGTTTGGGATTAGTGATTTTATCCACCACCTCAAAGGTTAACCTTACCCTCTTAGCAGTAATGATATCCCTAGTTTCATGGTCCTCTAACTTTCTCTTTTTATGCAAGACTTCAAACAAGGGTGAATTGGTGTGGGTATTTTCCAATACCTCCACATACATCTTTGATTGTGAGTTTATCATAGCTTCCATAAAACTTTGCGGGATGGGAATCGGTGGGGTATAGGGAGGAGGAATTACAATAGGTGCTTCCTTCTCGACCTCTTCTACAACCTCCCTTTTGGATGGTGTTGGTGGATTTCCCTCAATCTCTACTTTTTTCTCACCGGAATTCTCCTCGAACTCATCATCTCTCTCCTTAAACCTATCATCACTCTCATCAAACTCATCATCACTCTCCTTAGGATTTTCAATTTTTTCTTCACTACTAGTTGCATCCATATGCTCCTCAAGGAAGGGTCCTAGAGGTTTTTGTTCAAGCAAGGAGATTTGAGTCTCGAAAGCCTCGTTATAAGTCGCTAGGGACTCGACCACAGTAGTCAGCTGCCTAAGGGTTTCATTAATATGGGTACTTTGTTTGATGAACTCTTCATTTTGGATAGTTTGTGTCTCTACAAGGTGCTCCATCGTAGATTCTAACCTAGAGTGAGTTAGCACCTCATTGAAAATCCTCTATTGATGCTTCGAAGGTGAAATTATGGGATTCTTGTGGTTCTTCAAAGTGGGTTAGCATCGCATTTTGTGTTTCCACAAAGCGCTCTATCATCATAGATATTTTAGTAATATTTTCCATTAATATTTCGAGGTCAGATTTATAGGATTCTTGCGATTCCTCAAAATATTGGGTGTGGTGATCATAGAGGAAATTTTGTTGAGGGTAAGTTTGGTTGGAATTATAAGATTCTTGCGATTCCTCAAAATGTTGGGATTGGTAGTTGGAGAGGTAGTTTGGGTGAGAATCTGGTAGTGACGCATTGAAATTCTCCAGTAGTATTTTGAGGTCAGATTTATGAGGTTCTTGAGATTCCTTTAGATACTGGAAATGGTAATCATATGGGAAATTTGGATGCGGTTCCTCGAGATACTGGGAGTAGGAGTTGTAGAAAAGATTTGGGTGATACATAATTATAGAGATAAGAGTGCCTTAGTCTATATAGTGCAACAATGGAATAACAATATTGACTGTTGGTCCCCGGCAACAGCGCCAAAAACTTAATGCCTCCGCAAGTGCACGGAAATATCGAAGTAATATAAAAGATTGTTGAATCCACAGGACCAATGTCAACCTATTGTACGCTATCGTCGCTTTGTAAAGCTAAGGCTAATTAATGATTGATTAAGGGGAAACTAAACTTAAATCTAGATAAAACTATTAAATAAACTGATGGGAAAAACAACACTAGTATGTAATTTTTTGGACGTCGGGGATTCGGTAATTTATTGTTATAAAATTGAGTAATCAAAAATTCTTTAAGTGAAACATATTTGTTTAAAAATCCTTGTCTCAAACTCTCGCTCTGTTGATCTGGATTATATATTCAAACCTAAATGCTTAACTCTCTCCCTCACATTTAAATCTAAAAATAAAATTTGAAAATAATTAGAATTTAATTAACTTTAAAAAAGCTCTCGCCCCTATTTTAAGTTAAAGCTCAATGTACACTTTCCAGTTAAAACCTCAAACCCACACTCTATTAATTTTAACTTCCTTTTGTCTTTTACTTTTGTACAAAAACACTTTCATTAATTTTGTAAATTGAATCCAGAAAGAAAATTATTTTAACAATAGTTCTACCAATCCATTACTAAAATCCTTTAATCTTATTATTACATACCGGTATCTAAAATTTAGCCAGGCATAGTTATTAAATCAATCATGCATAAACAATTAAAACTCATATAATTGGGCATGTTTAATAATTTAATAGCATAAAACATAAGACTATAAACTTAATAAACAATAAAAACCTAAAAATATAACTTGAATTAATTCTTGAACTTGAAATAGAGAACACTCCACCACAAGCCGGTTGCATCTGTTCTTAAAATTCTACGATCAAATAATGAAAACAGGGAATTAAAATACTATGATCTAACGTAAGGTTAGATCCAGTAAAAATTACCCAATAGTTTCCGGTGTAGAAACTATTGTGAGAAAATAAAATATATGCCTAATCTATGAAAAAGAGAAGAAAATAACAAATGGAAATAAGCTTCAATGCTGGAAATATATGCCTAATCTATGAAAAAGAGAAGAAAATAACAAATGGAAATAAGCTTCAATGCTGGAAAAATAACGCTGGAATCGAAGGTTGGTGGCTGGGACAAAAGATCATCCAACCCCCCTTTTACATGAATACTCCCCACTTTATATAGTGAGAAATTGTTGGAAGTTATCATGTGAGAGGTAGTGGAGATAGTGGAGATCATGATCGGAGAAGTTGAGAAAATATACGACACGAATGAAGACTTGGAATTATGAACGAAAATATTGCCGAAATAGGTTGGAGGCGGGGGCCTCGTGTTGGTTGACGTGGCAGCAAAAAAAAGGAAAGAAAAGTGGGACAGCCTAGAGCTTGGAGGCGTGCGCCTCAAGTTAGGAGCCGAGGGCCTCAAGTGCTAGAGACAGGCGTCTCCCCTTGGTGGGCTTCTTAGGCCTTCAACATTATTCTTTTTACTTCATTTCTTTTCTTCTTATTCACCCCCCTTGTTGATTTTTACCTCTCTTTCATTAATTTTGCTTTTTTGAACCAATTTCTTCTTCTTTTATCAATCAATCTTTGCATAACTTAAATATCTGAAACAATGAAAATACCAGCATAATACTAAAATAGAATAAAATAATTAAAGGAAAATACTAACATTATTTATGAAAATTAAATCAAATAAACGATACATTTTCGTGTTATCAAACTCCCCCACACTTAAACCATTGCTTGTCCTCAAGCAATAAACCAACACGGTAAAAGAAATGATTACGTGCGATTTGAAACAATGGCACGACACGACTCCTAATCATACATGGCTGCTAGGCTAATGTTAGATCGATAGGTACTAAATGTCAACACCAAGGACACCATAATGACACGAAATCACAATACGCGATCAAAAACTCCCACCCCATGTAAACCAGTCTGAATCATTCTATTATAACTCAATCTATTTCTTTTGCTTTATTTCACCCAGTTTCATTCAAGTGCAATCACATTAAGCCATTTATCCTTGCACGCACATAGTAGAGTAGTCGGTTAGTGATTCTGATCCTTAGGCACAAGATTCTGGTACATAAGTTTGGTAACCCCTTTTATTTACTCAATTGCAAGTTATGGGGGATCGGACCGTAGTCCGCCCTACAAGGTTCAGCACCAGGCACCTCTGAACCAACTAACAACGGGTTCTTTTATTGTATTTTTGTAGGTTCCACAACCGTTGGGTTAAGTGACCGGGTGAGGGTCACCTAACTTAATTGGTGCATTCCCTATTTTCAATTTTATCAAAGCATGAAATTTTTAAATTTTTGGTATAATTCACTTATATTCATCGACTCCCTACGTAGTTTGTGCTTAAGACGGTGCCGACAGCTAATATAAACTACTCGGGTTAATTTAAAACTCAAACTTAAGGTTTCGGCATAATTGGTACTCAAATTGGTTCACATACTTAGGGGGTTTGGTGTCTCAAAACAGTATCAAAAGACCATGAACTTTCTGAATTTCCATAGCCTTCAGGCGCTCTTCTAAAAGCTTGTACTCTTCGTCAGCACGTTGGTACTATTCGTCTTCATATTCAAGGTCGGCCTTGGGCCTGGGCAAGCAAGGTCATAGCCCAGGGCCTCAGAAAAATGGGGGGCTCAATTTTGGGGGTGTACTTAAAATTTATAATACTGATATAATAAAATATAGTTTTGCTAGCGAAATGAAATGACATTTCTATAGTTGTAGTCAAGCGGTTGAGCCACATTTACACTAGGTTTACTTTGGCAGTTCAATTCTTGGTGGCGCCTTTAATTTCCAATTGTTATCATTTTACAATAACATTTCAATCTTTCTCTAAATTTTAATTACTATCAACTACCTAACTAAGAACAAAACATACCACTAAACACCCTAATTTACCCTTAATGAAAAAAATTATTATCCTTACAAAAGCCCTTAATTGTAATTTGCTAAATCAAATTTTATTCCCACCAATCAAATTTCTTCATTCCTCCAAGTGGCACACATATTTCCCAATTTTCCCTTTCTTCGTCCATCTCATTTGAAAATACTCATTTTCCCTCACTTTCTCTTTCTTCCTCCTCCTCTCTCCAAAAACCCTAGCAGATCAGAATAACATATTCTCCCTATCCTCATTTCTCTCCCATCAATTTCGTTCTCTCTCCATACCCGTTCGTTCTCTCTCCATACCCAACCAAGACCTGTCCTTCCAGCTTCCTCTTAAGCATTAAAAATCCTTGCACTAAGGTAAGATATGGTGTACTTTTAGTATCTCATCCTTTTCTTCTTCTAGATCCACCGATTTTCCTCACTGATTTCATCTTCCTTCCTCATACTTTCAGAGTTTTTTCATTTTTTCTCTTCTGTTATTCAGTTTTTCGGTTTAAAGTTTTAGATCTGAATAGTTCGATCTAATTTTTGTTTGGTGTTATTTTTGTTTTGTAGATTAAAATACAAAGATACTCGAACGGGAAGAAAACAGAAGAAAAAGTTGCTGTTTATAATGATTAAATCAAATCGGAAGACTTTGTGTTTCATCATGTAAAGCTCTTCATTTCTGGACATTGGCTTTTGGTTGTTTACCACTATAACTGCTAAAATGTGTGACAATAGCTTTTTTCTGGTTTGCAGACGTGCTTTTCATCGCATAGGTATTTACTTTGTTTCTAAAAGGCATGTGTTGTTTTAGGTTTGAGAATGTTGTTTTTGCATCTGAAAAGGCGTGTGTATGCATCAACTATGCCTTGAAATGTCATTATACACTTCCTAATCAGCCATGCTTTCAATTATTTTGACATTTGGTATTTTAGTATACAGAATCATGAGGCATCCTAATTTCTTTCAGGTTGGTCGTTCACTTTGATATGACCAAGTTCAGACCAAATGAAATACAGAGAGTCAAAATAGCTTGTGTTTTTGCCTTCATATCAATTGGATGGCCAATAATTATTAACAAGACTGGAATCATGGAATGGATAAAATTCTGGTTGATGCCATGGTTGGGCTATCACTTCTGGGTAATTTCACTTGTCACCTAAATTAAAATGTTGTTTATTCATTTACCTCAAAAGATCTGTTAAATAGTTTAGTCTGCTATTTTTCTTTGTCTCTCTAGCTGCAGGTATTGTACTATTCTCTATCTGGTCAGCCTTCTTCAACTTCTTTAATGTTTTTTAAACATATATTTAATCATGTATGTTCAAATCTAAAACTCATTTCCGACCAAATATCTTTCTGCTGTGAGAAAATATTAGTACACATGAATGTTGAAAATATAAGTCTACATGTTTATTCTTAATGCTATAAGTATTAGTACACATGGCTTTTTGCTTTGTTTCTCTGTTCTTATTTGTTGCTACTTTTTTTTTACATAATATAAACTACATGTAGAAAATATAAGTCTACATATGTATTTATTTTTCTGTTATGATGTATTGATGTTATCCATGTTTACATTATCATGCTGTCCATTTTATGTTGTCCGGTTTAAACCAGATTCTGATATGTTTATGTTTATGTTGCAGGGAACCAATGCATTTTGTAGTGGTGGTGGCTAAGCCTTACATGTGTGTCTTAGTGACAACAACATCAAACATCTTAAACAAAGAGGGTGGCCCACAAAATGCATTAAGGTTTGGCAAGTATTTGAATTACAATACATGCTTACAAGAAAAATAGTCTAACACTTAAGATTTTGTTCAGTCTCATTTCTGGTTTAAAATAAAAGCTCGCATGGTAACTTTACAATATTGCTTTATCTTTAACAAAACACTTTAATGTCTCATATATAGTGAATTACTGGTTTATATGCTTTTTGTAGCTTTTCCGTCCTATGAGATTTCCTGATCTTTTTATTCTGCAGATGTACATAGTCATATCACCTCATAACTCCAACTGTTAGCTTTGCAATAAACCATGCTGTTATCACCATCAACACAGTTTGTATTGGCTTTTTCCCTTAAGGTACAATTACTTTTTCCAATAATGTACAACTAGGAGTTTGGTATCATAGTGACCAAATATAAATATTAAAACTGTGAGGTATTATGGGATTATGGTCAACGAGTTTTAATTATTACTTAATTGTTTCAGTGCATATCAGGTATATCACATGTTGTGTAGCAACTCTTGTAATGATAACATTTGTTTAATCAATTCACAGCTTTGTAGAGTCTTAGAGATCATGGAACAAGGGATATGGATCCTCTCTAGTTTATTCTCAACTGCCCTATAAACAACACCAATTGTAGCCTTTCGATTACTTTATGATTTTATCTTTCACCTAAATCATTAGTATTTTATAATTTCTTAACCATTTGATTAGGAGATGTAGGAAAAGCTGGAGACAAAGGCAGGAGAAGATCCTAACATTGGAACAAGACATTTGTGGGTTGTATATGCTGATAGAAATGCAATATCCTGTTGTGATGGTTTATAGCTGCTCCCTCTATGTCATTCATGTTATATTTTAAATATCTCATATTGAAATTATTTCCTTCAACTTTTTACCATTTTGCAACAATAGTCAAAGCAGGGCTAGTTGTTTTGAACCTATCCACATAGTTTTGTAAGGTTATGTCTTGGGGGTCATGATTCTCTTTTTCCTAATGTCTTTGTTTTGTGGGGGAATCGGTTCGATCTCTACCATTTTAATTATGCTTTACGATCATGATGTTAATGATGTTAAATACTTAATTAGATCAATTCAAAATTAATCATTTATACTTACTATTCATTGTCTTGCAGATCAGTACCTATGAGAAGGAAGTTGAAGAAATGAAGAACATGACAAGACAAGAGTTTGTTGCATCGATAAGAAGAAAGAGCAGTGGATTTTTAAGGGGTGCGTCAATTTATCGCGGAGTCACAAGGCATCACCGACATGGAAGATGGCAAGCGAGAATCGGTAGAGTTGCAGGAAACAAAGATCTTTACTTAGGAACATTCAGTAAGCTTCACGCATGCACCATACAACAAATTCAAAAAATGAAAATATGATAATAGTAATAATTAATATTGGAAATATTGTTCATAGGTATTGAAGAAGAAGCTGTAGAAGCTTATGATATAGCTGCAATTAAGTTCAGAGGATTAAGCGTGGTAACAAACTTCGACATGAATCGTTACGGTTGAAAGAAGCACAAGCTCTAGAATGTTATAGAAAAAGAGAACAAAAGATGGTAGCACTTCAATATGGAATAGGAATGGTGATTATAGTATTTAGAATCATTCGGGTTTGATGGGTTAAATCTCACAAAAAAGAATAGTCATTATGTACTCTTGACAGTTAGAAACATGTGAAAGTACATCTATCTTAGTGTGATATACAGTCTATAGACTATTGTTGAAACTTCTATTTAATGCATTCTTATATGTATAGTTTTTTTTAATATAAGTGACAATTGAATTCCAATGCTTACACATCTTGATAAATGTTAGACTTGCCAACCTCTTCAATCAATGTTGCAGTGTTAGTTCAGTGTTTAGAAGTTTTTTTTTTCAACTTGACCATTCATATAGTCTGTTTCTTCTAAGGTCTAATGTCACAAGTTAACACACCAAACTGTAGATGATTCCAACTATTATATAGGTGAGATGTAATATCATATTATACAGTATTTTAGAAAAAATTAATTATCTAATAATAAGTGACACTTGCATTCTAGTGTTATTTTTGTTTATAATTATATTCCAGTGCTATATTTAAATACTAATCCATTTTTAAATTCATTTTAGTGTCACTTTCTTGTGGAGTTATTTTGATTTAATTTTCAAACGAATTGATAGTTATCTTTCTCGAGTATGATGGAGTAAACCATCCATTTAATAAAGCAGATTTTTCATAATGGTTGTAATGTTAAAAACTGCTGTGTGCATTATTTAATGACTATTACCCTGCAAGAATGTCAGTTGGAGGCCATGCTTGAATAAAGCAGGTGTCAACATCCCTTTAAAAATAGGTACTGCACGCAGTCTGTGCAAACTTGACCCAGAACTGGTAGTAAGCTAGGAATTATGGTCCTAACCTAACCCGTTTAGTTGGAAATGCATGCGTTTTATATGAAACAAGATTAAAGATTGATTTAATTTTTTATATGCTCTCATGTAAAAATGCATTAGGTTCATTATTTATATGGGGTTTTCTTTTATGATAATGCTATCATATCTATGTGTTTTCCTGCTTTTTCATACGTGAGCTTAAAGTACCAATTAATCTATATGCTCTTCTTCGTTATTTTATGTGAGTTTAACATATGTGAGCATATAAGATTCTTATAAGATGCAACTTAGATTAAAAATATCACAACATAATCATTATATTTATGATACGGTTTCTTCTCATTTTGATCAATTTCTAGCTTCTTAAAAATACCACAACATAAACATTATATCACAACATCCAGTTTTTACAACATACTCATTTGTTACAACGATGTTAATAATGATGATTTCTCAAGTCAGTTATATTTTGATTAATATGAGTTGTTTTAGATGTCATATTTCAAAATTGGGAGCATTTAGAATAGAATAAAAATCTACATGTGTTTTGATTTCTTTATTTTGATGGAATGTGGTAGTTGTGAATGCACGTTGTAAGTTTTCCTCTAACACTGACCAATCCTCCCAAGGGCAGGGCTTCAATACAGGAAAATGATAGGAGAGAGATTGAGCATGATTGTTTAATAAAATCATTGATGTCTTTGACTGTAGCCTCTTAATATCTTATTCTTTATGTTGATGCAGCCATGTCTGTTGCTAGAACTAGAAGTTGACTCTAAACACTGATGCACACGATTTAGTTCAATGTTTGGAAAAGAAATACATAAATATAAACGTTGACCAATTTACTACTCTTATATGTAATTCATTGCACTCTTATATGTTAAACATTATATTTATTAACATTTGATAAAAAAAACATTATATTTATTAACCTTTATTGAAAATCAATTAGCAATTATCTCATTTATTACCATTAATTTATTTTTGTAGAAAGATGAGAGTCATTTGAAAAACATTTTTATCCAGCATATTTTTGAAGAAATATGAGAATGATTTCAAAAACTTATAAATTTCATTTATTACCATCAATTTATTTTTGTAGAAAGATGAGACTGATTTGAAAAACATTTTTATCCAGTATAATTTTTGTTCAGTTCATTTGTAATTTATTACCCAGCTCGAATTTTATTTTGTATTGTAAACACATTTTTATCAAATGATTTAAGATATGAATGTGACATTTGTAAACTTTATTAACACCTATTCAACAAAATCAAACGACCACCCAATGACAATTTACGATACTTTCATCCTGATAACCTTTTTCTAATGATATCCAACACCGGTTGTCAAAAACATATCTTCCCACCATAAATTCATGGTAATAAATGAGATAATTGCTAATTAAAGTTCTTTTGAAGAGACTTTGAGCTGTAATATACAATCGAAGTTCTTTTGAAGACATTTTTTGTCTATTGCATTTCCAACTTCTTCTTCTTTTAAAATAGCTACTATATATAGCTTAATTACATTTATATTATGTTTTATAAATCTTAATTTAACATTCGTCATTCGAGTTTTTAAACTTCTTTTTATGCGTTTGTAATACATTATTCATCTTAAGATTTGAATTACCCGTGCGGACGCACGGGTCTTCTACTAGTTATTTTACAATAACACTTCAATCTTAAAAAGATAAACCTTATTGCCAAGTCATTCCATAGATTTGCAATAAGTTCTTGATATAATTTTTGTGATAATTAATATTTATTAAATTTTAATTATAAAATAATTTATATATGATTAATTAAATTTTATAATGAGAATTAAAATAAAATTTTATTCTCGATTATTTATTGTAACTGTTATAATTTTATTTTAATTTATTTTGAGTTTAATTGCTATATATTTTTAATATAAAACTTTTTACACTATCAATGCATCACAACCACTAAATTATATTACTTTAAAATTAAAAAATAAAAGTCAAACATTTTCAACAAATTAACGGATGTGATTAATTGACGGTGTAAAATTTCTTTACTGTCAGCGAGTAAAACGTTATTTTTTGGTTAGGGGTCTATTTTTTTGTTTGCCCTGGACCTCTAAAAAGTCGGGACCAGCCCTGTTCAGAGTAATACTCCTCTTCTTCCTCTGAGGGTTTGCCATAACCATGGTTGCTTTTCACTTCAGTCTTGATGCTAGTATTATCTTCCTGGTCATTGTCACTATCTACAGGGATCTCGAGGTCCTTAACCTGCTTAATCTGACCTTTGAATCTTCTTCCCATATTGAGGGGACCAACTTGTTTCTTAGTCTTTTTCTTCCCCTTCTTGGCGATGAGCCCCTTCATTTCTTCCTGCCCTTTGGCTAAGCTTAGGAACATCTCTTGGAACTGAGCATTTTGGGCCTGGAGATCTTTGACAGTCTGTCCGAGGGCAATTTCGACTGAAATAAACACCAAGAAGATGAGAAACCCGTTGTGGAAACCTGTTATGCAGTGTTATGAATGGTATTCAAATGCATGTGCAATGTTTTCAAAGATCTCAAAAATTTAACTTTGTTTAAACAAAATAAAAGAGAAACTTTTATTAGTAATTATCAAGTTATAGTTATCACTGCCACTTTGGGCTTACAAAGAAAGAGAAACAAGAACAAGTTATAATAACAAATAATAAAAGCTTCTTAGGTCTCTCATGGACGCCTTCTCTTTGTGCCAACATATGCATTAATGGTCTGTTCTTCGTGAAGTCGCTTTGTGAGCTCCAACACATTCTTTTCACTAACATAGAATTGAGTATCAAAGGTATCTCTTTCCTCTTTAAGTTGAATCCAAGGTTTTTGTAGCTCTTCAAGATTAGTAGGTATGTCTGGATTAAGAATAACTTGAGGAACATATCCTTCAAACTCAGGTTCAATAATCATCGGTAAGATGGCGGGATATGGCATAATAATATCTCGAGCACGAGCATGCACCCATCTGAGGTAAGGCCCCAAAGGATTGAAGTTCTTTTTGTTAGAACAAGAAATATTCTGATCAATATTCTTAGTTTTGATGATAATGTTATATATGAATTTTGTATAAGAGAATGTGGTACTCTAATTATTCACGTTTTCCATTTCAGGAAAAGTCTAAAAGAGTATGCACAAAATCAGCGTTCAGAAGCTCTGACCCAGAAGATCTGGATGGCTTCATCAGTACATGGTCTGGCAGACATCAGAAGATGGTCCTGCAGAATTCAGAACATGATCTGGAAAGCATCAGAAGATGGCAGTCAGAAGCAAAGCTCTGAAGATCTGATGGTATCGTGCTCCAAAGCACTTCCATGTCTGAAGACAGAAGTTGCATCTGCACCAAAGCTGAAGACTCTGATATTCAAATGATTATTCTACAGAATCTGAGTCCAGAAGCAAGTACAAGATGAAAATGCTATAACGTCAAATCTCTGACTGACAAAAGGAACGTTAGAAGCTACAAAAGGCAAAGTCAGTAAAAGCAGCTGAAGCATGGCTCGAGGTAGTTGACAAAAGAGTGAAACATTAAATGCAGCAGTGTACTATTCACGCAAAGCATTAAATGCTCCCAACGGTCACTTTTCCTCAGCGCCTATATATAGAAGTTCTGATTCAGAAGCAACAACAACTCTTGAACGCAAAAGTACCAAAACGCAGTCAAACTGAAATCACACAAAAGCAAAGAAGAACTTCATCTTCAACCTCACAACTTTGTAATATTTTTAGTGAGTGTTAGAACTTAAAAGGAAGCACTTGAATCTCTTGTAATATTTATTTTACATTGATTGTAAAAGGAAGTTGCTAGAGTGATCAAGTTGTAATCTGTAGACTCTAGAAGACTTAGAGGTTATCTAAGTGGAGAACCATTGTAATCAGTTAGATTAGTGGATTAAATCCTCGGTTGAGGTAAATCACCTTGTCAGGGGTGGACTGGAGTAGTTTAGTTAAAAACGAACCAGGATAAAAATATCCGTGTGATTTATTTTTTATCTACCATTTTTAGAAGAAACCCTTATTCAACCCCCCCTTTTCTAAGTGTTTTTGACTCCTTCACTTTTGTCCCAATGTCTTGCTATCAACCTTATAGACCTTATCCCATGCGTGTATAAACCTTTGATGGTAACCTTGAGGATCATCTTCGTAATCGAACACAATACCCTAAATAATCATGTCATGAGGACCATCCCTTTGAGCCTAACCAAACTGGCACAAAGCTAATGAAGGAAGGAGTGGCACATTAGGTAATTCCCCACAATGATCAATAATAGTGATGTCCTTTTGAGATCGGGCACACCAATGGATATTTGAATGGGAGACTGACATTATCCATCGAGACCACTGCATGCTTTGTTCATTCTTCAACACTGATAGAGGAAGGTGCGAAATAAACCACTTGGATAGTAGAGGTATGCAACGTATGAGAGTCCCTCGCTCCTTAATGGTACGAGTGTGAAGTGAGTGTAGAATATCTCCAAGCAAAGTAGGTACCGGGTTGTGAGTCAAAAATATTTTGATAGCATGCACATCTATGAGATGATCTGGATTAGGGAACAACACCACACCATATATCAATAGAGCTAATACCTCCTCAAAAGCATGATAACTCACAACACTTAGGAAAAATCAATCAGGAACTTAGCAAGAAAACCTTTGACTCCACTCCTTATTTCCCAATTAGACATAATGTCTGACTTCTTCATATGTAAGGTTGCTGCAATAACTTCGGGTTTTGGAATATTCTCTAAACCTGTGAAGGGTACCTAATCAAGAATGGGTATACGAAGTAGCTTAGAGACTCTTCTATTGTAGGTACCAACTGGTAATCTCAGAAGGTGAAATAGTGGTGTTTGAGATCAAAGAACTGGAATAGGACTCTCATCATGTCTTCTTCAAAACATGAGGTAACCAAAATCAGTAGATAACCATGCCTTTTGGTTAATTAAGAGTTTTCGGGAACCATTGAGACCAATTCTTTAAGCTAGGAAGGAACCCTTACAAAGTTGATGCGGATGAAATTTCTAGGAACGAACGCCATGACTTGCAACAAAGAACAAAGATAACTTCCTCGGTCCTTCAAATGGTTAGTGAAAATGATATGTTATGATGTTTGTAATACAGTGGGAGAACTGACTTTTTTAAATATTGCAGATAGCAAGAGTCGCCACCGACTTTTATTTTATCCAAGTGGAAAGGCTAAAAGAACAGAAAAAGACCTTTTAAAAAGACTTCGAGTTCGGGGGGTAAGTTATACAAAGGGAAGGTGTAAGCACCCTTTGTATCCATGGTTATCCATGGGCTCTTAATTGCTTAGCTCACTTTGTTTGAATTGTTTGAAAAGGAAGTGTAGTGTGTGATTAGATAAGATTTTTGAATAAGGACTTTAACTTGTAAATAAGTGTAGCCTTTTGGAAATTGTTTTGAAAAGAGGTGTGAAAAGTAATTTGAATTTGAATTGAATGTTGAGCAAGCAATTAAAAGCTACCTACCCTAAGTTTGTCTTTCTTGTTCTTTAAGTCTTTTGTTTGAAAGGGCTATCCATACCATAAGGAGGGTAGGAAGTTCTATGCATTAGATGTGAATAGTCATAAAAGGAAACAAGTAAGGATACCTTAGCATTCGAAGGGACTATCATCATTTAATCGAGGGACAAGATCATTTTATATCGTAGGCAACATCAAAGGGACCATGATCTTTAAATCGGAGGGACTATGATGATTTAAATCGGAGGGGCATTTGCTAATGTATCCCTACTGTTATACCCCAAAATTTGCCCGCATCTTTTTTCAAGGAGGAGACAACAGACCTCTGTCTAAAAATTTAGAGTTTTATATAATCTTGGATTTTATTTCATAAATATCCTGATTTTATGAATACTCAGTTTTTAGAATATTTTCATACGGTATTTTGGTTCGCTGTTGAATTCATTCTTACACAAACGCCAAGTACTGTTTATCACTTCACACACTGTTTATTTGAGATTTATTTTCAGATAAATAATACTGACACAGTTGGTACAGAATTAAATTTTGCAGACACAGAGACCGGGGATTCAGACTGTATTGGTAACAATTAAATTATTATTGGTTTTTTGTTTCCCACTAATTTTTTGTACTATATTATTTTCAAATCTCTTCCTTTCTTTTCAAATCTCTTTCTTTCAAATCAAATCCTAACTTTATTCCATACACTTTCTTTCAAATCCTACTACCACTCAAACTTTCCTTTTTTGTACGGTATCACTTCATTCCCCAACGTCTCCATCATTCTTTTCACTCTATAAATACCCCTCATTTTTTCCATAAATTCTCACATCAAATTTCACTCATCTCCCAAATTTCTATCATACTATCTCCTAATTATTTTCTCTTCCTCCCCGGCAAAAATGGCAAAGTGGGTGGATACGTTTTTTCTTGTTGTCATCATTGTTTTTGTGGTGATCATGTCCTTTTTCTGTCTGCATAGTCCTAAAAATGCGGACCTAGGATGCTTGCACTCCCGTACATCTATATATTGTTGTTTATAGCATGGGTTTTTAATCGTCATACTTAAAGTTTGTCGTATCTTTCGCTTTCAAATAACGTACCGTTCATTATATTTGTCGTACTGTTCGCTATATTCTTATGTAATATTTGTAATGTCAGTATTATATATTGTACTATCTGTTGTACCGTCGTTTAATTATCGAGATAATATTATGTGTGTTTATTGCTAGTTAAATATTTATATTTCTGTGCATTAAATCCTTTTCAATATTATTATCGGTAATTTCGTTCGCGTACACTATATTTATTATGTTTGTGTTTTTCTAACAAATCATGTAAATAATTTTTTCACCATTAACACAACAAAAACAAAAAGAAAAGAATTAACTTTAACTGTTAAGTTTTCCCTCTAACTGCTATGATAATACCCGGACAGCCAGTTAACAGTTAAACCCGCTAACAGCACGATTCTCCGTGTTTGTACCATCAGTCAAATCAATCTTTCGCATTTCAAATTTCCAAGATTTTTGTTCTAGAAGTCTTCTGATAATCACATGATCAGCAGAGACTCAACACTGCACAAAAATCAGGTACGCTTAACTGTCTTCTACACAAACAGTCCCTAACTAGGGTTTTTGTTTTTTTCAGGAGAACAAGTTTTTTGAGACCTCAAATGGATTTCATGGATCTCCATATGTCTCAAAGTACCACCAGACAAATTTTCAAACTTTGATTCGCTCGGACGCACAGTCAACAGACGACCAGTTTGACCGAAAAGTCAACAGACAGTCAAAAATGCAATTTTTTGTCAATATCCATACTTTGTCAAAAGATTCATCATTTGATCAATGGTTGATCATAATTCATCAAGAAAAGTTCAGAAATCGACAAAACTCCAAGTTTCAAAATTAGGGTTTTCTCCTAAAAAGTCAACTGAACTTTGACCGGCCATAACTCTCTCCTCGTTCATCCGAAAAATTCCAACCAAAGCTTATTTTGAAGGAAATTCAATTATATTTCAAATGAAATTGGTCCCATGGTCATTGGAGTTACCATTTGGAAAATATGAGCTAAGACATTACAAGTCATTTTCAAAGTCAACAAAAAGCAGTTTTTTGTCAAAGCCCATAACCCTCAAGATAACTTCTCCAAATGCAAAAACGTTTCCAAAGTAGCTTGTAGAGGACATCTTGAGGTTTCTAAAAAGTACAAGAACTCCTTCATATGATCAAAATTGAGGGAATTGTGCCTTGTTGAAGTTGGCTATTTTTTGGGAAAATGCATGAAACCAACAATGATCAAAATTGTTTTTTTTTTCAAAAGAGGCCAAGCATTTATGATCCAAACATGATTCTAATGATGTTAAAGGCCTCCCACGACCAACATTAGGCCCATGATATTTTTATTTCTTTTTTAGTTTAATTTTATTTCATTTAAAGTTAAATTAAAAAAGAAATGGTTCAAGATAATGATTCAATGCTTTGTCCTTAGCATGAGCCACCAAGTTTGATCCAAACTCTGCAGCATAGAGGTACAGAAGACCTATGGCAAGAGGGGTGAAGAAAATTGAAGCCATGGCCAAGATTTTTAAAGTTTTTATTATTAAAAAATCAAAAGTTCAAAGACACTCAAGAGCTTGGTAGCTTAAGATTTCAGCACTCATATTTCTTATAAATGGCTTGGAGACTATCAGCAAGAGGGGACACACGAAATAATTCACAAAGAATAGCTCACAAACTTCATAAAACTAAAAAAAATTACAAGAAACTTTAATTTTCGTGTTTGATTTTGCAGTTAGTTTCAAAACAAACTAAGTCCATAAATCATCTCCTGGGACATGTTTAGGTAGGTTTGGATCAATAGCCAAGTTCAGAAGGACCTGAAACACGAGTTCAATCACTCTCCGGTTTGGTAACTTTCATTGAATTCAAACTCTTCATTTATGCATTGTTATCATGTCTAATGGTTATGGTTGAGTTTATAGTGATCATCAGATCAGGTTTGAACCTTAACATGAAAGCTCTAACGTCTAGATCATAGGTTGCCATTGCTAACCGTGTTCTCAAGTTCTTCTTCGTAGCTCTTTATACAGGCCTTTTCAGGACAAATGGACCACTCCATTGCATTCGCAAGGTCTGATTTAGGGGGGGTAAGGGTGTTCAACCTTCTCAAATCACGCTGTTCCGCCGTAGCTAGGGTTTGCGTCGCCGGAGAAGAAGGTGGTTACCACCGTGCGTGGTGGTTTGACATTTCCAGGCTCAGTCAATGCTTGCGTGGCGGAGGGAAGAGCTCTGATTGGCTCTGGTTTAAATCCTGGTCCCACGTGAAATTTTTTTAAACTGGCAGATCTAGTGTTTTTAATCCCACACACTTAGGATGCACCCTATCATTTGAAGCCCTCAGATCTCATTAATTCAAGATCCAACGCACCTGATCACGCCATCCATACCATAAGCCCTCCAATCAACCACACATGATCACTTAATTTATTTTTTTTTATTTGATTTTCTTTGCAAAATTATTTTAAAATAGTTTAAAAAATCAGAAAATTATACTAAAAATATTTTTAAGTTGATAAAATATTATATTAATGTTTGATATAAAAATATTTTATTTTTCTTTATAATTAAAATATTTTGTTTAATTAATTAGATAATATTTATATATTTATCTTTTAATTAGTTCTAGCCTATCAAAAAATCAGAAAAAATATTTTTCTTTTTATTAAATTAAGTTTACATATCATGAACTAATTTTGTACATAATTAGAATATTTTTATCTTTAAGTTTAATTTATGTGCATAATTACTTGTATAATTATATATTAATTAACTTAATAATCTCCAAAACAATTTCAAAAAAAATCACAAAAAATTTAATTTAATTTTAAAATTAATTAACAAACAATTTGGACATATTTTAGACTTAACTTTTTAGGTTTAAATTTTATTTCTAATTCTTAACCTTTTAATTAAATTAATTATGCATTAATTTTAATTAAAATCAACCATCCAAAAATCCAAAAATATTTTCCCTTTATCTTATTGCAATTTAAATTCATAGATAAGTGTATAGGTTGTCAAATTCATGTAAATAGCGTAGTTTACATTTCTCGCACGATCGATGTAATAGCGTAGATTTACTTTCTGCATTTTACATTCCCGCACTTTAATTCTTGTGCATATAAAACTGCGTGTATGACAAGAATAAAATTGAAGCGCTAGATCACTAATCTCAAAGATAACATATCTGAAATAAACCACAATCACACTTGCACCTCTTAGGGTAATCCCTCTGTTACTCTTTTCAAAATCAATTCTACTGTTTCAAATACAATTCAAATTTTTCTTCCGTATCCAGTCAAGGAAAATTTTCTAAAGAAATAAGAAAGAACCTTATAAACTTAGGGTATACCTCCTAATTGCTTGCTCAATCAAAAACAACAAAAGTTCTTACACATCACTGTTTTTCCAAAAAAAACTTTCAAAAGACTACGCTTTGTATATATCCAAACAAGGATCATTACGAAGTTAAAATTCTTTTTTAAACCGTCAAAACATCTTTCGAAAGATAAACACTTTGTATACATCCGCACAAGGATCATTACAAAGTTAACTCTTTACAAAATATTTAAAACCACATACAAGCATTTCAAAGCAAGACAAACGATTCAAACAAGTGAGCTAAGCAATTAAGAGCCCATGGATAACCATGGATACAAAGGGTGCTAACACCTTCCCTTTGTATAACCTACCCCCGAACCCAAAATCTCTTTAAGGTCTTTTTCTGTTTCTTTTATAAACCTTTCCTTAATTGGATAAAATAAAAGTCGGTGGCGACTCTCTGATTTTCACAACTCAAAAATAAAAGAAGAGTCAGTTCGCATCCCACAAAAAACCGAGGATAACAGAACTGGCGACTCTGCTGGGGATTTCAAAAACAAAATGTTTTCAAAAGGGGTTACCTTAGAGTTTAGACCACTTCGATGTTTTCAATTGCTTGTCTTGTTTGCTCTATTTTTCAAAGGTTTGTTTGGGAATTGAATTTACTTGTGTGAAAGATTCTAGCCCGAATCTCGAGATACCTTAAGTATGTGACAATAGACCCAGGAAACTGTACGGCATGTACCGATATAGTTAATCTGGTAGTCACCATTAGTGCGACACTTTGGTCTGTACTGATATCCCTTGAAAACGATCAAGGAGTATGTTAGGCTTCCGAAATGTCATCAAGCACTAATTTGCCTAAGAACCTTTAGTTGAACTTGACTTGTGGCCTATTAAGTGACTGGCTTTGAAATTGATCAAAGTTGGTTATCCTCGAGGAATGTTTTGATCAGCCGTCCGAGTTCCGTATTGAGATGTTGTCTCCAAGGATCATAGAACCCGAATACCATTTTAAGATAGGTTTAAACCAACTCAACTTCAGTGGGGAGGGTATCACCTATGAACCTTGTGCAAGCCTTTAAACCTAAGGCTATTGTGTGATTTGTTTGTGTTTTCCACATGTTTCACATCATGACATCATAAGCATCATAAACATATCATTTTCTCACCAATCATTTCAAGGATCAAAGAGTTTACCTTTGTTCTGTTGTTGCAGGTAAATGGCTCCCGCTACCAGAAATTACATCCGGATCAACATCTCAATAGTATCGTCTGAACTAAAGGACTTAATATCAGAATTTCCCAGAAATGCTCAATTCACCGAGAGGCACGGTCACCTACTCCATTTGGTTACCTCAAAATTTGAAGAAGACATGATACGAGTCCTGTTCCAATTCTTTGATCCCGAGCATCATTGTTTTACATTTCCTGATTACCAGCTAGTACCCACCTTGGAGGAATTCTCTGAACTAATTGGGTTACCTGTTCGAGATCAATTACCTTTCACTGGTTTAGAAAAGATCCCAAAGCCTGAAATCATTGCTGCTGCCTTACATTTACGAAAGTCAGAAATCGAGTCTAATTGGGAAACAAAGAGTGGAGTCAAGGGTTTGCTTGTTAAGTTCTTAATGGGAAAGGCTCGATCACTATTAAAAGATAGGAGTTACCAAGCTTTTGAAGAAGTTACGGCTCTTTTGATTTATGGGTTGGTTTTATTCCTTAATCCCGACCAATTCATAAGTGTGCACGCTATCAACATTTTCTTAACCCGCGATCCGGTACCTACTTTGCGGGGAGACATTCTACATTCTCTACACACTGGTACCATGAAAAAGCGAGGAACTCTTATGTGTTGTGTACCACTACTGGCTAGATGGTTTACATCACACCTTCCCCGATCGGTGTTGAAAAACGAGCAAAGGATGCAATGGTCTCACAGAATTATGTCCTTGTCTCATTCAGATATCCGGTGGAACAACTTCTTTCAAGAAGACATCACTCTCATTGACCATTGTGGGGAGTACCCTAATGTTCCACTCCTTGGCATCAGGGGAGGCATCACCTACAATCCCTCCTTAGCTTTGCGCCAATTTGGATATGTGCGAAGAAATGGTCCTCACGACATGATCATCCACAGCATTGTGTTCGACTACGATGATGATTCCCAAAGACATCGACGAAGGTTTATACATGCTTGGGGCAGTGTCTACAAAGTAGAAAGCAAGACTTTAGGACAATGGACTTCTATTCCCATGGAGCCTTACCTCAAATGGGTGCGTGCTCGTGCTCAGAAGTTCATCATGCCATATCC
This sequence comes from Vicia villosa, assembly GCF_029867415.1. Classification (NCBI taxonomy): domain Eukaryota; kingdom Viridiplantae; phylum Streptophyta; class Magnoliopsida; order Fabales; family Fabaceae; genus Vicia; species Vicia villosa. The sequence continues at coordinate 160,238,373 of NC_081182.1, forward strand.
CGCTATCCTACCTGTAACCATTGAGCCAGAAGTCGAAGGGGAGGAACCTCGAGTTATTCTACATCCAGACATGCCAACTGACCTGGAAGAGCTGCAGAAATCTTGGGTTCAACTAAAAGGAGAAAGGGACACCTTCAAAGCACACTGTCAAGACTATGAGAGGAAAGTGTTGGAGCTCACCAAACAACTCCATGAAGAACAACAGATCAACACGTTCCTGGGTGCAAAGAGAAAGCGTCCATCGGAAGCTTGAAGAATCCATTATTTTCTTTTATTTTGCTTTATCTTGTAAGCCCGAAAGAGGCAAAGAAAAAAAAGGAGAAGAAGAAAGAAAAGAAAAAAAAAGAAATGAAATGTTTGACTAATAAATGTTTGTTTCTCTTTTGTTTAAACAAATCTAAATTCTAAGATCCTTGAAAACATTGCATATACATCTCATTCATAAACATTGCATAACAGGTTCACATAACAGGTTTCTCATCTTCTCGCTGGTTATTTCAGTTAGAAGGGATGGATTCCGAAACAAGCATCAAGAATCTCGAAGCACAGAACGCCCAAGTTCAGATAGCAATTATGGAGCTAGCAAAGGGGCAACAGGAACTAAAAGCCCTGATGACCAAGAAGAAAAAGAAGCCCAAGGGATCTGTAGGTTTGAGCCACCTCGTGATGAAAGTCAGAGTCCCAGCCAGGATGCCCAAAAAGGCGCCAATCCCTGAAGAAGTCGGTGAACGTGACCAAGAAGAAAACCACAGCAACGAGGGTTCTGCCAAACCCTCTCTCTGCTAACAAAGAAGATTATCATTCCGAAGACGAGCAGGGTGATAACAAATACCAACAGTTGGAAGAACGCATGAAAGCTATGGAGATACAGAAAATACCTGGTTTAGACTTCAACGATCTTGGACTAGTCTCAGATGTTGTTATTCCTCCAAAGTTCAAAGTTCCTGTCTTTGCAAAGTATGATGGAGTCTCTTGCCCAAAGCTGCATCTAAGGTCCTATGTGAGAAAGATACAACCTCATACAGCAGTTAAAAAGTTGTGGATTCATTTCTTCCAAGAAAGTCTGTCGGGTACTCAACTCAAGTGGTACTACCAACTAGAAAGTACAAAAGTTCACACCTGGGAAGATCTGGCTGCTGCTTTCTACAAACAATATCAATACAACGCTGACCTTGCACCAACCCATACTTAACTACGGGGCATGACCATGGCACCAAAAGAAAGTTTCAAAGAGTATGCACAAAAGTGGAGAGATCTAGCTGGAAGGGTTCAACCTCCCTTATCTGATCACGAGCTGGTCGACATGATCATGGGCACTTTAACTGGCCCTTTCTACAGTCATTTGCTGGGAAGCTCGTCGTCAGGTTTCACTGACCTGATATTAACTGGAGAGCGTGTCGAAAGTGGCATTCAAAGTGGAAAAATTCAAGTAGGCTCCTCCTCTGGTACTACAAAGAGGCCCATCAGTGGGAGAAATGAAGTCAATACAGTGCACAGTCAGAAAGGTCGCAAAAGTGAGCATCACCAATCTGTAGGGGCTGTTTTGATCTCTACGTCTGCACCTCAAAAAGATCAACCGCCAAAGTATACGCGTCGACCAGATGCACCGAGAAGAAACTTCACCAAAATCAACATGCCAATCTCTCAAGCATTGCAGCACTTGTTAAAAGCAAATCTGATTACATTGAAAGATCCTCCAAAGAATGTCAACACTTCCTCTCCTAGTTATCGCCCCGACGCAACATGTGCATACCATTCCAATTGTCCAGGACATGACGCAGATCACTGTTGAGCTTTGAAAAGCAAGATCCAAGACATGATAGATGCTGGGGAAATTGAATTCGATCCTCTAGAGACTCCAAATGTCATCACTGCGCCTATGCCAAAACACGACAAGACCGTTAATGCTATCATGGACACTGTTTATATCTATGATGTGAGAGAACTGTCAACTCCGCTCCTTGAAATCAAAAGAAAGCTAATACAAGTTGGTTTATTTCCAGGTTGTGACCCTGATTGCTATTATTGTGCACACCTACCCAATGGTTGTGAAAACCTGAAAAGAGGAATTCAAAAGTGGATGGATCGTCGTATCATTATGTTCGAGAAGGTCCTTTCTAAAGACAATTTATACGAAGGTTTTTCAAATGGGATGAAGATAGAGGACGTCTCAGTGGTTTCTAACGTACCATTGAAAATGCCTACCAAGGCTCCCTTCAAGATTTCTGCTACACCCAGAGTAGCATCTGTAATCATTACCAATCCGGCTCCATTTCCATATTCCTCAGACAAAGCTGTCTCGTGGAGTCATGAAGCTAACTTTTATGTCCATGGAGTTAAACAAGACACCTCGACTAAGGAGGCCGTGAATCCAGCTGTTGATAATATTGTGAGGACTAGTAAGATTACAAGAAGTGGAAGGATCTTTTCGCCAGAAATTTCTCCAAATGTTACTACTACTCCAATCCAGGTCCCAGTTCCTAATCAAGATGTCAATGCTCGAGGCAAAGAGCCACTAATTGAACCAGTTCAAGTACCTGTTGAAGTCACTGCTGAAGATCCTTCGAGGCAATAAATGGAGGAAATATTGAAAATCATCTGCAAAAGTGATTATAATATTGTTGAACAACTAGGGCACACTGCTTCAAAGATTTCAATGCTATCTCTGTTGAGGTATTCAGAAGCTCATGCTAAAGCTCTGATGAAATTCTTGAAAGCTGCACATGTACCACAGGAGATTTCAGTCGACCAATTTGAAAATTGTGTTGCCAGTTTAACAGTGGATAACGGTCTCGGTTTCTCTGATGCTGATTTGACACCTACTGGGAAAAATCACAATAAAGCCCTGCACATTTCTATTGAATGTAATGGCACCACTTTGTCTCATGTGCTGGTAGACAATGGTTCCTCATTAAATGTGTTACTAAAAGTAGTACTGGAAAAACTTGACTTCGAAGGAGTTGTGTTACAACCAAGCGATGTTGTGGTAAGAGCCTTCGACGGGTCAACAAGAACAGTATACGGAGAAGTTAAGCTCCCAATCAGAGTGGGATCTCAGATCTTTGATTCTACCTTTTACGTGATGGAAATTCATCCAGCGTACTCCTGTTTACTAGGACGCCCTTGGATACATGGGGCGAGCGCTGTAACTTCTACCCTGCATCAGAAGTTAAAATATCTGGTAAAAAGCAAGGTCGTCACAGTTTATGGCGAAGAAGAATATGTGGTTAGCCACCTGAGTAAATCCAAGTATGTTGAGATGGATGGTGAATTCATCGAAACCCCCTGCCAATCTTTTGAGGTGGTCCCTCCTGCTGTCTCTACTGCCAAACATATTTTTGCTACTCCTGCTACAAAAATAACTCCAACAATGGCTTCTCTCAAAGATGCTAAGGCTGTGATCGAAGAGGGTGGTTGCACAGTATGGGGACAACTCCTTGATGTGCCTTACAAGTTCGATAAGCTAGGTCTGGGCTATACTAATGGAACTCAGAAGAATGATCAAAGTCCTCGTTCTGGAGGATTAAGGTCCCATTTCATCAGCCAAGGAGTAAATGCTATTGAAGACGACGAAGTGATCTCGAACCATATTACTAAGAAACATACAAATGAAGTTCCACCTGTTTCCAAGGAAGTTTGGGATACTTTGGGAGAACCAAGCGGCAAGTACGACTTTCTAGTGAAATACACTGCTCCTCAGAGTTCTCTGATTGCCATTGAAGACATTGTCCCAACTGGATGGGATAATCAGTTCGAAGATGACATAAGTATCACAGGTTCCATTGCTAAGCAATACCAAAATCCACTTATTCTAAGAGAAGTATGGGATACACTAGGAGAACCAAGTGGCAAGTATGACTTTATGGTGAAGTATTCCGCTCCCCTGAGCTCGCAAATCGCTATCGAAGACATTATCCCAACTGGATGGGATGAACATTTCGAAGACAATATGACAATCACAAGCCCTGTCACTCCTGAAGAAGTCTGGGAAACACCAAATGGCGAGAATGATTTCCTGGTGAAGTACACTGCTCCCCAGAGTGCACAAGTCTCTATCAAAGACATCATCCCAACTGGATGGGACGATCTTATCGAGTATCTCTCTCAGCCAACAGAAGTACCTCAGCCTGAGCTCTCTTATCCAGCAGAGCATCTTGCTCATCTTGAAGGATCAACAACTCATCTCGTCACCAAAGAAGTCAATACTGTGGAAGACGAAGAAGACAACTGCAACTGGAGCAACTGGATATTCCCTACTCACAACAATGGATTGAAAAACTGGGAAGCCAAAGATGTTATCTCCTTTGATCAGGAGTAAATGCAATTTCCTGTTCTCGTTGTTTATATGTTCAAAAATAAAAATGGTTTCTGTACTATCGAACCATGAACTTAAAAGCCAGGTGCCTTGCCCGAAGCACACTGGTCCTTTTTATAAGGGTTTGTCATACCATGATCATATGTTCATTCAATAAAATTATGGGACGTTTGCATATTCAAATTTTGCGATCCTTTTTGTTTCTTTCTTTACTTTATTCATTTTCAAATAGCTATGTGTTCTTACACACACCCACATAATAAATGCATATTCACATTCACTCTGGATCCTGTTGATAACGATTATGCCATTGCCAGTCATGACTTTGGAAATCTGATCTACCAAACTGAGGACGAAAGTGAGGAAGATTGTGAAGTACCTAGGGAACTTGCAAGGCTATTAGAACAAGAAGAAAGGACTATACAGCCGCATGAAGAGCCAATTGAGGTTATCAACCTGGGCAGTGACGAAGAAAAGAAAGAAGTCAAGATAGGGGCTGATTTAGAAGACAATGTCAAGCAAAGACTGATTCAAATGTTACAAGACTACATTGAGATATTCGCTTGGTCTTATGAAGATATGCCTGGCCTCGACACGGATATTGTGGTCCATCGCCTACCAATCAAAGAAGGTAGCACTCTAGTTAAGCAGAAACTGCGGAGAAGTAGGCCCGATATGTCCAAGAAGATTAAAGACGAGGTTGAGAAGCAATTCAACGCTGGTTTTCTAAAAGTTGTGAGTTATCCTCCATGGATAGCTAACATCGTGCCTGTGCCTAAGAAAGACGGGAAAGTCAGAATGTGTGTAGACTACAGAGATCTAAATCGGACAAGCCCCAAAGATGATTTCCCTTTACCTCACATCGATGTACTAGTTGACAATACTGCACAATGCAAGATATTTTCCTTTATGGATGGATTCTCAGGTTACAATCAAATCAAGATGGCGCCCGAAGACATGGAAAAAACAACCTTCACAACACCCTAGGGAACCTTTTGTTACAAAGTAATGCCCTTTGGTTTAAAAAATGCAGGAGCAACGTATCAGCGTGCAATGGTAGCTCTGTTCCATGATATGATTCATCAGGAAATAGAGGTTTATGTGGATTATATGATTGCAAAGTCCAACACCGAAGAAGAACATCTGGGTCATCTGCACAAGCTGTTTGACAGACTCAAGAAGTACAGGTTGCGATTGAATCCGAACAAGTGTACCTTTTGGGTGAGATCCGGTAAACTCTTAGGTTCCATTGTCAGCAGCAAGGGTATTGAAGTTGATCCTGCCAAGGTCAAAGCCATTCAAGAAATGCCCATACCCCGTACCGAGAAGCAAGTCAGAGGATTCTTGGGACGTCTGAACTACATCGCCAAATTTATTGCCCATATGACTACTACTTGTGTGCCAATTTTCAAATTGTTGAAGAAGGATCAAGTAGAAAGATGGAACGACAAATGCCAATTAGCCTTTGACAAGATCAAAGAATATCTTCAAAAACCGCCAATCTTACTACCACCAGTGGAAGGAAGACCTCTGATAACGTACCCAACAGTGTTAGAAGATTCAATGGGGTGTGTACTGGGGAAACATGACGAGTCTGGCCGAAAAGAGCATGCAATCTACTATCTTAGCAAAAAGTTTACCGATTGTGAAACAAGATACTCATTGCTCGAGAAAACTTGTTGTGCCTTGGCATGGGCGGCTCGCCGACTAAGACAGTATATGCTAAACCATACCACTTTGCTGATCTCCAAGATGGATCCTATCAAATATGTGTTCGAAAAACCTGCTCTCTCTGGAAGAATAGCAAGATGGCAAATGATCTTAACAGAGTATGACATCTAGTACACTTTGCAAAAGGCGATCAAAGGAAGTGTGGTAGCTGATCATCTGGCTCATCAAGCAGTGGATGATTATCAAGCATTGAACTTTGACTTCCCAGATGAAGATATTATGCTAGTTACTGACTACGAACAACCCGGACCGGAGGAAGGACCCGAGCCAGGATCCCGATGGACTATGGTTTTTGATGGAGCCTCTAATGCGTTTGGCAATGGCATCGGAGCTGTGATCATTTCCCCTGCAGGAGGACATACACCATTCACTGCCAGATTATGTTTCAACTGCACTAACAATATAGCCGAGTATGAAGCATGTATTCTGGGTCTCAAAGCTGCAATCGATCTGAGAATCAAGTTCCTGGAGGTCTATGGAGACTCGGCCCTTGTAATTTATCAAGTTAAAGGGGAATGGGACACGAAGCACCCGAATCTAATTCCTTACAAAGAATATGTGCTGAGTTTGATTCCTTACTTTGAAGAAATCACTTTTGAACATATCCCGCGAGAAGAAAATCAACTGGCTGATGCCTTAGCTACCATGTCATCTATGTTCAAAGTCAGGTGGGACAATGAGGCGCCAATGATCACCATTTACAGACAGGATGAACCAGCCTATTGCAATGAGATTGATACCGAAGGAGTGGAAGAAAAACCATGGTTCCATGAAGTAAAAAGATATCTCGAAACTCAGGAGTATCCTGAAGGGGCATCCATTAATGACAGAAAGTTTCTAAGAAGAGTTGCTGCCAAATTCTTTCTAAGTAATGGAATCCTGTACAAGCGCAACCATGACTCGACTTTGCTTCGTTGTGTGAACAAGAAGGAAGCGGAACAGATTATGGAAGATATACACAATGGTGCCTTTGGTACTCATTCAAGTGGACATACAATGGCTAAAAAGATCTTAAGAGCAGGTTATTATTGGTCTACTATGGAGACAGACTGCCATCATCACTCCAGAACTTGTCACAAATGCCAGATATATGCTGACAAAGTACATGTACCTCCAGTCCCATTAAACGTTCTGACGGCTCCTTGGCCTTTTGCAATGTGGGGTATTGATATGATTGGAGAAATCAAGCCTACTGCTTCCAACGAACATCGTTTTTTCCTAGTCGCTATTGACTACTTCACAAAATGGGTAGAAGCAACCTCGTTTGCTTCAGTCACCAAGAATATTGTGGCCCGGTTTATCAAGCATTATCTCATTTGTCGGTATGGCGTCCCTGAAAGGATCATCACAGACAATGGCACAAATTTAAACAACAGGATAATTACCGAACTCTGCACGCAGTTCCAGATCAAACATCATAATTCATCCCCATATCGACCAAAGATGAATGGCGCGGTGGAAGCCGCCAACAAGAACATCAAGAAGATCATACAAAAGATGACAGTAACCTACAAAGACTGGCATGAGATGTTACCTTTTGCTCTTCACGGTTATCGCACATCAGCGCGTACTTCAACAGGGGCAACTCCATTCTCCTTAGTCTATGGTATGGAGGCAGTTCTTCCAATTGAAGTTCAGATTCCTTCCCTAAGGATTATGAAAGAAGCCGATCTAGACGAAGACGATTGGATTCGGACTCGGTTGGACCAGATAAACTTGATTGATGAGAAGAGGCTTGCGGCTATTTGTCATGGCCAGTTGTACCAGAAACGTATGATCAAAGCCTTCAACAAGAAAGTCAAAAGTCAGGCATATCAAATCGGTGATTTGGTTGTAAAACGCATCATCTTACCACAGGGCGACCCCAGGGGCAAGTGGACTCCTACTTATGAGGGACCATTTGTAATCAAGAAGGTATTCTCCGGCGGAGCCATGTTACTTACCACTATGGATGGCGAGGATTTCCCACACCCTGTAAATGCGGACATAGTCAAAAAATACTTCGCTTAAAGAAAAGCTCGCTAAGTTGAAAACCTGAAAGGGCGACTTAGGAAAAAATGAGCGTCTCGGTGGATTGAAAACCTGAAAGGGCGATCCAGGCAAAAATTAGAGACTAAAAAAAATAATAATTATCCCGGTAGGCTGAAAACCTGAAAAGGCAGCCTAGGCAAAAGTTAGGGAATAAAGCGTACGACTATGTCCCGTTTGGCCACTTACTCACCTTCAAGGTTCAACACATCAAAGGCACCAATCAGTCCAATCATTTTCTTCCAACAAGTGAGGGATGAGATACTCAAAGACAGATCGGCAATAGCAGAGTTGAAACTTGACTGGATTGTTTTCACATAGCTATTTCCCTTTATAAGTACTTTTCAAAGTTTTATGACAAATTCCTACTACTAGGATTTTTGTCTCCTTGTACTAATTAGCCTATTATGGCTCTCTTTCAAATCAATACAGTTCATGCTCAAAATCAATATTTTCACTTTTTCTGTTTTGAACGCGTAAACGTCCCAATGATAATTTTGAATAAACATATGCATTTGAATATGATTGATGTTTATAAGAAAAATAGGAATAGCATTCAGGTAATGTCCCAATCATCTGGACATCATCCCAAAAACGGCAACATGGGAATATCCCCTACAGAGCAATCTTCAAGGAGTTATCTCCAGATAAGCAGGGCCCAATTAGTTCCCCAACAGAGATACATTTCTCAGCAGAATCCTCGATGAGATTTCCCTCTCCAACAATATGATTCGAGGGGCCCTATCTCCAAGCTCGGACAAGATATTACATCGAAGGATTGTTCATCTCCTTCACCCCCCAGCAGGGCTGTTTAAGATCACTATCCCCAGAAGGTGTGATCCTCCACATCAAGGCTTGATCAAATAGTGCATCGGAGGATTACACATCTCTCTTATTTTCAGTCAGGATGCATCAAAATCAGAACCTTCAAATTACCTTCATCCCCAAGCGGTAGTCAAAGATCCCTCAACAGAGCATCCTGGTCCGTAAGGAAGTTCCCCCAGCTGAGTGTACTCGAACAATATAGCAAAGATCATCAACGGTCATAATGGCATCATTTCCAAAATAACAAGCAGGGATTTATTTTCCCAACCAGAAGTTTGATACGCTCTAAACTGCATAAGTCATGTCCATACATCATACATCATATGCATATTCATACATAGCATATAATGTTTCATGACAAACACATACATAACATGCACGATTCTAATCTAGTTTGAGAATCTCAACATATACATTACATGCATCATGACATTGCATGTCACTAACTTGGTTTTTCAGGTGGACGAATATCCTCAGCAGGTTATCCTTAATCACATGCAATATTCTCCCGGGTTCTGTCCAAACAAGCATTCCTCTCAGATATAATCAAACCAAAGATTCATTCTGAAGAGCTCTCTCTTTCCAAATCACTTATCAACTCTAAACAAGCAAAGCAGATACGGTCTAATGGTGACTCATTCTGACATTTCCAGGCTATACCACAGTCGAATAAACAACTTCAAATCCTTTAGATCTAAGTCGATGCCTTGGACGGTTCCTTAATGATTTACCCTCAGATCTAAGTCGATACCTTGGACGGTTCCTTAATGATCTACCCTCAGATCTAAGTCAATACCTTGGATGGTTCCTTAATGATCTACCTTCAGATCTAAGTTGATACCTCAAACAGTTCCTTAAAGCAATCAATCTTCAAGATCTAAAAGCGGACACCTCGGACGGTTCTGTAACGATCAACCTTCAAGATTTAAAGCGGATACCTCAGACGGTTCCACAACGATCAACATTCAAAGTCTAAAGCGGATACCTCAGACGGTTCCACAACAATCAACATTCAAAATCCATAGCGGAAACTTTGGACAGTTCTGTAACGATCAACCTCCAAGATTTAAAGCGGTAACCTCGGATGGTTCCGTAACGGTCAATACAGAGATTTAAATCCTTCATCAAGACATAATCAATGGATTCATTCTGATGAACAAACCATCAACACATTCACTAGATGGCATCTGAAAGCCCATCTCAGGTAATGTTTTGATCCTCCAACAATATTTATCAAGCCGCATTTAATACAAATTCCAGCATCATTTCTGGTGAAGGTAAGTGCAAATTTCAGGGCATCTAAATATTCAATCATCTTCTACCTTCAGATTCCAATCGGTCTCTTCAGGTTTAAGAAGATTGAATAGGGGCAACTGTTATACCCCAAAATTTGTCCGCATCTTTTTTCAAGGAGGAGACAACAGACCTCTGTCTAAAAATTTGGAGTTTTATATAATCTTGGATTTTATTTCATAAATATCCTGATTTTATGAATACTCAGTTTTTAGAATATTTTCATACGGTATTTTGGTTCGCTGTTGAATTCATTCTTACACAAACGCCAAGTACTGTTTATCACTTCACACACTGTTTATTTGAGATTTATTTTCAGATAAATAATACTGACACAGTTGGTACAGAATTAAATTTTGCAGGCACAGAGACCGGGGATTCAGACTGTACTGGTAACAATTAAATTATTATTGGTTTTTTGTTTCCCACTAATTTTTTGTACTATATTATTTTCAAATCTCTTCCTTTCTTTTCAAATCTCTTTCTTTCAAATCAAATCCTAACTTTATTCCATACACTTTCTTTCAAATCCTACTACCACTCAAACTTTCCTTTTTTGTACGGTATCACTTCATTTCCCAACGTCTCCATCCTTCTTTTCACTCTATAAATACCCCTCATTTTTTTCCATAAATTCTCACATCAAATTTCACTCATCTCCCAAATTTCTATCATACTATCTCCTAATTATTTTCTCTTCCTCCCCGGCAAAAATGGAAAAGTGGGTGGATATGTTTTTTCTTGTTGTCATCACTGTTTTTGTGGTGATCATGTCCTTTTTCTGTCTGCATAGTCTTGAAAAATGCGGACCTAGGATGCTTGCACTCCGGTACATCTATATATTGTTGTTTATAGCATGGGTTTTTAATCGTCATACTTAAAGTTTGTCGTATCTTTCGCTTTTAAATAACGTACCGTTCATTATATTTGTTGTACTGTTCGCTATATTCTTATGTAATATTTGTACTGTCAGTATTAAATATTGTACTATCTGTTGTACCGTCGTTTAATTATCGAGATAATATTATGTGTGTTTATTTCTAGTTAAATATTTATATTTCTGTGCATTAAATCCTTTTCAATATTATTATCGGTAATTTCGTTCGCGTACAGTATATTTATTATGTTTGTGTTTTTCTAACAAATCATGTAAATAATTTTTTCACCATTAACACAACAAAAACAAAAAGAAAAGAATTAACTTTAACTGTTAAGTTTTCCCTCTAACTGCTATGATAATACCCGGACAGCCAGTTAACAGTTAAACCCGCTGACAGCACGATTCTCCGTGTTTGTACCATCAGTCAAATCAATCTTTCGCATTTCAAATTTCCAAGATTTTTGTTCTAGAAGTCTTCTGATAATCACATGATCAGGAGAGACTCAACACTGCACAAAAATCAGGTACGCTTAACTGTCTCCTACACAAACAGTCCCTAACTAGGGTTTTTGTTTTTTTCAGGAGAACAAGTTTTTTGAGACCTCAAATGGATTTCATGGATCTCCATATGTCTCAAAGTACCACCAGACAAATTTTCAAACTTCGATTCGCTCGGACGCACAGTCAACGGCTCAAACAGTCAACAGACGACCAGTTGACCGAAAAGTCAACAGACAGTCAAAAATTCAATTTTTTGTCAATATCCATACTTTGTCAAAAGATTCATCATTTGATCAATGGTTGATCATAATTCATCAAGAAAACTTCAGAAATCGACAAAACTCCAAGTTTCAAAATTAGGGTTTTCTCCTAAAAAGTCAACTGAACTTTGACCGGCCATAACTCTCTCCTCATTCATCCGAAAAATTCCAACCAAAGCTTATTTTGAAGGAAATTCAATTAAATTTCAAATGAAATTGGTCCCATGGTCATTGGAGTTACCATTTGGAAAATATGAGCTAAGACATTACAGGTCATTTTCAAAGTCAACAAAAAGCAGTTTTTTGTCAAAGCCCATAACATCAAGATAACTTCTCCAAATGCAAAAAAGTTTCCAAAGTAGCTTGTAGAGGAAATCTTGAGGTTTCTAAAAAGTACAAGAACTCCTTCATATGATCAAAATTGAGGGAATTATGCCTTGTTGAAGTTGGCTATTTTTTGGGAAAATGCATGAAACCAACAATGATCAAAATTGTTTTTTTTTCCAAAAGAGGCCAAGCATTAATGATCCAAACATGATTCTAATGATGTTAAAGGCCTCCCACGACCAACATTAGGCCCATGACATTTTTATTTCTTTTTTAGTTTAATTTTATTTCATTTAAAGTTAAATTAAAAAAGAAATGGTTCAAGATAATGATTCAATGCTTTGTCCTTAGCATGAGCCACCAAGTTTGATCCAAACTCTGCAGCATAGAGGTACAGAAGACCTATGGCAAGAGGGGTGAATAAAATTGAAGCCATGGCCAAGATTTTCAAAGCTTTTATTATTAAAAAATCAAAAGTTCAAAGACACTCAAGAGCTTGGTAGCTTAACATTTCAGCACTCATATTGCTTATAAATGGCTTGGAGACTATCAGCAAGAGGGGACGCACGAAATAATTCACAAAGAATAGCTCACAAACTTCATAAAACTAAAAAAAATTACAAGAAACTTTAATTTTCGTGTTTGATTTTGCAGTTAGTTTCAAAACAAACTAAGTCCATAAATCATCTCCTAGGACATGTTTAGGTAGGTTTGGATCAATAGCCAAGTTCAGAAGGACCTGAAACACAAGTTCCATCACTCTCCGGTTTGGTAACTTTCATTGAATTCAAACTCTTCATTTATGCATTGTTATCATGTCTAATGGTTATGGTTGAGTTTATAGTGATCATTAGGTCAGGTTTGAACCTTAACATGAAAGCTCTAACGCCCAGATCATAGGTTGTCATTGCTAACCGTGTTCTCAAGTTCTTCTTCGTAACTATTTATACAGGTCTTTTCAGGACAAATGGACCACTCCATTGCATTTGCAAGGTCTGATTTAGGGGGGTAAAGGTGTTCAACCTTCTCGAATCACGCTGTTCCGCCGTAGCTAGGTTTTGCATCGCCGGAGAAGAAGGTGGTAACCACCGTGCGTGGTTGTTTGACATTTCCAGGCTCGCTCAATGCTTGCGTGGCGGAGGGAAGAGCTCTGATTGGCTCTGGTTTAAATCCTGGTCCCACGTGAAATTTTTTTAAACTGGCAGATCCAATGTTTTTAATCCCACACACTTAGGATGCACCCTATCATTTGAAGCCCTCATATCTCATTAATTCAAGATCCAACGCACCTGATCACGCCATCCATACCATAGGCCCTCCAATCAACCACACATGATCACTTAATTTTTTTTACTTGATTTTCTTTGCAAAATTATTTTAAAATAGTTTAAAAAATCAGAAAATTATACTAAAAATATTTTTAAATTGATAAAATGTTATATTAATTTTTGATATAAAAATATTTTATTTTCTTCATAATTAAAATATTTTGTTTAATTAATTAGATAATATTTATATATTTATCTTTTAATTAGTTCTAGCCTATCAAAAAATCAGAAAAAATATTTTTCTTTTTATTAAATTAAGTTTACATATCATGAACTAATTTTGTACATAATTAGAATATTTTTATCTTTAAGTTTAATTTATGTGTATAATTACTTGTATAATTATATATTAATTAACTTAATAATCTCCAAAACAATTTCAAAAAAATCACAAAAAATTTAATTTAATTTTAAAATTAATTAACAAACAATTTGGACATATTTTAGACTTAACTTTTTAGGTTTAAATTTTATTTCTAATTCTTAACCTTTTAATTAAATTAATTATGCATTAATTTTAATTAAAACCAACCATCCAAAAATCCAAAAATATTTTCCCTTTATCTTATTGCAATTTAAATTCATAGATAAGTGTATAGGTATTCAAATTCATGTAAATAGCGTAGTTTACATTTCTCGCACGATCGATGTAATAGCGTAGATTTACTTTCCGCATTTTACATTCCCGCACTTTAATTCCTGTGCATATAAAACTGCGTGTATGACAAGAATAAAATTGAAGCGCTAGATCACTATTCTCAAAGATAACATATCTGAAATAAATCACAATCACACTTGCACCTCTTAGGGTAATCCCTCTGTTACTCTTTTCAAAATCAATTCTACTGTTTCAAATACAATTCAAATTTTTCTTCCGTATCCAGTCAAGGAAAATTTTCTAAAGAAATAGGAAAGAACCTTATAAACTTAGGGTATACCTCCTAATTGCTTGCTCAATCAAAAACAACAAAAGTTCTTACACATCACTGTTTTTCTAAAACAAACTTTCAAAAGACTACGCTTTGTATATATCCAAACAAGGATCATTACGAAGTTAAAAATCTTTTTTAAACCGTTAAAACATCTTTCGAAAGATAAACACTTTGTATACATCCGCACAAGGATCATTACAAAGTTAACTCTTTACAAAATATTTAAAACCACATACAAGCATTTCAAAGCAAGACAAACGATTCAAACAAGTGAGCTAAGCAATTAAGAGCCCATGGATAACCATGGATACAAAGGGTGCTAACACCTTCCCTTTGTATAACCTACCCCCGAACCCAAAATCTCTTTAAGGTCTTTTTCTGTTTCTTTTATAAACCTTTCCTTAATTGGATAAAATAAAAGTCGGTGGCGACTCTCTGATTTTCACAACTCAAAAATAAAAGAAGAGTCAGTTCGCATCCCACAAAAAACCGAGGATAACACCTACGCTCGAAGGACTTGACTATTATTCGTCGAAAGGCAGCATAAGAGAGGATTACCCTAAAGGTGAGTGTGTGAGAAGTGTGTTATTTTCAAATATTTTATCTTGAATTATTTGTTAGCTATGTTCAATTTTAATCTTGCCATACAATCCTATTAACATACATCTAGCAGTTAAATAACAGTTTAAAGGGTGCAGAAAGTAAAGTGCGGAAAATAAAATCCTACGCTATTACATGGCTTTGGGAGAGATACATAATTATAAAACCTGTGCACAAAATAAAATATGGAAAATAAAAGTCCTAATTACTATTGCAAACCAGGAGCAGTTACATAATTAAAAAATGCGGAAAATAAATCCTAATTAAACTATTACAAACTATGAACAAATTACATAATAATTGTAAAAATAATATGCAAGTAAAATATAACTATCGCATGAATCGGGAAATCGAGAAAAGATTGGGGATGGAGAGAAAGGGATTTAAATTAGAAAAATATTATAAGTTATAAAAAATCTAAATCTAATTATTTAAAGAAATATTCTAATTACTAAATCTAATCTAATCTAATCTAATTAAATTTTAAATTGTAAATTAATCCTAATTATTAAATCCTAAATCTAATCAAATAAAATTAATGTTAGGAAAAAAAATCAAATCAAATTAGAACTAATATTTTTGTGTTTTTTTTTATGATTTTATTTTAATTAAAAGACTAATTAACCTAATTATAAGTTATTTACAAATTAATTAAATTATAAAAATTTATGTCTAATTAATTAATTAAAAAATTTTATGTCAAAACAAATAAAAACCCTAATACTAGTTATTACAAACCATCATTAGTTATAAATATTGACCAAAAACTGTTAGAAATTAAACTAAACTATAAAAGTGCTTTTAAATTATACAATTTTCCCAAGAAATAAAGGTTCAGAAAACTAAATCAAGACCAAAAGGGCAGGAATATCTGATTTGGATTTTAGCCAAAAAGTCTGAATTCAAAAATAGAGATTTTATCAAGGGGAAGTGGCCAACAAAGTGTTTGGCCAAAACAGAGTTAATGGCCAAAGGAAGTACCTGCAAAAAAGATAATAATAATAATAATAATAATAACAATAATAATAATAATAATAATAATAATAATAATAATAATAATAATAATAATAATAATAGTATAATAGTAATAATAATAATAAGGAAAGAAAAGAAAATAAATAAATAAAAAAAGAAAAAGAGTGGCCTCTTATGTAAGTTTTAATCATCGGCCAAAACGAGGTTTTTGAAGGATAGGCCTCAGGTATCATCATTGGCCAAAAGGTTTTTGAAAAGAAAATGTTTGTTTTTAGTTTTGATAAAAAGATTTAGAAAATGTTTTTTTCTAAAAAAAAAAAAAAGAGGAGGCCTCGTAGGAAATCATTGGCCAAAAATATTGTAATTATAGTTACATGATGTAGAAAAAAGGTTTTTAAAAGGAGGAGACCTCATATGAAATCATTGGTCAAAAATATTGTAATTCTAGTTACAGGATGTAGAAAAAGGTTTTTAAAAGGAGGATGCCTCATATGAAATCATTGGCCATGAACCAAGAAAAAAAACAACAAAAGATAGTATAGTGTAGAAATTATAGTGAATTATTTTGTACGTGTAGAAATTAGGAATGGAGAATGGGGTTGAAGGTGTTAAAAAAAAGGGTTTAGTTGTGAGAGAGTGAATTGAAAAGTTGGTAATTGTTTGTTTTTCAAAAATGTACAAAGTGACTCAATTTATAGTGTAAAGTTAAGTTAAAATAAAAAAGGAAAAAAATTAACATTAATACTATTGACATAACAAAATTATTTTTTTTGATTTTATCTAAAATTAGAGAGAATCAAATCAAATAAATTTTAATGCCAATTAACTTGGACCAAAAGTTAAGCAAAAAGTACTATTTTGATTTTTGATTTTTTTTAGCTATAAAATGCATAAAATAATCAATTACAATTAAAAATTAATATAAAATAAAAAATAAAAATAAAAAAGAAAATTAGAATTAAAAACTTCTTTTTTTGGATTTTTTTGAATATTTTATGATTTTTGGTGATTTTTTGACTAAAAAATGCATAAAAGTGAAAATTGACTATTTTAAAAAATGCTTATTTAATTAGTGAGAAAATTAAATTAAAATAATTAAAAAAATGAAATTTTTATGATTTTTGAATAAATGGACATAAAGTTAGAAAACAAATAAAAAGGAGAAATGTTAGAAGTGAGATTCGAGCCCGGGACCTCTCGCTCATGTACCGTTTAACCTCAAATCCTTACCAACTGGGCTATGTCACTTATTTAAAATAAAATTACATTTGCAAATATATACAAATTTTAGGGTATGACAGTGTTATGATGTCATGTACATGTTAATAGAAAACACAAGCAAGTCAGACAATAGCCTTAAGTTTAAAGGCTTGCATGAAGTCCAAAGGTAAGTACCTTTCCCAACTCAGGTTTAATTGGCTCAACCTGTTCTATAATAGTAACTGGGTTCTAAGAGACTCATATCATAGATCTTTCTTACAAGCTTTATTTTAGTGGGCACCCGAATGGCCGACCAAAACATCCCAAAAGTCGAATCTCAATGAGCGTAGCCTCGAGTATCAACCAACTTCAGACTGCACCAAAGTCGGCTATCTCACTACCTTCTAATGGACAAAGATGAGTTAACTAGGGTTCTAATATATTGTGACCATCATATCAACCATATCGGTACATGTCGTATAGTCTCCATGATCTATTGTCACTTACCTAAAGTATCACTAGATTCAGGTGTACCATCTTTCACACCAGTAAATACCTAAATGTCATACCCCAAATTTGCCCTCATTAGTGTCAAGCGGTCAATTCTTAGTCTTATTAAACTTATTAGATTTTAGTGTTAGTGCATTTAGCTAGAAATATAAATCATTATTTTAGTGAAAGTGGAGATGTATATGTTTGGGTGGGCTTACTATTTAAAACCAAGATGGAAGGCCCATTTAAGAATATTTTTGTCTATTTAGAATGACATGATTTCTAATTAAAGGGTTGATTAAATATGAACTATTCAAATTTTGTCTACAAATATGTATTCCTGACTTTACCTTTTTATTTTTTACAAAAATAACATATTTATCTTATCATAAATACTATTTTGTTATTATTAATTAATATTATTGTATAATTAATATATTAACTATTACTTTTAAGATTTAGTATAATTTATTACTTTTAGAATTTTAATCTTCTTTTAATATTTGGTAGACTTTTGTCATTTTTTATTAGGATTATTATATATATTTTTTGGATATAGGATTATTATATATTAGAATGTCATTTAAAAATAAAATAAAAAAGAAATCTTTTAGAATTACGGTTACTATTTTTTCAATTAGTAAAGAAACTTTTTCAAAAAAAAAGAGTATTAATTCAAAAAAAAAAAAAAAAAAGAGAAACCTTTACGGTTGCAAAGTTGCAATCAGTAAGAAAGTTTTAGTTACTACTTTTATTAGAATTAACATCAATTAAATTTTATTATTATTAAGTTTTATTAGTAGCTTTTTCTATTATATTAAAGTATTAATTATTAACTTAATTAGATGTTTAAATCGTTACTATTATAGAATCAAATAAAGGAGAATCTATTTTTTTTATTATTGCTACTATTATTAAGTTAATATCATCTACTTCTTTTTACTAATTTTAATATTAAAATTATTATTAATTGCTATTGACTAAGTAAACTAGGGTTTTTAGAACCCTTCCTTCTCCAAGCCACAAGCGGCCGCCGCACACCACCTTCATCAACCTCAGAACCTAATTTCTTCTCAAACAAACCCACAAGATCCAAACAAACAAATATAGAAAAGGAAAGATTTCATTAAAGAGGAATAAGTATAAATCTGAAGAATATTACAAACAAAAATCTGAATTCATAATACACAATAAATAGAATCAAATCCGAAATTAATTTATAATTAATCTTACAAATAAAATCAAGAACCTTAATCCAGAAACAAATCGGAACTAAATCAAGACTAAATCAATTTGAATCAAATACCTTAAATCTATTTCCTAATATATTTTTATTCAAAACACTATAAATCTGAACCTAAAATCAACAATCAAGGGACCGAAAGATTAACCGAGCAAAAATCACTGAAAAAAATTCAGAAGAAGGAGTAGAAGAATCTCGAGTGAACTCTAAATCCAAATCGCTGATCCGCCGCACCACTTCATCCCCCTCCGTACCTGCGATTCAGAGCAAGGAAAGAAGATCAGAGACGGAGAGGAACCCTATTCGAAAAGAATTTCTGGATTGAGGTAACCCCTTCGAAAACTTAGCTTTTAGGATTGTGATTCATATGTTGAATAGTGTTAATTGCATGTTTATGATTTGATTTTGGGGTTATGGGGATAATTTAAGGTTTCTGGGTTTTGGATTCATGGTTGTTGTTGTTTTTGTGTGGAACGAAGAGACAGAGGCAAGAGGAGGGAGGAAGATCGTTTAGAAACAGAGAGAGGAAAACGTGGATTGGAAAATGAAATAAAATTGGAAAAAACATAATTAAATGATTCTCCACCTTTCCTTATTGTTATTAAATAATGTACATCTACTTTACCATACACCTGCGGTCCATATTAAATCATAGCCGTACGATCTCATCGTGCGTGCCAAATTACGTGAGCACCACGGTAACACCTACGTCCCCCCACACCTGATCCGAACGGATCAAGGTGTGTTGATAATGGGCCTAGCCCAATGTTTTTTACACCCCTATTTTACTCTTTTTTTACAAAAGATGTATAAAATACACCCCTCTCTGGCTTATTGGGTTCAGATATACATCTGGGCCTAATTATCTTTTCTAATACACCTATAATTTTAGTTTAACACCCCTGTTTCATTTTAATCAATTAAGTTATTAATCTTATGCCATTATAAATTTCTAATCTATTTTTTAATGCATAACATATAGTTATTTAATATATTTTATAAAAATCACCAACTTGGACATAATTAAATTTTCAGGATAAATCTCTTATTTTACTAATTTTTAAATATTTTTTTTACACATATATTCACTAAATTTTAATTTATTTATCATAAACATATTTAATTAAAAATCTCAAAACATCTAAAACTTTTTACTAATACCAAATCAATATTAATTTCATAAAAAAGGGATTGTACAATTGTTTTTTTACTAAACTTCGAACTACGCCCACAATTACCTTATTTTCTAAACCGGACGAAATTCAAAGGAGAATCTGAAAGTAATTATACAATCCTATAAAAAACACAAACCAAATCCGAACTACGAATTGGGACTCTGATTCTCTATAAGGAGATACGTAGGCATTCAATCGAAAATTGAAGCGAGTCCCCTAATAAATAAATAAATCCTGTTTCTTTTATAAATATGAAAATAATGCTTTCGAAACCTTAAAAAACTTAGATCTAGAGGGGGTCCCCTTGAGTACAAGGGAAATAAAGGGTGCCTAACACCTTCCCTTTATTTAATTAACTCACGAACTTAGAATCTCTGAAAATATAGGGTTATCCATTTAATTCCCTTCTCTAAAGATAAAAATAATGGTGGCGACTCGAAAATGTTTAAGCCGGTTGCTACACTAAACAACCCTTTAAAGATAAAGCAGTCAAGTCAAACAATTTAAAGCAATTAGAAGTGATCTAAACTCAAAGGTAACCCCGACTTTTTTAAACATTAATTCCCCAACAGAGTCGCCAGTTCTGTAATACGGTGGGAGAACTGACTTTTTTTGTTTTTATCCAAATGTGCGGATAGCTAGAGTCGCCGTCGACTTTTTTTTTATCCCATAAGGAAAGTCTAAAAAGAACAGGAAAGACCATGATAGATTTTGAGTTCTGGGGGTAAGTTATACAAAGGGAAGGTATTAGCATCATTTGTATCAATGGTTATCCATGGGCTCTTAAATGCTTAACTCACTTTACTTGCTTTTTTTGAAAAATGGTGTCGTATAGAACTATTTCGTAAAAGTTTAACTTTGTAATAATTTTCGTACGAATGTATACAAAGTGTTTATTTTTTGACAATATTTTGAAGGTGTGCAGTGTGAAAAGTAATTGATTTGTGACAAGCATTTAAGAGTATCTCACCCACTCAAGGTCGTTCTTGTTATTTTCCTTCTCCCTTTAGGATAGGATTGTCCTTACCATTAGTTGGTAACTAGTTTTTTCTTTTGGATGTGAAGGGACAGGCGTAGGGTCATCGAATGGTCATGGAAGGCAACATTTGTTAGGATACCTTAGCAATTTTGATGGGACTATCATCATTTTTCGTAGGATCATCGAAGGATAAGATCATCTTTTTCGAAGGCAACTCGAAGGGCCATCAAGGGACTATGATATTTTGTACCAAAGGGACTATGATGATTTATTCGTAAGCGTCTTTGGCTAAGATACCCCTACGTTCTAGGGACATGACCATTTGTAAGGCAACAAAGAGAGGGTTACCCTAGAGGTGCAAGTGTGAGGATTGTTTGCTTTCAGTTATTTAATCTTGGATTAAGGTTTTCTAGAATTCGTTTTAGTCTTGACATACAAACCCTAGTTACTAACAGTTAATATTTACAGGAATTTAAAGTGCGGAAAAATAAAATTCCTACGCTATTACAACCTGTGAGCAGTTACATTATTATGAAAAATGCGGACTTTGAATCAATGCTATTACAATTGGTGAACAGTTGCAATTAAAAATAGCAAGAAAATAAGTAATTAGGAAAAAGAAGTTTAATGTTTGAAAAAAGTTTTAGGGGTAATAGAAATCTAATTCTAATTAATTGAAATTAAACCTAATTAATTAAAACCTAAGTCAAAATTGATTTTAATGAATCCTAATTAACTAAATTAATCTAAATCCTAAGGTTATTAACCTTAATTAACTAAGTTAATTAATTAAATTATTCGGCCAAGAAAATATAATTAACTAAATTAATTAATTATTTGGTTGAAAACCTAATTTAAATTAATCACCCTAAACCTAAAATTAAGACTAACCCTAATTATTTGGCCAAATCCTTATTACTAAGGTTTTTTTAACAAATGATTATGATTATGTTAATCATTGGTTAATAAAGTAGAAAAGAATGTGAAATAAGCAAAGAAAAATAAGAAGCCCAAAGAATTGTGTGTGTTGGGAATTGAACCTGCCCCCATGAAGTCATAGGATAAAGCTTCATCCACTTGGCCAATCACGCTGATGCGCTAAGGCATGGCTTACACTCAATTTATAGGAAACCTGATCATAAACCTGAAATCACATAATAAACAAAACCACAAAAATTCAAACTAATTAAACACACGCTAAACACAATTCATCTTCGTTTTGATGAAATACTTTTACTTATCCATCAAACTTCTAGCCAGGGTTCCCCAAAATCACGAAGAACAAACCCTAGCCATAGAAATTCATGATACCTGCACTAATTCTCAAAACAAATGATCCAAAAACAGATGCATTCATACAAACAATAATATATGTTCAAAACATGTTTATGATGCGTGAATCAATGTAATCGAATTAAAAAAAGTAAACAAACTGTGGCACTTGGTTGAAGTGCTTCACGAGGTTTTGAATATTGGTGATAATTGAATTAGCTTCAGAATAACTTCTGGATGCTTATTTGATCCTTATGAAATCTTGGAGATGGCTGCAAGATTGAAACTGGTCTGCCATGTTTTTGAAGCGTTTTTGCGATTTGGAATAGTGTTGATGGAGTAAGAATTCTTCCTTGTTGGAGAAAGAATTTTTCATCCTCTCCCCCCCCCCTTGGTCTGGGATTGTTGTCAACTTATAGTAGTGTGAATTAGGTCAATTTGTTTGCAAATAAATCATGAGATTGGATGATTGGAGATTAAATTGGAAATTTGATTGGAAATTTACATGAAATGCTTCCATATTTGTTCAATATTGTACCAATAATTGTCACATGATTTCTCCATCACAACGATATGATTTTGGCTTCATGATTTGATTTGAAAATCATATCTACATGCCTAAACTTTATTAATTGGTATTTTATTTAATTTTATTTGATTTTAATTTAATAAAATTATAATAAAAAGAAATAAAATCACCAAAAATATATGAATACATTTAGGGGTCCTTGATAAGGTTAAAAACATGTTCATACCCTAAAAGATAGGTCACTTGGTTCATAAATTCAAGTTTTGCCATTGTGACTTTCATGAATTTTCTCAAAATTGCCCAAGTTGTGCATCTCATAACTTGCTCAAATTTTATCATATGAGGGTGATCTTGTACTTTTTGAAAACCTCAAGATGTCTCCTACAACTTTCTTGTTGGTCATGCCTTCATTTGAAGCCTTTACCATTTTGTAAACATTTTTGATAGAATGTGTGTTTTTGTTGACTTTTAAAATGACATGTAATGTACGGGCTCATATCTTTTAAATGAAGCATTTTTTGAAAAAAACCTATAATATAAGAGTTTTAGAGAATTGAATTTCCTTTAAAATGATCTTTTGTTGAGGAATTTCTGATGAGGTATGTGAAAATCATGATTGGTCAAAGTTCAGTTGACTTCTCCTTAAGGAAATCCAAATTTAGTAACTTTTGCCTTTTGATGAATTTGAGATTTCTTTGAATCATGATCAACCCTTGATTATGTGATTAATGTGACTTCAAAACCATGATGTTGGCCAAAAATCTTGAAGTTTGACTGTATTTTGACCATAGTTAACTTTTTACCTGATACAATCGATTGTTGATCATCTAAGCAATTGACCGAACAATCTTGAGCTGTAAGTCTTGAAACTTAACATGGAGAAACTTTGAGACATATGAGACACCATGAAGTCCACTTGAGGCCTTGGAAGTTCAATTTCCTTTTAAGAAATCAAAACCATACTTAGAGATCCATTGCTTAGGAGGAGGCTTTGTCTGATGAAACCTTGAGTACCCTTGAGCAATTCAGAACCCTATGAGCATGAGGAGACTTCTTGAAACAAATTTTCTTGAAATATGGAGGGAAAATTTTGGGGTAAAATAGACATGTTAGCTTCTATAGAAGGTTTATAAAAAACTTTTCAAAAATCACCAAACCACTTTGCCAGTTGTTGCAACATGATGTGCCTTTCGTCTTCGGTCAAGAGTGTTTGAAATATTTTAACCTATTGAATAAGTTTCTAATTTCTTCTCCTATAGTGAAGGCTCCAGACTAGACGAAACAATTTGAGTTGATGTGTGATGCAAGTGACTTTACAATTGGCGTTGTGCTTGGTCAGAGGCACAACAAGGTATTTCATACCATATATTACACTAGTAGAACCTTGATTGAAGCTCAAATAAATTACACCAGCACTGAAAAAGAGCTGTTAGCTGTAGTACTTGCCTTTGACAAATTCAGATCTTACTTGGTGAGCACCAAGGTCATTGTGTATAATGACCATGCAGCAACTAAGTACCTAATTGATAAAAAAGATGCCAAGGCAAGGCTTATCAGATGGGTACTATTGCTGCAAGAGTTTGACCTTGAGATAACATATAAGAAATGTGTGGAAAACCTTATACCTGATCATTTGTCAAGGCTACGAGAAGAAGTTCATGATAAAGATGCTGGAGAGATTCACGAGACTTTTCCTGATGAGAAGCTACTGATGATAACTGATGGCGTGACTCCATGGTATGTGTCGCTACCGCGAAAAATAAACCAGAGTCGCCACTAATATATTTATCCCATCAAGGGAAAGGAATATCATAACACCTAACAAAAATAAGAATGAGGTCTCACGACCAGAGAACAGGGTACGGGAGTCGGTTACGCGAGGGGGAGGTGTTAGCACCCATCGCGTCCGTCATACTCGATGGGATCCTTCTTTGTTTGTTTTTATCTAAATGGCGTATCTATTACTACTTACTTGATACTAAAAGGGAACGCAATGCATGATTAACTTAAAGTTTTATATAATTATTGTGCTTGCTAGGGTTGCCTTTATGCCTATGTATCTCCTTATGAAAAATCAGAGCATCGTAGTTATGCTCAATATTTTCTATGTTGTTTATTGTTTGTTGTGTGTTTTTTAGGTGAACAGTTACATCACACTCTGCTGCTCGACCTTTGGAGACTTAAGTTGGGAATGAAGTGGAAGTAACATGCTCTTAGCAAAGGAAGAGAATTGGTTTGTGTTTTGGTTTGGGAAAATACACTCAAGTGATTCCCTTAAGCAAGGGAGACCTAAGCTTCTCTTCCCTTTTTATTAGTTTCAACCTTTATTAAGTGTTTTATTAAGGATTGGAGATTTACTATTTATTATGCACAAGGGGAACATACATCTCTAAAGGGAATATCTATCCTAATGTTATCATACAATGGTGGCCCTAAGGTCAAGGAAAAAAGGGAACTCTACCTAGAGTTAGCATGCATGGGTCACAATCCGAAGGTCTATATATCTCAATTCCTCTTAACAAAGAAGGAAGAGATCCTAAGGGAACATGGCAATAAAAAGATAACATGGAATGAAGTTACAACTTCACAATATGGGATAACAAAGAAACAACATAAGTGTTTAACGAAACACTTAAGAATAAACACAAGCAAAAAGGATTACTATCCTACTTTGAATACTTAAGTATCAAAGAAAAGATCTTTACCAAACAAGGTAATATACAAGCTAAAGGATTACCATCCTAGCCAAAGGTTACGACCTCACTTGGAATACTTCACAAGTTCCCAAGAATTCTCACCTAACAAGGCAGGATAACAAAGCTAAAGGTTACTACCTTAGATAAAGGATTACTATCCTAGTTTGAGAACTTCACAAGTCTCAAACAAAATCTCTACCTAACAAGGCAAGATACTAGCTAAAGGTTACTACCCTAGAAAAAGGATTACTATCCTACTTTGAACACTACACAAGTGTCAAAGAAAATCTCTACCTTACAAGGCAAGATACTAGCTAAGGGTTACTGCCCTAACTAAAGGATTACTATCCTACGTTGAACACTTCACTAGTGTCAAAGAAAATCTCTACCTAACAATGCAAAGGGACAAGTTTGCAAGAAACAAGGTTACAACCAATCATACACACATATTAAGAACTAACAAGAACTCAAGACAAATCATATGCTTCACAAACAAAACAATTACAATTGTTCATTTAAGTTTAACAAAACTCAAAAACAAAATGCACTTTACAAAGTAGCATCACAACATTTAGGTAACAAATATTTGAAACAAGACACTTTACAAGTGTTAAAGATAACGATCTCTTTTTATTTTAACAAAACTTGGAAAATAAGACACTTAACAAAGCAATCAACACATTTTTATTTCTAGGTTACAACCTAACATGCTTACTAGCAAAAGATAACTCAAATTAACACAAACATGCATAACCATACAAGTAAATGAGTTATAAATGAGTTGGGGAAGTAGCACATCAAGTATTTAAGTACCTCAAAATAAGTACCAAAGCCTCATGGTATTACACAAAAAGGTTCACAAGTTATAGGTCAAAGTAGTACAAGAAGCAACAATTGTTCAATTAGTAAGCATACGACAATTAGGTAACAACCAAAGCATATAAGTGCATTAAAATATCTCATGATTTAGTAACATAACACCTATTTGCAACCTCTTATGTCAAACAACGAAGTTTGAATCGATTGGAACAAGTAACAACAAGTTCTATGTACATATCAAGAGCATACTTCAAAAGGAAACTTAACTAAGTTAGCTTAAAAAGAGTTGATGTTTTGAAAAGATGGAACCTAAAAGAAAATCAACCAATGGAAGAAATTAAAAATCATACTATATTTCAAGTACCTTTCATCAATGCATGTTAACCAACAAGTTTGAAACAAAAAAATGTCTTACAAGGACAAGTCGAACTAGGTTAACCTAGATTAGACAAGTTTCAAATTGTGAATGAAGTTAGAAACATGGTTCTTATGTAAATAAATGATCAAAGTAAGTAGTGGATGACCTCTAATAAGTGTTTAGATGCTAAAGTAATCGTGTCAAAAGTTCCACAAAAAATTTACAAGTCAAAATGATAAGCTACATCACAATCATTAACCAAAAGGCATGTTATTTACATGTTGAAAGAAGGAAACAAACAAGGAGTGATTTAAAAATATCAAATTATAGGTCCTAATACCTCTAAAGGTACCTATTTATATCCTCAAAATAACCTTAAATTATTGCATAAATGCATTTCTAATTATGAGCCAAATTCAAACAAGTGCTATTTGCAACCATACATGAATCAGGTCTCAAACACTTAACCCAAAACCTAATAAAAAATTATAATCAAAACATGGTATTTTATATGTAGCGTCATACATGGGTCCTCTGCAATAATACAAAAAATTGTAACAAAATTCTATTCCTAAGGCCTCTAAACAAATTCATTTGCAAAACGTACCAAAATAAATAAGTCTATGAATATGTTCAAGGAAAACACTCCTAAAATATACCAAATAAATTCCTAAAAATCCACAAAAAATATCAAAATCATTTAAATATATCAAAGTATTCAAAAACTATTTTTTGGTATTTTTGGTTTGGGTAGAAAATGAAGTACCAATCAAAAGTTAAGAGAAAAACATTTCTAACCAACTCCTAAAAGTCAAGCCCAACTAGGGTTGCATTAGCAAATGTTATATGAACTGAAATTCATGTTACTTGGTGCCTTGGGCCAGAAACTAGAGGTGTGGAAAGAATTGTTCTGAGCCCAAGTGAAACAAACATGGCCTAGATTGTACCTCACATGTTGTTTTTATTACTCATTTTAATTTCAATTAATTAGTCAGCATGCTTACAGGACTTTATACTATGGTTTTAATATTAAAACGTGACAACAAAGAATATCAACATGGAATCAACTGGGCATACCCCAACTTAAATCAGAAAAGACAAAAACCCAGCTAGGCCAATCACCCTTCGCCAAGTCATAATCCAATCATATAGATACAAACAAAAACAAACCAAGAAATGGGAACCCACAATTAACATCTGCCACACATGCAAACGGAAGAAAGACATGAAAAAGAAATAGACGCCATAGACAAAGCTCTGGTCGTCTTCTCCGGCCCCTCTCACGGTGGAGATCCACTAAATTCTCCAGAAATTTGAAAAGCTCCCTTTAACCGACTCGAAAATTCGTGCTGAATCCAAATCCAACCTCCATTTCTCCTAATTATTCCTCTAACTCTCAAACCGGAGCCAAACTAAAAACCCTAACCTCAACAACCTTCCCTAAAATCGACTCTAAGCATATCAAACTATTCTTTATCAAACATTAAACTGAAATATGGCATTGAAACATCTAAACGGTAAGTGTTTCATACAAAACAAATCAACACCAAGAATCACAATAGCTTCATATAAATGCAACATACAACACCAAATACATGTGGTTTTAATCCTAACCCTGCCTCCCGGTGTAAGGAGCACATACAGATGCATATGAATGTATGGCATGTTATCTAAGATGCTGAGATCGATTTGAATGACTTACCTGCTGGCAGCTTGCCGCAATACACAAAATCACGAGAAAACTTTACAAAGCGTGCCTCTGTTCTTGAGGGTGAAGACAATACTCAAAGATCTTCAATATTTTGAGAAATAAACTTAGAATCACCTTTAATCTTTCTAGAAGAACGAATCAAGGCTTGAATATAGGGAGATGACGTTAGTGTGGAGATGGAGGTGATGGATTTTGTTGAAGTTTTTGTGTGGTGGTAATGGAGAACTTTTCGTTATGGTTGTGGTGTATGGTTGTTAAATGCTACTGATGAAATTAAAGGTGGAGGAATGTGAAAGCTATGGAGGTTGACAAGGTTTGAAACGATTAGAGTTTGGTTGAGAGAGAGTGAAGAGAGAATGATGATTCTAAAATTGAAAAAAAAAAGTTATAATGCGTCCCCTTATTTTGAGAAGGGTTTTGTCTTTATGTAGTGTGAGCTCATGGAGTGTATGGTATGGAGAAAAAGTGAAGTGAAGTTGTTGTTGGAGATGAAGATATAGTGTCTAATGAAGCCTCAATTCCTCTATTTTAATCAGGAAATCTTTTTAAGAGCAACTCTTCTTCTTGTCACCTTTTTTAGATGTAACAATGAGATGAATGCATGTACTAAGTTGTGACCTAAATGGGATATGCAGATGAATGTGATATGAAATATCTTTTAGGTTAAAAATAGGTAGGCAAATTTTGGGGTGCAATAGTATGCTAACATTGTAAACTACCTTGTGAGTAGAGTTGTGCCTCCTAATTTTAATTCTCAACAAAGGAAGAGATTTTTTCACATGACGAAAAGTTATTTATGGGATGAGCCCTTCTTATACAAGAAGTGTGCTGATCAGTTACTAAGAAGATGTGTGGATAAACCAGAGGCATGACAGATCAGGTCTGCCTGTCATGAAGCACCATACGGAGGACATTTTTGAGGAGGCAGAACAACAACCAAAATTTTACAATCAGGTTATTTCTGGCCCTCTCTTTTTAAGGATGCTCGTGATTATGTTAAAAAATGTGATAGATGCCAAAAAGTAAGAAACATTTCTATGAGACAAGAGATGTCTCTTACAAACATTTTAGAAATTGAGATTTTTTATGTATGGGGCATTGACTTCATGGGACCGTTTCCTCCCTCATTTGGAAATTTGTACATACTGGTGGTTGTTGATTATGTGTCCAAATGGATAGAGGCAGTAGCAACTCCCAATAATGATGTTAGGGTGGTGACCAAATTTTTGGTAAAAAACATTATGTCAAGACATGGCACGCCCATAGTGATCATTAGTGATGGAGGAACTCATTTTTGCAATAAAATCTTTGAGAATTTAATGGCAAAATATGGGGTGAAACACAAAATTGCTACAACCTATCACCCCCAATGCAGTGGCCAAGCTAAAATCTCCAATGGGGAGATAAAAGGAATCTTAGAAAAAGTTGTGAATCCATCAAGAAAAGATTGGTCTAGGCATTTAGATGATGCCTTGTGGGCTTATAGAATTGCATATAAGACACCCATAAGCATGTCTCCTTATAGACTTGTCTATGAAAAGGCATGCCATCTACCTATTGAGTTGGAGCACAAGGCTTTTTGGGCAGCCAAAACCCTTAATTTTGATTTATCCAAGGCTAGCCAAGCTAGGTTTCTACAACTCAGTGAACTTGAGGAGCATAGGTTATTTTCCAATGAGAGTGCAGAATTATACAAAGAAAAGACAAAGAAGTGACACGACAGGAAGTGCCTAAATAGAGAATTGAGTGAAGGACAACTTGTTCTTTTGTTTAACTCTAGATTAAAGCTATTCCTTGGGAAGCTTAAGTCTAGATGGTCAGGCCCCTTCAAATTAATTAAAGTTTATCCTCATGGGGATGTAGATCTTTTAAATGAGAAAACATGTGAGTCTTTCAAAGTGAATGGTCAACGAGTAAAGATGTACCATGGTGATTCCTTGGACAATGAGAGGATCACCATTGATTTGATAGAGTTTACTTGATATGTCCTATAGTCAGGCTATAAGACTCTAAAATAGCGCTACTGGAAGGCAGCCTAGGTTAACTTTTGTCTGTTAGTTTTTATTTTTTTCAGATGATATGATAAGGGAAATAAAGTGATAAAGAGTCAGAAGCATGTGATGTCCTACCTTTCATACCTGAAGGGAAGTTACAAGAGAAAAGATAACATGTTGGAATTATGAGTCTTTGGAACTTAGCATGAGAAAGGAAAAGTGTTTGGAGCACATTATTCAGTAAGAAAGAGATAGAATCTTCACGCGTGCGTGGCTATGTTTAGTTGCCAGCGTGATGTCATATGGGACAAGGAAATTAATTGAGTTGCACGTTTTTGGAAGGTAATCATAACATGAAAAACATTCACCATGCCCTAGGCTATCATTTAGCCTCTATTGTTACAAAGATATTCAAGTCTCTCCCAAACTGACATGTTACCCATAACGTCTCCAACCTCTCCTATCCCCAAATCCCACTCTCCCACTCTTCTATAACTTCCGACTAACGCATCGTTTAAAACCCACCACTCTACTATTTTCCCAAAAATCACAAAACACTCTCTCTCATAACAATCTCTTCCAACTCACTACTTCCTTTCGGATATGCACATGCAAAATCTAGTAGTATTTTGAGTTTTTCGCCACAGACCCCTAAGAAGGTACGTGGGTGGAAAAAGAAATTCCGTAATCTAAAAGTACCCTTGTTGTTGATATTGCTAGAGTTGAAACACAACTAATCTTAATATTTCAAGGCTAAAATTTACTTTTTCAAAATTCGTATATATAACAATAGTGCAAATATTTAATGCACAAAGAATCAAACAATGTTAGAAGCCCAAAATAACCTAGCTGCTATGCTTCCACAAGGTAATAATACTTACAAAATAAATAACTCACACAAATGTTAATCATTCCCTCAGGAACAAAAACAGAAGAACAAAGCATTAGTTACTGGTCTAATATACTAACGCTTTATTCTGTGGTTCTTTTTCCTACTAGAGGGATCCAGAAGCATAGTCCAAAATGTAGCACGGACACGGACACTAACTGGCCGACACCGCTTCCATTTTACGTTAGGGAATGAGAAGAGTGTTTGGTTGCATATTTTGGTGTCCTTTGGAATGTATTTGATGATTGAAGTCCTTCCAATGTTGCAACAACATCTACCATAGGTGGTCTAAATTTAGGATCTGAGTTTAAACATTGTAATGCAAGTGCAGCTGCAGCTTGTGCTCCTTTCTTTGAGTACTGACCACCTAATCTTGTGTCCATGATTCTCAAAACTCTTCTGCTATCATTTAAGAAAGGCATTGCCCAATCCACCAGAGTTTCTTCAGAAAGTCCAGGTCTCGCGTCTTCTACAGCACACTTTCCTGTTAGTAACTCTAACAAAACAACACCGAAGCTGTATACATCACTCCTTGGTGTCAAATGACCTGTTTCATTGAAACCACCCAAATCGTGTTGAAACATAACTCTGTGTGTATGTACATGTCAACAACATTTGATAACTGAAGAAAAATACCTGTAGCAACATACTCTGGAGCAGCATAACCTTGAGTTCCAATAACTCTAGTTGAAACATGAGTATTATCTCCTGTAGGACCATCTCTTGCCAAACCGAAATCCGAAAGCTTTGCATTGAAATCCTACACATAAATTGGACTTGTCTCTCTATCAGAATATGGAAACTTAGAGGTAATTTTCTATAAAAGCAAACTTTAAATGTTACATACTGAATCAAGTAGGATATTGGACGCCTTTAAATCACGAAAGATAACATTTGCATTTAAGGAATGTAAGAATGCTAATCCTTTTGCAACACCAACAGAAATGTTGACACGCGTTAGCCACGCAATAGGTTGAACATTTTCTGCACAATCAATCAAAGAGAGAATTTTTTCTGTCATTCCTGGATCAAATTACAAATCAACAAGTTCTTGTAAGCAATAATGACTTACTTCTGAATAAATGATTTTCCAAACTTCCTTTTTGCATAAACTCATAAACTAGAAGCCTGTTTTTTCCTTGCAAGCAATAACCAATGAGTTTCACAAGATTTTCATGGTGAAGCTGCCCTAGATAATTAACTTCTGCCTGCCAATAGAAAGGAAAGGATGAGAAAATCAGTCAGCTTTCCTATATAATAAACAAATGTCGAGATACACACAAATACGTACCAGCCATTCCTTGTGACCTTGAAAGCTTTCTGGCTTGAGATTCTTAATGGCCACCACAATTCCACTCCCTGGTTTTGTTGGAATATACGTGTTTTCATCAATCCATCCCTTGAAGATACGCCCAAACCCTCCCTCTCCGATTAAATTCTCTCGCCGGAAATTCTTAGTAGCCTCCTTCAGATCAATCAAGCTGAATGACTTAAGCTTACTGGATATTGATGGATCAACATTTTGCTCCCTAGTTTGCAAAGAAGAATTTGAATACGGATTTGTCCTGCTTTGAGGCTTCTTACTTCCTACTTAGAACAACAATCATGAGATTAACTAACTAACTTTAAAAAATCAACTGATATTATTGAGATGACAAGAAACAAACCAGAAATATTTGAGGAAGAAACGTGAGCAACTGGTTTTGTACAAGAACTTCCCATGATGAATGAAGAACAAGAGGGTTGGTTTGATGAAGCTCAAAAAGAGATAAATTAAGGATTCAATTATGTTTTTATTTACAATAAAATGATGACTTTCAAGGTTGTGATTTTTGGCGTTACATGAAAATTGAAATAAACAATGTCTAGTTGCAAGCGGCGGTTCCACTCTCTTTCCTTGTTTTCAATATTCAACTATGCCTTCTATTTGACCCAAACATACAAGTTTTCATACTTTTCATTCCTACTTCCAGTAGGGTCGCACGCATGGAGTAACAATGAAAATAAATGTCACATTTAATTAATATATAAAATGGTTAAGTATGGTTTTGTCTCTATAAATATTTTTGACGTATTTTAGTTTTTGCAAAATTTTTACACAATCTAGTTTAATTTCAGCTATTTTTTAAAATTTTGAAAATTGTTTAATTTTCCTTAAATTTTTAAAATTTTGAATAATCTTTTTCATAGGTGTTTAAAATACTATAAAATATTTCCTTACTAAATTATATAATTTTTTAAAATGAGAAAAACTAAATATGAATTTTTTTAAATTTCAAAAGATAATGAAAAAGTAATGCAAATATCGATTTAGAAATTAAATTTTGAGTTTTTTTTTTCAAGGAACTTCTTATAATGTTCTAAACATGTATGTAAAATAATCATTCTAAAATACCCATCGGTTTAACAGTAGGGACTAAAACTACGTGCATAATAATTTTGTGGGGACCAAAACATGTCATTTTTTTAATATGGACCAAAAACAAAATTTTATAATTTTATAGGGATCAAAAACATATTTAACCCTTTATAAAATAATATTCAATATTTCATTTTTCTGAGAATATCTCATTACACCTTTGATTCCCTTATGCATCTGACAAAATTTCAAATATGCCTTCTGCTTTCGTAGATGCACATCCAGAAACACTTTTTTTTGTCAAAAGTTGAATTTTTCCATAGGCGCATCTACGGAGGTATTTTAAACTAGTGAACATTGGGGAAAATGACAATTTAATTCAGTTCAAGGAATACTCTGCAGGTACATCTGCGGAATAGCTTAGCGCCAGAATGTTCCGTAGATGCACCTTGTCATACCCAAATTTTCAACCCCCTAAGATTTCACATCATATATTTTCTCACATACATATATACATCATCAACTCAAAGCAGACACCTAGAGCAGTTGTTTGTTTACCAAGTCTTCATATTAGGGTTTTAGACCTCAATAAATTCAAGAAAAAGATCAATCATTGGCTGAAATGATCCTTAATGCATCACAAAGATCAAGATGACTCATTCATCCACATATAATCTCAAGTTTCATGGCATCAAGCCTCAAGTCATCAAGAACACCAAATTAGGATTTTGGGTTCATAGGGTCTATAGTTAAGATTTTCATTTGGAAAGGATCTCAAGCTTTAAGACATGATGCAAAGAGACCAAACATTCTCATGTACTCATTGTTTACCAGTGATTTCTGACAAACAACCTCTAGTCCTCCAAAGTGTTTAAACAATCTGGTTACTCGCAGGATCGACTAGATTGATCCTAGGACATAGTCAAATATTATTTCAGTGATTTGATTCATATTCAATAATCTTTCTAGTTTGTGAATATATACAACTTTCTAATGTAAATTGCAAAATAACTTTCGACTTTAAATATAACTTTGCATTGAACAAATAACATGAAATGTAAATATGATGTTCTTCACACATACATTGTTTCAGCAAAGACTATTTTCTCTCACGCTGGTACTTCGAGTATTTTTGTGAATTTTCTGTATATTGATTCGAACATATCAATATAAACAATAGCACTCCTATTTATACTATTTCGAACCTAACGGTCTCTACATAGATCTCTGCCACGTTCGATGTTTCGAACGTTTACTTCACTTCAGATGTTCCCACGCATCTGCTAGACAAAACCATTCCATTTGAATTTAAAATCTTCCCGCTTCAGCATTTCGACTATGACAGCGCTTCCGTCGAAGGATACTTGTAAAAGATTATAAAAATAATCATTGGTCGAATAACATCTCTTCCACAAAGAAAGACCCCTAAATAGCTCTACGAAAACCATTTCTTTATTGTAATCCAATACTTCAAAGCATTACAATTCCTTAGTCGAAATCTTCATCTAACAAATTTTCCTCAATAAATGGCTATTTCGAATTCATGCCGAGATAGGCATTTCTTATGATTTTAGATTTCGACTGAATACCTCTTACAGTCCTATAGTAATAATTGTCAATCAATCGTGGTTTGACTTCTCAAAACGTCTCATCGAGACGTGGGTGCAGTTATTGCCATCATAACTTCCCACTCCCGAGGAAACTAAACAGTAATTTTACAGCTGTCCTTTAAGACGGCTGGCATGTGACCCAATACTTCTGCCAAGTGTAACCTACTATCTCGCAGGCTAACTCTATAAAAACCCATCATTACTTTCTTCTTCTCTTTTCACGCAAACTTTATCTTCAACCTTCCTCTATTTCACAATCTCTGCAACCTCCTTTCCAGAAACCCTTTTTTCTCAAAAAAACCTAAAAAAATCACAATGCCTTCTGATAAGCAACAAAAGAAATCAAAGCAAACCAAAGACATTGGATCCTCAAAGAGTTCCGATCTTCATATCATTCTAACAAGCAAGATCGTGACTGCTGGGAATCGGGAGAACATTACACCCCCAAAGCTTACTAAAGAGCAAAGAATTATCATGGCTTCTTAGGTAATGCTTCCATCCCTTCTTTCTGACAGTATATTAGGGTTTTTAGGACCATTGGCCCTGGAAGGTCATTTGGAAAGATGTGTAGAATTTTTTCCATGTCATTTTGACACAAAACCCATAGTAAACAAAACCAACCATTCCAAGAAAAAAGATTCAACCCAGCAATCTGTTGATTCCACTAAGGAAACGAGAGAAGCTTTCCAATTGGACTACATTACGGACAACTTTAGACCATTTCGCTCTTGTCCATCTTTAGATAAATCATATTTATCTTGGTTAGATATAGTTGAGACACAAAAAGCTTCACTTTGGAAAGAATTAGGCATTTTCGACCTGATTCAAATGTCAAAACTAGGGTTTAGTTATTGTCAACCTTTGCTGTTATCTAGCTTGTACTATTGGGACAGTACATATAATACTTTCCACCTCCCATGTGGAATGATAACTCCCACACTCTTCGACATAGCTTCCATTTCTGGACTTCCCCCAACAGGAGAGACCTTTGACCCTTATCAGGATGGCAAAAACTTGATCGGATTTAACGTCAAAAATTCTTCTTCCAGTTCCTACATCATTCTATACCATACTTAAGAAGAAATTGTTTCTGATACATAACACATAGCATTCCTAGGTTTGTGGTTATCTAAGTTCGTCTTTTGTTATAAATCTTTGCAAGTTGCAAGGAGATTTCTGTCACTTGCTAACCAATTGCATGTTGGTCGAAAAATATGTCTAAGTGAACTTCTCTTAGCAAGTTTATATGAGAGTTTAGGGTCTGCAAGTGAGAAATTAAAGAATTATAAACCTGGCCTAACTTGCTCCTATCTGGACCTTATTGGCTCCTTCAATTGTGGCTCAATGCCACTTTCGAACCTTCTTTGTCAACACATGGACGAGTTGATGAAAATAGTCCAGATGTAAAAGATAGAAAAATCGAAGGTACCAGACTTCTCCAATTGACTCCTGCTGATAAGGATGTAGATTTGCAAGCTTCTCTTACCCAGTACACTTTGATGTTTTCGAAACTTCATACCTTCACTCCTTTGATGGCTCCATTTGCCAATCGAACTCATGGTCCTTCTTGGTTTACTGCTTCGTTCGAAGATGCTGTTAAAGAAAACAACGCCACGATTGAAAATATATGGCGCATTCTTGCTTCCTCAATTGCTGGTCTTCAGAATTCTGCAAGTAAAAAGCTATGTATGCTTGTTGGCTTATTAACCTAATCTCGTTTCCCGATAATTTGGGTTATGCCAACTTATCCTTGATTCTCTTTTCCGACGAAAACGTGATTTATGTGTTGCGAGCACTATTTGGGCGACTCGGGACATTGCAACACACCAAAAACGTCATGCAGATTTTGCTGACTTCCAATTGATAGCATACTGTCGCGGGTCAAAAAATGATCGCTACGAAATGGTAACAAACAGAGTCGCCACCAAATTTTATTTATTCCAATGGGAAAGGGAAAATATTGATAAAACCCTTGGGAAATGAAAACAATGGATAAGTTGGTTTTCACAACCAAATTTGGGTTCGGGAGTCGGTTAAGCAAGGGGAAGGTATTAGCACCCCCTACCTCCATCGTACTCGATGAGACCCATTTAGTTATTTCGCAATCAAGAGTTAGCTTAAGTCTACGTTTGTTTAATCAAGAGAAAGAACATGTTTTTTTGGTTTTATTATTGTGGAAAAAAAAAGAAAAGATTTTTTATTATTATGCTCGCCAAGACATTTGAGTCTTGTGCCTACATATCTTCAATGGAAGAATCAGAGCGATTGTAGTTCGAAATAAAAACTACGAGTTCGTTGATTGGTTTTATGAAGGATGTTTAATTTTTTGGTTCAAAGGATCAAAGGTATTCAAGAGGTGTTCACCCCTTGTCACTTAATCACTTTGATTTAATTAAGAAATAACTTTTAAGGTTTGGTTCAAAGGATCGAAGGTATTCAAGAGGTGTTCACCCCTTGTCACTTAATCACTTTGATTTAATTAATAAATAACTTTTAAAGTTTTGATTCAAAGGATCAAATGTATTCAAGAGGTGTTCACCCCTTGTCACTTAATCACTTTGATTTAATGTTTGATTCAAAGGATCGAAGGTATTCAAGAGGTGTTCACCCCTTGTCACTTAATCACTTTGATTTAATGTTTGATTCAAAGGATCGAAGTTATTCAAGAGGTGTTCACCCCTGGTCACTTAATCACTATGATTTAATGTTTAATTCATAGGATCGAAGGTATTCAAGAGGTGTTCACCCCTTGTCACTTAATCACTTTGATTTGATGTTTGATTCAAAGGATCGAAGGTATTCAAGAGGTGTTCACCCCTTGTCACTTAATCACTTTGATTTAATGTTTGATTCAAAGGATCGAAGGTATTCAAGAGGTGTTCACCCCTTGTCACTTAATCACTTTGATTTAATGTTTGATTCATAGGATCGAAGGTATTCAAGAGGTGTTCACCCCTTGTCACTTAATCACTTTGATTTAATGTTTGATTCAAAGGATCGAAGGTATTCAAGAGGT
This sequence comes from Vicia villosa, assembly GCF_029867415.1. NCBI lineage: Eukaryota > Viridiplantae > Streptophyta > Magnoliopsida > Fabales > Fabaceae > Vicia > Vicia villosa. Next base: position 160,276,710 of record NC_081182.1, read on the forward strand.
GTTCACCCCTTGTCACTTGATCTCTTTGATATAGTTAAGAAAAGAAGATTAAGAACTTGACGTTGGATCAAGTGTTTTAGGGTTTATGAAATGGGTCTAATCGCACTTGGGCGGAGAAGACAAACTTTGAAATGAGATTCGCACTTGGGCAAAGAAAAGCTTCGTGCTTGGACGAAGAATGAAATTGAGAATTTGAATTGATTTTAGGTTTTTTGTGAGAAGTTTTGAAATGAACTCGATGTTGGATCGAGTGTTTATTAAATGAAAATTGTTTTTAAAAAAAGGATTGATTCTAAGTAAAAAGACTTGTTTTTATTTATGTTTTTTTAATATATTTTGATAAAGGAAATTACTACTACAATTTTTAAAAATTATTAAAAGAAAGAAGAAATTATTATTTTAAAATTTTGATTAACTAACATGAGAGAAAAAAGGGTGTTAAAAAAACAATTTGTTGAAAAAAGAACTTGGGCTAGGGCTGAAAGCCCAATAGTTATGTTCAGGAGGCGCAGGGGGTGTGTTATTAGAAAAGAGGTGGTGATCCGAAGCTGGGCTGAAGACAAAGCCCAACTGGGTTTAAAGAAACCCTAATATCCCAAAGTAGTCAGCCACCCCAGGTTATGTGAAACAAATGCCAATTTACCATTCTGAAAATAAACTCTATTAAAAGAAAAATAAAAACAAAAACAACCAGACTCTCTCTTGATCGGTGAAACGAAACAACACCGGCAACGAAATCCATCAATCTCACTTCGTCGCTCTGTTCTCATTCTCGCGATTCTTTCTCATTCTCTCGGCTCTCTCTCATGTTCTAAAACAAACATCACAAACTCTCCGCGATTCCTCATAGCTCTTGATCTCGTGCTCTCTCGTTCTTTCGTGGAATCTCCCACTCGCTCTCTAATCGCGATCTCTCACGATCATGGCTCAACAACAATTCAAAAAAACATAAACCCGAAGCCTTAATTTCTCGTTATGATTCGATTACAGTTACATGGAAATCAGAAGCGGGAATAAAAAATAGGAGCAAGAACAAGAATTCCAGGTATACCTCTACGCTTTAACCGATTCTATCTCTTCTTTAATCTCTCTCGTCTCACTCGCTTTACTCTGCTCGAGTATTCTTCTTCTGAGCTTCTGTGTGTTGTTGTGTTTCTTTATTGAAGTGAGGTTCTGAGAAATTGGGTGTTATTGCTGAGTGTTCTGTGAGTTGAAGATATGCGGTGCGGATTGTTGTAAGTTTGAGTGAGTTTTTACGGTCAGTTTCGTGAGAGGTTCGTGAAAGGGTGGTCTGTGGTTCAGTTGAAAATGAATGAGTGATTCGTTGGTTTATTGCTCTGTCAGAGTAGTTGATTGTGATGCTGTGATCAGCGGCATTATGTTGGTGTGATGAAGAGGAAGGTCGTTACGTGATGATTTTTTGAAGGTAAGGTACGGTTGTAAGAGGTTTGTGTATGGTTTTGAGGTTGCTGCTGAATGGTTTTGAGTGAAGGGTTTAACAGAGGTTCCTTGCTATATTTTTTTGGCTCCCTGTTGATGAAGAAGTTAGGTCCTTTTATAAGTGAACTGGTGAGGAATTGGGGTAGTTTTTGGGGGGAAATTAAGATAGGTTTGAAGATTTTTTATGTACTGGTTTTTTTCACTTTTTGAAGCAGGTTTTGTTTTGGCTATTTGAGTGTAAGCTTTGGACTATTATGGTGGTTGGAGCAAGATGCAAAGCAAGAGGTAGCAGGGTGATAGTGCTGCAGAATGAAGATTTTTTTTTTCCTTTTTTTTCTCTATAACTTGCTAAGACAAACTATGTAACGCAATTTCTTACTTTATTATTATTAATAATATTGTAACACTAAAGCAATGGATAAGTATATATTTTTTTAACTTTAATAAAAACAAATTAATCAATACTTATTATAAAATAAAAATGCAAAATTAACTAAAAATTTAAATATTATTCACAATGCCAATTCAATTAATAATTACTTTAACTATTAAAGAAAATATTAATCTCAATAATAACAAATTTAACTATTAATTCAATTAACAAAAACAATGTCAAGAAAAATCAAACATAAAAGATGTAAAGTCGAAAATGTGACACACTCGAATGAGTGAAAATGTATGGGGCAAAAATTGGGGTATGACAGATGCCCCTATTTAATTATCTTTAGCCAGATAGAATGAATGACTTTGGTGTTCGTGATATCGGTGGCAGAAGGTAATTAAATAAAAAAAATGCCCGAATTTTGCCCCTTGATGCAATGAGATGCTATGAATGTGTGGATTCTCGCTGGGATACGAAAAACGGAAGTAAATCTCTGTGGGGATTGATAAAATCATTGTGTGAAGGAGTTCTAGTGGGAAGACTTGCTGGGGAAAGCAATGGTGCCAAGAAGTCATTTTCGATAAAATATCAACTAGTGAGTTGATTCCAAAAAGAAATTATCACCAGCCGGTGGACGGGTGAAAAGTAGACACGTCGTCTTCAACCAATGGATTGAGTTCGAACAAAAAGAAATAAGTCAACATCAATCGGGGAATTGACAGAGGTAGACAAATTATCCTTAACTAGTGGAATGGGTTTGAGATAAATAGGAAAAGCCATTATCAACCAGTGGATTGATGAAGGTAAGTCAGCTGGTGAACTGATTTCAAAAGACAAGATAGAACTAACATCAACCGGTGGATTGATGAAAGGTGACACGATGTCCTCAACCAGTGGATTGAGTTCGAACAATTAAGAAAGAAGAAATGCATCAACCAGTGGATTGATGGAAGTAAACAAAATGTCACCAACTATTGAGTTGACTTTAAAACAAAACATGACTAACATTAACAAGTGGACTAATGAAGGTGAAACAAATTTGTTATCAACTAGTGAGTTAACTCTATCAACCAGCGGATTGACAAAGAAAAACTGCTTTCAACCAGTGGGTTGCTTTGATCTAAGCGGAAAGTAAATGATCGACTATAACCAGCGAGTTAACAAGATGAACGATAAATTTCAACCAGTGGGTCGGCAAGGCAAATTATAAATTTCACCTAGTGGGCTGACAAAAGACTATCCTCAACTAGTGGGTTGATTCAAAATGACAAGCCAATGATTAATTTCAACCAATGGATCGACAAAACAAGTGATCTTCAATCAGTGGATTGACACGGAAAAGATAAACTTCAACCAGTGGGTTGACAAAACAAGTGATGTTCAATCAGTGGATTGAAACGAAAAATGATTAATTTCAACCAGCAGGTCGACAAAACAAATGATATTCAATCAGTGGATTGACACGAAAAAAGATAAATTTCAACCAGTGGGTTGACGAAACAAGTGATATTCAATCAGCGGATTGACACGAAAAAAGATAAATTTCAACCAATGGGTTGACGAAACAAGTGATATTCAATCAGTGGATTGAAACGAAAAATGATTAATTTCAACCAGTGGGTTGACAAAACAAGTGATGTTCAATCAGTGGATTGAAACGAAAAATGATTAATTTCAACCAGCGGGTCGACAAAACAAATGATATTCAATCAGTAGATTGACACGAAAAAAGATAAATTTCAACCAGTGGGTTGACGAAACAAGTGATATTCAATCAGTGGATTGACACGAAAAATGATTAATTTCAACCAGTGGGTTGACAAAACAAGTGATGTTCAATCAGTGGATTGACACAAAAAAGATAAACTTCAACCAATGGGTTGACAAAACAAGTGATCTTCAATCAGTGGATTAACACGGAAAAAGATAAACTTCAACCAGTGGGTTGACAAAACAAGTGATGTTCAATCAGTGGATTGACACGAAAAAGATAAACTTCAACCAGTGGGTTCGACCAATGGTGGACAGACTTCTATTATCGGAATATGTACACCACTAAAGAAATTGATGCTAGTCAAATGAAAGCTTTTTCATCTTTGCGGGACCAATCTTACAAAGGTAAAATTACACATTATGAAGAAATCCAAGCATTCCAACAGTACTTTGAAACTGTCTATAATCCTACCCAGATTCTTCGAACGGTTTGTGATGCAGCCCCTATTCTAAAAGAAAAGTTTGAAAAACAAATTTCTAAAAGAAAGACTCTCAAAGCTGTAAAACCCGAGTTCAGATATGACTTGGCCTTTGAGTTTGAACCACCCAAATTTCCAAGATTACCTAGTGTAGATTTTTCTTTATCATTTTCCCCCTTACCCAAATTGGTTTGTATGTGGGGATCTCTGTAAAGAGTTGACAAATGATCGACAAAAACCTGCTAAAAGAGTGGTTGCAACCAAACATACCTTAGACAGTTTCAAAGGCTTTCTTCACTTCGACTTCGATGCAGTGAGGATTACCTCTCCAGTGGGTCAAGGTGTGGAATGTTTGGATTTCTTGATTTTACAACCTTTCAACCTACTAATCTTTGACATATTGCATGTTTCAGCCAAATTATCGTCTTTTCAGCCATCGAAAGGAAAACGCCAAAAAAAGATAAACCTGCGGCGAAAACCGCTTGTAGCATGACCACTTCCTCAAGTCAAGGAGTTCCATTTGACGAAGTTGCTCCCAAAACAACGAAAAAATCAAAGGTATTTAATGATATGATCTTTTATTTCTTTCCCTTTTTTCTAAAGGCCTTTGTCTTTTTCTTTTTCAGGGTAGTGGCAAACCTCCTTTGACGCCAAGCAAAAGAAAAAACTCCAGTGGTGATGCCACTGCTGTCGAAGAACATGAGGAAAACGCTTCTTTTAAACCAAAAGAGAAGAAACAAAAGAAACATAAGGCAACCGTCTCTTCTTATCAAGATACGAACCTTGCCAATGTTCAACTCAAAATCGTTCCTCCCCTTCCCAAAAATCCTCAACTTCAACCTTCTAGCAATTTGATTCTGGAGCACATTGGGAGCAATGCTTATGAACCGGACACTCAACCGATAATAATTTCTCACTATCTTCCTCTTTCCGAAAAGATGAATCTCCTTTCTATTTTAATACTCTTCTTTTTAGGAAAAAACCATGATCCCCATTACTACCAATCAAGGTGATCCTTCAGATGATGGGAACCCAACCCCACCCTCAAGCAATGTTGCTCAAAAGAAAGGATCTTCGACTAGAGCACCACTACTTGAACCGATTGACGCTCAGCAAGAACACGATATTTCTTCTCCTATCGAAGACATGGGAAAGGATTTGGCACACACTGAAGAGGCAAACTTAGGAGGTGAAGATTCTGAAGAAACTCCTAGTAATCTTTCTCCTCATGTCAGTTTTCCTAGAGATTATGATGATAATCTATCCACTGGAGACGCTGAACAAACTTTTAACCAAAATGAATAAATGATTGAGGAAGGAACGGAGCCTGAAATGGGCAAGGATACTCTTGTCAAAACAGCTGCTGAAACCACCACACAACCCATCTTTGTTCAACCTACTGCAACCTAGAGTCCAACTTCACCACTTGCTGAAGAGAAAATGAGTGCTCCGAAGCAGAATGATCCTCTTAGATACGTCAAACTAATGATGGCTCAGAGAGAATCCTCTTCTGATAAAAGTATGTCTGGGGCTTCGACTCCTTCGGGCACTAGTGCATCTGAGGCATCTTATGACGATCTCTTGAAGCAAGTGAAAGAATCTGTTTTCGAAGTTGACCTCCTTGAGAAATTGAGGATAGAAGCGGGTGCTGGTTTTAACATTAAAAAGCTGATAGGCAAGATCAACATCACCACTTGCTCTGCTGATGTAGGTGAAGCCCTTATCGATATTCAAAATCTAATTGATCAAGTCCAGGAAGAGCGAAATAGAGAAGTGGACGCTAATGCACAAATCAAATCAATCGAATGCGCCTAATCTACTGAATTCGACAAAGCGCTTGTTGCCTTCGAAGTTTCTGAGAAAACGCTTGCTGCCCAACAATTAGCGCGAACTAGTTTCGATAATTATGCTTCTTCTATCAGGCTCTGGGAATCTCAAATCGAAGAGCTGAAGCAAAACATCTCTAAAGCAAAAATAGAGCAAGCTGCTATCCAAGGTTTGGACAGCACCGAAGCGGACAAGTTGGCGAAGCAGAGTGTCGAACATGTTGAAAAAGCTATTGCTATGAACACAGATGTTGCTCGCCCGAGGGAGATTCAAATAGCTTCCCAGTACAAGATAGACTTGGAGAAGATAAAATACCATCGAATGAAGGCCTATATTCCCTTTTAGTCTTTGGATTTTGTTGTTCCTTTTTTTCCTTTGAATTAACTTTGCTTGTAATTCACCTTAAGATAAAACTTGGATATTTGGTAACTCTGAATATTTCAATCTAATCATTACTTTAGCTGTAATGATTATCTCTATATTATGAATATTCGTAACGTTGGGCATTCCCTATGGTCATTAAGTTTCGATTAGACCTTTGAGTGCCCCAAGCGCGTAACCGTTAGCTAATTATGACTCACGTTTTCCCAAACTTCCCTTCAATTCTCAAGCGTGTCGGTTTTGTGATGATTTGGCTTCAACTTCCAAGGCACAACCGCGGTGGACTATACAACTCCCCCCTAGGGATTTAACACGTGGTCCATTACTATTGCTTTTGCGTAACCAACCCCAATGTGGGTTGCTCCTATATAAACCTTTCAATCCTTCTTATTTTCTTATTCAAAACACAAAGATAACTTCATTCTCTTTATCAAGAACAAACATTTTACTTTCCTCATCATGTCTTCCTCTAGCAAAGAAATCATTCCTCAAATCATCAAGGAAAGGATCCTATCTCCTATTGATTTTGAAGAACAAGGGATTGATCTTCCCCGTATGTTTGCAAAACAAAATATAGAGTATTACCTGACCATCTTGGATAGACCTATTTATCCATCTGTTCTTGCAAACTTCTAGAGAAACGCAACTGTCCACCGAGACCGGGAGGGCAATGAAACTATTCACTCCGCCATCTTTGGTTTCCCTATCACTATCACTACAAAAATCGTTTCAACAATGATTAAGTGTGAAGACGTTGGAGCTCCCATTATTGAACATGACAACATGTTTGTCTCTAATGTCCTGAAGGTGGTGTTTACTGATCCCAATAGGGCATTTACTGCCTTTATAGGTAGGATCTGGCACCAAGTTCTAGTTTTTAACTTTCTTCCTAGGATGGAAGATCAAGACAGAATAATGCTCGAAGACCCCATGTTCTTATTTACCTTTCTTCGCATGGAAAAGATCAATATGCCCCGTGCTATTTTCAACTATCTCAAGGAAGAGATCATGGACTCACACAAGGGTAAGTTCTTCTTCATTCCCTACAGAAGACTTCTGACTCACATCTTCATCAAGACGGGCGTGATCAGAAACATGCGCGCAACAAGATTGTCGGATTTCCTTACAACAGACTGTGGGGGAAAGTTAGATCTAGGGAAGTTACGTCTTGGTCATAACCGAAGTTATATTCTAGGGTTATATTGTTTATTCTAATGATGATGCATTCTCAGCTTTATGCATCACTTTTGTACTTCTGTTTAAAATGTATCCATTTTTGCGAAATGATCATTTTGGAATGAACTATATATATTCGCCATTTTAGCTATAATGTTAACTTTTGATGTCTATGTTGTTGCGATCTTAACCTCGTGCATAAACAGCTTATACTTTTTTTAATATTTCCCATTTACTTTTAGGATCATTCGATCATCTGCTAATTCTTCTACCTCATAAGCATTATTTGAAAATGCTTTCAGAATTAGAAAAGGTCTTTCCCAATGTGGAGCCCATTTTCCCAAAGCCTTATTCTTTTTATCCATAGGTAATATAACTTTCCAAACTAAATCATTTACAACGAAAGTTTTACCTTTGACCCTTTTGTTATATGCCTTTGCTGCTCTCTCCTTCTGCCTTCTCAAAACTTCTAATGCAAGCAACCTCTCTTCGTCTAATTCTGTCAACTCATTCATCATCATCTCCCAATATAGTTCATATGGGATTTCTCCTTGCTTTTGGATCCATACCGATTGCAAGTATATTTCGACAGGTAAGACTGCATCATGTCCAAATGTTAACTGGAAAGGTGTACTATTTGTTGCTTCTTTAGGAGAGGTTCGGTAAGCCCAAAGTACTTGATTTAGTGTCTTGTGCCCGTTTTTTGGATTTGTTCCTACATGCTTCTTTATCAAACCAATAATTACTTTGTTTGCTGCTTCGACTTGTCCATTTGCTTGAGCATAGTAGGGTGTGGATGTTAACAACTTGAATCCCATTTCTTTTGAGAATTCTTGCATCTTTCGACCAGTAAATACTGATCCTTGATCTATTGTTATAGTCTCTGGGATTCCAAACCTATATAGTATTTGTCTTTGAATGAAGTCTATGACCGTTTCTTGGTCTACATTTACCAAAGGCACTGCTTCGACCCATTTAGTAAAATAGTCCCACAAGAATGTACCCTTGACCTTTAGATAAAGTAGGTCGAATCTCACCAATCAAATCTAAAGCCCAACCCTTAAATGGCCAAGGTTTGATAATTGCATGAAGCTCACTCGCAGGAGCATGTGGGATTCCTGTATGTATTTGACAGTCCTGCCAGTCTTTAGCGAACTCTATACAATCCTTTAGCATGGTAGGCGAATACATCCCGTATCTGAAAAGCAACCATTTCATTTTATGGTCTGCTTGATGTGCCCCACATGTTCCACTATGAACACTAGATAACTCCAAGTACGCCTCATTTTCGCCCAAACATTTTAATAAGATGCCTTCAGGAGTTTTCTTGAATAATTCGTTTCCCATCAAAATGTAAGACAAAGCTATATACTTGGTTTTTCTATCTGTGTTCAACGAAGGATCTTTAAGATACTCTATAATTGGAGTTCTCCAATCTGTGCTTACTAAAGTATCAATAGCCAACACTTCGAATTCCTCTTCGTTAGCATAACCTAAACGATTTCTTTCCAAATCACATGGAGACAATTTGGTTGTCATTGCTTTTCCTCTTACTTTGACCAATTCCTCTAACTTCTCCCTTGAGATATTGTATCCTGAAGCTATTTATGCTAAATCATTAGCCTCTTGATTTTTAATTCTAGGGACATGCTTTATGTCTACATATTCAAATTTTTTAAGCAACCTATTTGCAATGACAAAATACATGATCAAGTTCTCCTTGATGCACTTATATTCCTTCGTCAATTGTTTGACTACTAATTCTGAATCACCTTTAATTTCGACCTATTTACCCCCAATTCCAACAAGGCTTCAAGTCCTGCTATTAAGGCTTCATAGTCTGCCTCATTGTTCGAGCACAAGGGCCCTTCGATTCTGTACTTGAGTTTTGTTGGAATTCCATCATGAGAAATTAGTAGAATCCCAACTCCTCTACCATCTTTATGGGTGGAACCGTCGAACAACAATTGTCATACCCCAAAATTTGCCCATCTCATTTCATCTGCAAAGCTCATGTATAGGTGCAAGACTGAAAGGTTAAGCTAAGGCACACTCTCCTAAGCAGAGATCATCCTGAACTAGGGTTTTGCATCCTCTAAAGGAAATTGATGAATCAAGGTCTCCACTTTCTCAAGAATCAAACAAGGGTCTTGAACATCTCAGGAAGCACTCCCATCCTTTACGAAGCTTTCCAGACTCATGAACGACCACGTTCATCTCCATGGTTTGTGATTCTTTTCCAAAATCGTATTTAAATAATTCTTGGATATTTAATGAAATCTAACCATGTATTCAAGCTCCTGTGACTGTTTAGAACATGTTTGAGCCGTTTGTTTTGAGGTTGGACGTAGGAATTCGGTGTTGCCATTGTTAGAGCACAAGTATGTGAGACTTTCGGATTCAAGCTTGCAAGGATTTTTAAGCCAAACAAATGCAACCATCATGCTCAGAAAGATATTTTCAATTGATCTATTCCCTTTACTATAATTTATTTGTTGTATTTTTTGAAGTTAAGAAACTGCAGGTATTAGCTACGAAAATTATGCAGCTATTTTGTAGCTAATTTTGTGGCCAATTTTGCATTCCAATGGGAGAAGATGATGAACAGGAGCGCTGACTCCTTAATCCCACGCGGAGAAACCTCATTCACCGGTCAACCAGACCTCTTTCTCTCTCAACTTTTGATTGGATGTGCGAGATGCTGTGGGCCTAGTTTTGATTATGCTGACTTTTTTCCATTAACTATTGCTTTTAATATTTAATTTTCTCTGTTCAATATAATTTCAAGTTAACAATGCAGTGTAGCTAGTAACGTGAACATACTGGTGATCAATTAAACCTGGGTTCGATCCTCAGTTTGGTCCATATTTTTTTAATTCATTTGAACACGAATCCAGCGTAGCCAGCTAGTGAACGCCCATGGTAGACCCTCATGCCTCATTCGTTGGATCCCCACAAGCCCATATCAAAGAGCCCTGAAGACGTTGTCCCATGGTGGACACCCAGAGATCATCCACACATGATCCAAGCGCCCCAGCTATGTTCTTTTTTTCTCTTCTTCTTTCCTTTTTTAGTTTTTTATTTTATTATTTTAGTTGTTGTTTCTTTTTATTTTATTTTTATCCAAATTAACTCATTAACTAATTTTTAACCCCTAATTAGTCCACCCAAATTAGAATTAAGGTTTTTTTAGAATGGTTTTATTTGATTTAGTTAATTAGGATTAACTTTTCTTTTAATTAGTAAATATTAATATTTAGGTTATTTTAATATTAGTTTCCCTTTAATTACTAGGATTTAATTTTAAGGTTAAATAATTTTAATTAATTAGACAATTTTATAATTAATTCAATTAAGTATAGCCTTTAAGAACCATAGTAAACCTTAATCAATAATGTAAGAGTTGTCTATTAACCGTAGGTTTTTTAACCCTTAGGTTTTAACCTTTAGGTTTGTCTAGGTTTTTTAGCCATAAGGTTTTTTAACCCTGATTTTTCTAAACTATATTTTATTCGCGATTTCTCTCGTCATCCCATACTCTGTGTATGTCGCATGCCTTTAATTTTTATTTTTTATTTATTTAAATTATCTGCCTTTTATTTTAGTTTATTTAAATTCTGCCATTTAAAAATTCTAGAAAATGTGTATAGGCGTGCAAGGTTTTTTTTTGTAATAGCTTAGGGCTTTTGATTTTCCGCCTTTACTTTTCTGCCTTTATTTTCCGCATATTATAACTATTTTATTTGTTTGCAATTAACTGCTATGGTTAGTAATCCTAGGGAGTGCCAGCCTTGAATTAACTTAGAATAACTAATTATAAGATAAATATCTGAATCTAATCGCCATTGTGCCACACACACCTTTAGGGTAACCCTTCTTGTTTCCTGTTGCCTATTGCTTTTAATTACAATTCTAAAATAGTCAAGTCCCTCGATTTCGAGGATACCTAAAGCAAATGCTGCCTTAATTCATTGAAATCATCATAAGATTTTGTCCCTCGATGCTGCCTCGGAAATAAAGATGATTGTCCCATTGCTAAGGTATCCTCGCCTGTTGCCTAAATGACTATTCTATCCTTCCCTAAAGACTACCTACCCTTTATATGGTAGGGACAGTTTTATGGCGAACGATACTTCCTCGATGACCCTTTAAATCCAATGAAAGGGCTACCTGCCTTCTTTATGGTATGGATAGCCCTTTTCAACTAAAGTCTTAAAGAACAGAATTTAAACTTAGGGTAATTGCTTTTAATTGCTTGCTCTTCTCAAATTCAAAAAATATCTTTTCCACTTCTTTCAAAAAACTTTCAAAAAGACTACGCAAATTACAAGGTAAAGTTCTTATTCAAAACTTTTCTTATTCACACACTACGCTTCAAACATTTTGAAAATAAAAGTGAGCTAAGCAATTAAGAGCCCATGGATAACCATGGATGCAAAGGGTGCTTATACCTTCCCTTCGCATAACTTACCCCCCGAACTCAATCTCTTTTAAAGGTCCTTTTCTGTTCTTTTATCCTTTCTAAAAAATGGATAAAATAAAAGTCGGTGGCGACTCTTGCTATCCGTAACATTTCAAAAAGTCAGTTCTCCCACCGTGTTATAGAACTGGCGACTCTGCTGGGGAAACTTTCAAATAAAAAGAGGGGTTACCTTAAAGTTTAGGATTCACTTTAAATGTTTTCAATTGTTTGTATTGTTTGCTTTATATTTGTGGGCCTGTTTGGGTTTACTTGTGTGAAAGATCCTAACCCGGATCTGAGTACCTTAGGTAAATGGCATGAGACCAAGGAGACTGCACGGCGTATACTGCTGCGGTTGATATGGTGGCCATCGTTAGTGTGACACATTGGTTTGTCCTAGTGTTCCTTGGGATCCGACTTGAGGAAACACTTGGCTGCTGCGTGGTGTCATTAAGCACTAATTTGCCCTTAGAACCCTAGTTGAACTTGACTTTGGCCTATTAGAAAGTAGTGAGATGGCTGGCTTTGGTTCTGACTGAAGTTGGTTGATACTCAATGCTACACTCATATGGACTGGAATTTCAGGATGTTTTCGGTCGACGATTCGATTGCTGAACTGAAATAATGCCTTCGAGAAAGGTCAATGATATGAGCTCCCTAGAAACCGATCTTTATATAGGACAGGTTGAACCAACTAAACTTCAGTGGGGAGGGTATGCATCTTTGGACTACATGCAAGCCTAACCCTAAGGAAATTGTGTGACTTGTTTGTGTTTGTTATCTACCTGACATCATAACATCATAAGCATCATGACATCATGGCATATCATTGTACTAACCGTTTCGAGGACCAAGGAATTCATCTTTGTTCTATTTTGTAGGTCATGGATACTAGAAACACCATTCGAAGTAACTTTGTGAAGGTACCTTCCGAGCTGAAAGAGTTGGTATCAAAGATCCCCGGAGGTTCCCGCTTTGCTGAAAGACATGGTCACTTGCTCAGTTTGGTTACATCAGGTTTTGAAGAAGAGATGATGAGTGTATTGTTCCAATTCTTTGACCCCGAGCACCATTGTTTTACTTTCCCATATTATCAGCTAGTACCTACTATGGAGGAGTTTTCTGACATACTTGGTCTCCCTATCCGAGATCAGATTCCATTCACTGGTTTGGAAGATACTCCAAAACTGGAAGTCATCGCCGTTGCTTTACATCTTAAGAAATCTGAAATTGAAGGTCATTGGGAAACCAGAAGTGGAGTCAAGGGTTTCCTCGCTAAGTTCTTAGTCGGAAAAGCTCGTATGTTTTTGAAAACCATGAGTTATCAAGCCTTCGAAGACATATTAGCTTTACTTATTTATGGTTTGGTGCTATTTCCTAATCCTGATCAGCTTATAGATGTGAATGCCATAAAGATATTTCTGACACGCAACCCTGTGCCTACTTTGCTTGGAGACATCTTACACTCTCTTCACACTCGTACTATGAAGAAACAAGGGACTCTTATGTGTTGTATACCTTTGTTATCTAAGTGGTTTATTTCGCACTTTCCTCGCTCAGTAATGAGGAATGACCAAGGGCTGAAATGGCATAAGAGAATAATGTCACTTTCTCATTCTGATATCTGTTGGCTTTCCTTATCCAAGGAGAATGTTACTATCATCGACCGTTGTGGACAATATCCTAATGTGCCTTTTCTTGTCATAAGAGGGGGTATTACTTATAACCCTTGCTTGGCTCTACGTCAGTTTGGTTATGCTCAAAGAGATGGTCCTCATCATATGCTTATACAAGGAGTTGTGTTTGATTATGAAGATGATTCTCAAGGTCACCGCCGGGAGTTTGTACGTGCTTGGGATATGGTAAACAAAATTGATAGCAAGAACTTGGGGCAAAGGAACTCCATTTCTTTAGAGCCTTACCTCAGATGGGTGCGCACTCGTGCTCAACGCTTCGTCATGCCTTATCCATATGTCATACCTGTAATTGTGGAACCCGAGTGCGAAGAAAAGGTTCCTTAAGTTATTTCTCATCCAGACATGCCAACTGACATCGAGGAACTAATCTTGGATTCATCTAAAAGAAGAAAGAGATACCTTTGAAGCTCAATTCCGCGCTAAAGAGAAGAAAGTGTTAGAGCTTACGAGGCAACTTCAAGACGAACAGAAGGTCAACGCTTACCTTGGTGCAAAAAGGAAGCGTCCATGGGATACTTGAAGACTCTGTTTTATTTTTATTTCTATTTTAATTCCTTTCTTTTGTAAAAGATAATAATAAAACAATTTACAATTTTTCTTTAAGCATTATTAATAGAGTTTCTTTCTTGTTTGGTTTAAACGAATTTGAATTCTAAGGTCCTGGAAAACATTGTATACGCATAAGCATATCATTCATAAATATTTCATCACAAGTTTTTATAAGCAGGTCTCTCATCTTTCCACTGTTTATTTCAGTGAGGAAATGGATCTCGAACAATCTGTCAAGAATCTCCAGGCTCAGAACAACCAGTTCCAAGAGATAATCCTTAACTTGGTCAAGGGGCAAGAAGGATTGAAGACACTTCTGATCAAGAAGGACAAGGATCAACAGAGGCATCAAGGTGGTCAAGATAATCAGAGATCCAAGCCTAAGCGATCATTTACTCTGTTGCACATACCGTTGTCTCAAGCTCTGCAACAACTGCTCAATCAGAACTTGATAACCCTATTGCCTCCATATTCAGTTCTTACCAATCCTGCTCCTGGGTATAAGTATCACGCGAGATGTGCTTATCATTCGAATAGTCCTGGTCATGATACAGAGGATTGTAGACCATTGAAGTATAAGATCCAAAACTTAATCGATGACAAGATCATTGATTTCAATTCACCTGAGGAACCTCATATGGCTAATGTTGTGTACAATCTGAAAGGTCGTAATGAACGCAACCAATCCATGGGGACAATTGTGATCTCTACACCAGTTCCACAACAACGACGCAAGCCAGATGCACCTAAGCGTCAATTCACAAAGATCAATATGTCACTAGCTCAGGCATTACAATACTTGCTGAAGTCAGAGTTGATTACTTTAAAGAATCCCCCTCAGAATCCTAGTACTTCTGCTCGCGGCTATAATCCCAATGCGAGTTGTGCATACCACTCTGATAGCCCTGGTCACGATACAAATAGTTGCTGGACGCTGAGGAACAAGATCCAAGATATGATTGATGCTGGTGAAATTGATTTCAATCCTCCTAAGGCTCCTATGGTGATCACTGCTCCCATACCTAATTATGACAAGACTGATTAATGTCTAGAAGGATGGATTATTGGTTCATTAGCTCTACTTTCATTTGCAATCTCTTTTCTGTTTGTTTAAACATTTGACTTATGATAGACATTATCTGTTTTAATAATCATCATTAGTGCATTGCATATGTTTGTCTTGAATAAATTATTTCGCTATCACTCATTTTAAATTGTGTCTTTACTTTATTTATGTTTTGTGATATTCCACTCCCGCTAAGCTGTAAGCCTTTTGAGGGAGGATGACGAAAACGATACCGCAACTTCATACCGTATGCTTTTGAACAAACTATGCTGATGATGTACATGCATTGTTTCAATTCCTAAATAGTGGAGATAAGGATGTTAATCCCTCGTCAACCCCTTTGAGCCTAAGAAGTAGAAGTTTTCTTTCACGTGCAAATTGAAACCTTAATCATAACCTGGGGGAGGGTAGTTACTCAGTTAACTCAATTATACCAGTCGTTGTTTACACAAATAGTGACGGGTTCCCGTAACTATTAAGTCAGGCAGTCAATATCTATCGAATGAAAACAACAGTTAAGTTAAAACCTATTAAGGAGACTTATCAAAATTTCAAACATCCCGCTGACTGTGATCTTAAAATAATCAGTTCAGGCAAAAGTTAGGGATAACAAAGTCAAAAAAGAGGTCACTACAAATCCTCACCAAAGAGAATATTACAAAAAAAAGAGAAGGATTTCCTGTCAAAATAAACTTCCGGTGCTTTAACCATCATCAAATGTCAGTGTCACGACTTCAAAGCTCTGCTAGGACTTAAACGCAAAGTTAACTGAGCATAGGATCGAAGAACATCACGAAGATTAGGAAGGGTACAAATAAACTTTGAGCCTTTATTGTAACACCCCAAATCTACCCCTCAATTAATAAGAGCAAACAGAGTATATAACATCGAAACAAGCAACTAATTTGAGGCGTCACATAATCGACTTAAACAAAACTACAATTCATGCTCAAAGTACATGGATACATAACACTTATATCAGAGGAAACTCATAATTCATCGAACATTTAAAACCAAACAACTTCATCATATTGCAGCGGAATCCAAATAACAACACAATATCCAAATCTTATATTCTTGTCAACATGGCACAATAGGTCCAAAACGTCTCCACAAGACATAACATCAAATTTCAAGAAAAGATAATCAACATAAAACAAGACACAAGCAAGTGTCGCAAATATCCCCCCCGAGTGCTACGTATTAGAGCATTGACACACCGACTCGAGCTATAAGGTACACGGCTACTCCACGTCGTTACCTGCACGTTACCAACGGAGGGTAACATTCAAACATAAGGGGTGAGATATCATTCATTATAAAGAAACGTATGATAATGTTCAAAGCAAGAGAAAAGATCATATGTTGGTCACCACTTCTCATCATAATATATTAACTTAAGAAATGGCAACAATGTCATCCATTCAACTATGACAATATATACAATTCATAAGTAAGATTCCAACACAATCACAACAAACATCTCATCATCAAGTCACCACGTCTTAACAATCATATCATCATCAAATCACAATATCATAATCAATTAAGACTCAAATGCAATTCACGTGTGACTCGACTTATGCAAATGCATGTGGTACCATTTGGAGTAAAACTCCCACGTCTCAAGATTTGCCATTGGGCACACCGTCACTAATTGCCATTAAGGCCACCGTCACTTTTTACCATTAAGGCCACCGTATCTTTATGCAATGGATGTGACTCACTAAATGCAACATCCATACAAACAAGATATTCACAAATACATCACAAATACCGACTAAACATCATTACTTTTATAGTAACTCACCACTTCCCAATCATGTCGCTACGTTGCATCATCATACAACAACACACCACTTCACCACACAAATCATAACATCAAACAAATTCATTTAAAGAAAGATTCTAAAAGGTTTATAAGCATTCCTAAATCATATTCATTAGAAAGATCTCAATTATAGCTTCGCCTAGGTTCAAACGACACTTAAAAAGGAGTTACGGTTCAAAAGTTACATCATTTCAAAGTTTAGGAAAAGTTCTGCAAAACAGGGTTCACGGCGCCAACAAGGTTCGCGGCGCGAACTGAGTGAATCAAATAATCCCTAAGTTTCTGCCAAGGAGTTCGCGGCGCCAACAAGGGTTCGCGGCGCGAACTGAGCGAATCCAATTTTTCCCGAGTTTCTGCCAAGCAGTTCGCGGCGCCAACAAGGGTTCGCGGCGCCAACTGGCGATTTTCAGAAAACCCCAAACACAGAAAACAGCATACGAAACCCTTCCCAAAACCCCTAAACTCAACCCAATCAAGTTGGAAAACACCAAGCATCACGAACAACAATAGAATACATGTTATAGTCACAATTATAACACCTATTATGGGTCTTCAAACATCAAAACATCATCAATCATACTTAAATTCACAATTTCATAGAAGTCTAATATAAACTCTAACAATCTCTATTCAATTTCTACACAATCATGGATAACAACATACAATCAAAACCCCACCCAAAACATCATCATACATCCCTTTAGCATGAAAGAATCCCACCCTTACCTTAGGTTTTGGATTGAAGCCAACTCTATCTTCAGCCTTGAGATTCTCCTCTTCTCTCCTCTCTTCTCTTCCTTCACCAAAAACCCCAAATGAACTTCAAATTTCTATTTCCTCTAAAACCCTTACTATCTTAAATTACTAATGGACTCTAACTAACACCCCTCACTTACTAATACCAACTTAGGCCCAATAATCAACAACACTTACTATCTTATATTATTTACTAATAATTCCCAAATAAAACAACATAAAATCAATTAAGCGTATAATTAACACATAGTTCACAATTAATTCACATAACTCACATAAATAAATAATTAAAGAAAAACGATCGTTACATTTATCCTTTGTTTCTTAAAACCGTGAACCAAGTCACGTTACAACCCTTGAAAGTCCTAACTGAAGCATGGTTAGTTCGAAAGCATATTGTCATCAAAAGGGTATCCTGACTCTTTAAGGTTTGCCATAAACGTTGAGTTGATATCACATTTTTACAAATATCACGCTTTTACACCTTTGTTTTAATGTTTTTCAAAAACTCAAGACGGACATATACATTGCATCTCATGAATTCATTTTTAAACATATTTTGCTACATAATTTCAAATGTTAGCATCAGGAAGAATTTGCACAGGGTACAACTAATGACTAAAAGTCATTCCGACAAATGAAACCACTTCAGTAACAATAACTCTTACACCTGACTCAATTAGAAGTCAACGAATACAAGGGGCATGACATGCTTTGTCCAATCAATCTGGGGCAATCGGGTCAAGATTCCAAGAATCTCTCAAAAATGCCAAACAATCAAGGGCATGCATCCAAATGGGTCTGAAGCTACTTCCCAATCAGTCAGGGGCATCACCTTAAGTCTATAATTACTAGGGGCATGTCACCCATAGTACACATCTCATAAGGTCCTCACGAGGCGAATCTCTTCAAGTTCCCTACTAGCTGGGGCAAAGCTATGCAAGGCATGTTCGACACTTCGATCAATACTCATCGGTGTGTTCCAATCAATACAAGTCCAGGAATGACAGTTACTATAACCACTGGGAGCAGTGTTCAAGATATCCATGCCTTCCCACAGAGCTGGTTTCACAAGATCATATCCCCACAGATTAATCCTCAAGAAGATATCTTCAAATTTTCTCGTCACAACAGAGACTTAGTTCCTCGACGGAGTTTACGTCTTCAACAATGCTGGTTCCCCGACACTTTTCTCTTCTCCAAACAGGGTTATTCATCTCTCTTATCCCCAGTCAGGGTGCATCAAGATCAATCATTCAAATTGCTTTCATCCCCAAGCAGAAATCATAAATCCCCAGCTATGTATCTTCAATACATGATCAAGCATCAGAGTCACAACAATACAAAGATTTATTTTCTCAAAACACTCCAAATAGCATAAGTCATACATCATATACATCACATACATATCCATACATTACATATAGAGATTCATAACAAACGCATACAAAGCTCCTCATTTATTTTGAGGACTTCATCTCATTCATTACATGCATCATGAACATTGCATAAAACTATCAAGTAAATGTCATGTTACAGGTACAAAGCAGAGGCAATATCTAAACAGACACTTCTCAACACACTGAGCTCAGATACAACCTAACGTACGGCTCATTCTGGTACTTCTCAATACAAAGGATTCAGTCTAGCGTACGAATCATCCTAGGATACAACCTGACGTACGGTGTATTCTAACAACTATCAACACAGAGGACTTGGTCTAACGTACGACCTATCCTACAGCCTAACGTACGGCTTACTTATCCATACATTTATCAATGCAATTGGATCCGGTCTAACGTACGACCCATCCTTCAGCCTAACATACGGCTTTCCAGACATCTATCGATGCAATCGGGCCCAGTCTAATGTATGACTCGTCCTAAAGTATAGCCTAACGAACGGCTTACATATCCAGACATTTATCAATGCAATTGGATCCAGTCTAACATACGACCTATCCTACAGCCTAACGTACGACCTTTCTAGACATTTATCAATGCAAATTGGATCCGGTCTAACGTACGACCCATCATTCAGCCTAACGTACGACTTTCCAGACATTTATCAATGCAATTGGATCCGGTCTAACGTACGATCTATCCTACAGCCTAACGTACGGATTTTCCAGACATTTAACAATGCAAGCTGGACCCAGTCTAGCGTATGACTCGTCCTAAAAGTACAGCCTAACGTACGGCTTACTTTGACATTCATCAATACAGTGGATTCAGTCTAACGTACGACTCATCCTAAGTATATCCTTTCAAATACAGTCTAACGTACGACTCATTCTGACTTTCAACCTATCAATACAGGTGGCGTCTTTAAGCCCACTTCATACTCCCAACATCCAGATGGCATCTTTTAAGCCCATCTCAATCAATTCTCTCAATAGTGCAAATTTCTGGGTACTCTAGTGTTCAATCCTCTTCCACCCTCAGAACCCAAATGGGACATAAACCATTCTACATCCTCCGGTTTAAGAAGATTGAACAGGGGCAGATGTCATACCCCAAAATTCTCCCATCTCATTTCATCTGCAAAGCTCATGTATAGGTGTAAGACTCAAAGGTTAGGCTAAGGCACACTCTCCTAAGCAGAGATCATCATGAACTAGGGTTTTGCATCCTCTGAAGGAAATTGATGAATCAAGGTCTGCAAGGGATTTCATATGGCTTATTAGGTTTCAAACTACCTCTATGACAAAATTCAAGCTTCAATTCCAAAGATTGCTCAATCAATTGCTCAGATAATCAACAAACGACTAGTTTGACCTAAAAGTCAACTGTGGTCAGAGTACAGTCAAAACTCCTGATTTTTTGTCAACACCCTTATTTTGAAGTATCATTCATCATTTGATCAAGGTTTGATCATGATTCATCAAGGAAAGCTCAGAAATCAACAAAACTCATAGTTGCTAAATTAGGGTTTTGGAAAAAAAAGTCAACTGAACTTTGACTAATCATATCATCCACATGCTTTATCAGAAATTCCCCAATCAAAGCTCATTCTAAAGAAAATTCAATTCTATACAACTTTGGTGTTGGGCCCAAGGTCAAGAAATGCTTCTGCCTAAGAGATATAAGCCAAAACATTACAGGTCCTTCTAGAAGCTCGCAAAAAGATGTTTTTTGTCAGGAGCTATATCATCAAAATAAAATATCCAAATGGGAAAAATATTCCAAAGTGGCTTGTAGAGGACATCTTGGGATTTCCAAAAAGTCCTAGATCATCTCCATATGATAAAAATTGAAAGAGTTATGATTGATAGAAGTTGGATAAAAATCAAGAAAAGTGTGAAACCCTAAGTGATGGAATTCACACTTTTGAGTGATGGGCCTATGAATTTGAGCTATCCACGAAATCTTAAGCCCAAAGAGAGTCCAATGATCAAATATTATTATTTTTATGATATTATTTTATTTATATTTGATTTTAATCATTTAATTTCAAATCAAATCAAATAAATCATCAAATAATAATATGATTAATAAATCAAAATTTTTTCCCTTGATTAAATCTCATCTAATGGCTAGGATTAAATGGAAAATATACAAGAAATAGAATTGCTGCAAAATTAGAAAGATTTGGAGAAATTTCCATTCAAATATTCTCATATTTCCAAGTCACCAATCTCATGATTTCTTTCCAAATTTCCAACCATAATCTCACCCTCTATATAATCATAACATCACTCAGTATCAAGCGGAAGAAAAAATATAGAAGGAGTAGGGTTTCAAGAAGCTAAAAAACTCAAGAAAAAGGTGAAGTTCGATTTTAGGGTTGGAGCCACTTTCAACCATTCTCAAGAATCAAACAAGGGTCTTGAACATCTCAGGAAGCACTCCCATCCTTTACCAAGCTTTCCAGCCTCCTGAACGACCACGTTCATCTCCATGGTTTGTGTTTCTTTTCCAAAACCGTATTTCAATAATTCTTGGATCTTTAATGAAATCTAACCATGTATTCAAGCTCCTGTGACTGTTTAGAACATGTTTGAACCGTTTGTTTTGAGGTTGGACGTAGGAATTCGGTGTTGCCATTGTTAGAGCTCAAGTATGTGAGACTTTCGGATTCAAGCTTGCAAGGGTTTTTAAGCCAAACAAATGCAACCATCATGCTCAGAAGGATATTTTCAATTGATCTATTCCCTTTACTATAATTTATTTGTTGTATTTTTTGAAGTTAAGAAACTGCAGGTATTAGCTACGAAAATTGTGCAGCTATTTTGTAGCTAATTTTGTGGCCAATTTTGCATTCCAATGGGAGAAGATGATGAACAGGAGCGCTGACTCCTTAATCCCACGCGGAGAAACCTCATTCGCCGGTCAACCAGACCTCTTTCTCTCTCAACTTTTGATTGGATGTGCGAGATGCCGTGGGCCTAGTTTTGATTATGCTGACTTTTTTCCATTAACTATTGCTTTTAATATTTAATTTTCTCTGTTCAATATAATTTCAAGTTAACAATGCAGTGTAGCTGGTAACGTGAACATACTGGTGATTAATTAAACCTGGGTTTGATCCTCAGTTTGGTCCATATTTTTTTAATTCATTTGAACACGAATCCAGCGTAGCCAGCTAGTGAACGGCCATGGTAGACCCTCATGCCTCATTCGTTGGATCCCCACAAGCCCATATCAAAGAGCCCTGAAGATGTTGTCCCATGGTGGACACCCAGAGATCATCCACACATGATCCAAGCGCCCCAACTATGTTCTTTTTTTCTCTTCTTCTTTCCTTTTTCAGTTTTTTATTTTATTATTTTAGTTGTTGTTTCTTTTTATTTTATTTTTATCCAAATTAACTCATTAACTAATTTTTAACCCCTAATTAGTCCACCCAAATTAGAATTAAGGTTTTTTTAGAATGGTTTTATTTGATTTAGTTAATTAGGATTAACTTTTCTTTTAATTAGTAAATTTTAATATTTAGGTTATTTTAATATTAGTTTCCCTTTAATTACTAGGATTTAATTTTAAGGTTAAATAATTTTAATTAATTAGACAATTTAAGTTTATAATTAATTCAATTAAGTATAGCCTTTAAGAACCATAGTAAATCTTAATCAATAATGTAAGAGTTGTCTATTAACCGTAGGTTTTTTAAGCCTTAGGTTTTAATCATTAGGTTTGTCTAGGTTTTTTAGCCATAAGGTTTTTTAACCCTGATTTTTCTAAACTATATTTTATTCGCGATTTCTCTCCTCATCCCATACTCTGTGTATGTCACATGCCTTTAATTTTTATTTTTTATTTATTTAAATTATCTGCCTTTTATTTTAGTTTATTTAAATTCTGCCATTTAAAAATTCTAGAAAATGTGTATAGGCGTGCAAGGTTTTTTTTTTTGTAATATCTTAGGGCTTTTAATTTTCCGCCTTTACTTTTCTGCCTTTATTTTCCGCATATTATAACTATTTTATTTGTTTGCAATTAACTGCTATGATTAGTAATCCTAGGGAGTGCAAGCCTTGAATTAACTTAGAATAACTAATTATAAGATAAATATCTGAATCTAATCGCCATTGTGCCACACACACCTTTAGGGTAACCCTTCTTGTTTCCTGTTGCCTGTTGCTTTTAATTACAATTCTAAAATAGTCAAGTCCCTCGATTTCGAGGATACCTAAAGCAAATGCTGCCTTAATTCATTGAAATCATCATAAGATTTTGTCCCTCGATGCTGCCTCGGAAATAAAGATGATTGTCCCATTGCTAAGGTATCCTCGCCTGTTACCTAAATGACTATTCTATCCTTCCCTAAAGACTACCTACCCTCTATATGGTAGGGACAGTTTTATGGCGAACGATACTTCCTCGATGACCCTTTAAATCCAATGAAAGGACTAAAGTCTTAAAGAACAGAATTTAAACTTAGGGTAATTGCTTTTAATTGCTTGCTCTTCTCAAATTCAAAAAAAATATCTTTTCCACTTCTTTCAAAAAACTTTCAAAAGACTACGCTTTTGTACAAGCTAAAGTTCTTATTCAAAACTTTTCTTATTCACACACTACACTTCAAACATTTTGAAAATAAAAGTGAGCTAAGAAATTAAGAGCCCATGGATAACCATCGATGCAAAGGGTGCTTATACCTTCCCTTCGCATAACTTACCCCCCCGAACTCAATCTCTTTTAAAGGTCTTTTTCTGTTCTTTTAGCCTTTCTAAAAATTGGATAAAATAAAAGTCGGTGGCGACTCTTGCTATCCGCAACATTTCAAAAAGTCAGTTCTCCTACCGTGTTACAGCAATCTCCAAGGCTTCAACTCAACTAGGAGTTGAGTAGTTTCGACCACTGCATGATCCACTATAAAATATGAGACTATTTGCCCCTTCATAGCTTTTAAAGGCATAAAGGCTAAAGAGTACTCAGTTAGGGCTAGAGCCCATTTGCCAATTCAAATATGCATTATTGGCTTTGATAACATGTACTTGATAACATCAAAATGTGAAGATACATAAAATTCTATTGGCTTATATAATATTTGAGTTTAGTACATGAAAAATGCAAACATAGACACAATTTTTCTATCAAAGTGTATCTAGTTTCTGCATCATTTAATACCCTACTTAGATAATATATGGCCCTTTTAATGCTATTTTCATCTTCTTGTGCTAACATGCTACCTATAGTAGTGCTGGAAGCTGATATATATAACAATCTCATAGGTTTCTTTCCACTTGGTGGTGACAAGATAGGCGGATTCATTAGATACTGCTATATCTTTTCGAATGCCTTTTGGTGTTCATTTGTCCATTCAAAATTTTCATGTTTCAGACGCAGAAGAGGGGAGAAGGCTTGAATTTGACCACTTAAATTTAAAATAAATCTCCTCAGGAAATTTATCTCTCCTAACAAAGATTGCAATTCTTTCTTAGTTGGTGGTGCTTTGGTCTCCATGATAGCCTTTGTTTTATTCTGATTAATCTTTATCCCCTTTTTGTGGACCACAAAGCCCAGAAAGTCTCTAGCCTACACTAAAAATGCACATTTAAGAGGATTCATCTTCAAGCCATGTTTTCTCATTCTTTTGAATGATTGGCTGAGATGGGTTAGATGATCTCCGTCTGATATAGATTTTATTACTATCTCATCTATATAAACTTGCATGAAGGTTTCAATGTAATCATGAAAAATAGAGTTCATTGCATGCTGGTATGTTGCCCCAGCATTTTTAAGACCAAAAGGCATAACGATCCACTCGTAAGTGCCTATTGCCCCTGGACATCGAAAAGTTGTTTTAGAAACATCCTCTTATGCAATGAAAATTTAATTATACCCGGAATAACCGTCGAGCATGCTAAGATATTCATATCCTGCATCCGATTCAACTAGCATTTCTGCCACCAGCATTGGGTACTCATCCTTAAGAGTTGCTGCATTCAGATCACGCAAATCTATACACACTCTTAAGGAACCATTTTTCTTAATAATTGGAACTATATTTGCAATCCTTTCGACATACCTGGTGGTCTAGATGAAATTGTAGCGAAGAAGTCTTTTGACCTCCTTTTTAATCTTCGAAAGGATATCTGGAACGAACCTTCTTGGGTCTGCTTGATGGGCTTCTTGCCATCCTTAATAGGCAGTTTTAGTTCGACTAGATCTCTCTCCAAACCAGGCATTTCATCATAGTCCCAAGCAAAACACTCTTTATTTTTCTTTAGTAATTCGACTATCCTGTTTTTCATCTTGGGGTCCAGTTTAGCACTGATGTATCTAATTCTCTTTGTGGGTCCATCTCCGAGATCAACCTCTTCTAATGGGTCCTGAGCTAACATCTTTGCACTTGATAACCCTGGATCTTTCTCAAATCCCAAAGGATTTTCGTTATAGACAGCGTCTAGACTTTGGTTTAACGTATCTTCGTGTACATGTTCTTCAGGAGGTTCTGGTATTAAGTTTGCCCCCTGTCCTGTGTCATTCAGCATAATACTTTTGGCCCCAACAACCATGTCAATCATTTCGGCTTCGAGAGCCGCTATTCTTTTGTTCTCAGCCATATGGGCCGAAATCTTTTCGAAGAATGAAGACTCAGACATAATCAACGTCTTCGCTCCAGCCCTAAGGCCGTGTTTATGTTGATTCTTCCTCTTCAAGGTCTCCCATGATCTCACGGTCCCATTGAAAACCATGAGGGTGGAGAGTCAAAAAGTATAAAGAATTTTTATTTGGAGAGTAAGCATCTTCAGTTGGGCTACATGGGCTTATATTTCCCAGATTCCTGTCGAAGTTTGCCTTATCCACTTGGTCCACTTCGCTCATGAAGCAACTTTGGTCAGCTTCTATGTTCTCCACTATGCCATATGCTATCTAGATAGATACCCTATGATGCATGGTCGAAGGTACTGCCCCGATACTGGGGATCAATTCCCTTCCAAGGAGCAAGTTGTAGTTAGCCTTCGCTGGTACCACCATGAACATGGTAGGCCTCGTGATTGATCCCATAGTTAAATCCACTTGATCACTCCCAGACTATGTCCTATTTTCCCTTCGTAGTTCGATAAAACCATATTATGGGGTTTTACATCTGTATCGAACATTCCTAACTTTTTCAGCATAAATTGAGGCATGAGATTCACTGCATCTCCTTCGTCCACCAAAACTTTATTTACTCCCACTTGTTCGATTTTGACCCTTATATAGAGGGGTTTGAGGTGGTTCTGCATCCCTTGATGTGGTCGCTCGAACTGGGCATTTTGCTCTTCGATCGCACCATTACTAAGGACGTAATAACACATGGGTTTATGCTTCGCCATCTCTGCTGCATCAACCTCATTATCATCATCAATCTCGGTTTCCTAGTTGTACTCGTGTGGTAATACGGAGACCACATTGCAACAATTCATGTGTAAATACGAGACTCCATCAGAATCAAAGTCATCAGTAGGCATATCGTCCTCTCTCATTTGTTCTTCTTCGGCTTTATTATAATCCATCTTGCCCCCAGCAGGGAATAACTTTCTCCCTACAAGAGGTTTTGTTGAGTGAATTTTGTTTGGGACAATTTTAGTATTTCTGGACTCTCCGATTTCATTCGAAGCTGTTTCTTTTTCTGCTTTCTTCAGCCTCTGGTGCCTTCTCCACTGGGATCTTGACATAGGGTTTTTACCCTTGTAGTTCTTCAATCTAACGGCTTCCCTTTCTGATGCTTTAAATTTCTTTCTGTAAGCCCAGGAAGTTCTTCCTCCATTGTCGAAGTTCCTCCACCTGCCTTTCTTTGGCCCCATTTGTGCTCTGGGACCTTTGACGGTACTTTGAAGGTAACTTTTCTTACTTTTGGAAGAGGGCTATCCTGTCTTCTTGGGATTCCCCTTTTGTCGAAAATGTAGAGATATGGATTTTCCCTGCGGGCATCCCAATTTTGATTGGAGGGGATTCTTTCAAAGGACTCTGACAACTTTCGATGGTAAAACGCCCCAGATCTGGGACACGTTAAACATTCAGTTTCGTCTTTGTGGCAGCGAACAAGAAAACCTAATAGGCTTTCTCCAGGTTTGGGATACACTCCCAGCAATTCACCTTCTTTTCTCCAGTTTCTGTCAGTTTTGGCACGTTGCCACCTTTCATAGTCTTCAGCCACCCTTGGATTCACCAGTATACTGCATCTTGGGCATAACAACATTTCATAACTTTGTTTGTGACATCTCCAAAGGTATTCCTTCAAAGTTTCGTCAGGTTTGGGGTGATGAGACTGCACCCTTTCTTTCTTCAAACAACTTTCAACTTCCTCCATTTCCGGGGTTGAATGGTCCAGATTGACCATGTTGATGTCTAGGTTGGCCCCATGAGCAATTGACATTTCTTCGAACTTCTTCCTTAAACCTTCAGTAGCCATAGTTGCCTCTCCGACAAGACCTTTAGTAGTCTTTGGTTCGACTGAAGTCTCAGATGTGACATCCTCCTTTAGGTCATCAGTAACCTATTTTCCAACTTGGGCATCTTCTTCATCTCCTGGGGTCCCTCTTGTTCCAACTTCGACCATGTCAACCATGTATATTTCGACAGGCTCAGTGTAATTTGTGTCAGCAATATTAAGGGGATTGGCATCTATCTTCATTTGATTTCTTCCTTTGTCTGCAAACTTCAGACGTCCTTCCTTGATCGCATTCTGAATAAGATCCCTAAAAAGAAAACATTGTCAGGTTTTGTGGCCCAAAAAATTGTGGTATTTACAGTAGCCTCTTTTCTTCCGTTTCTCTAACGGAGGAATTTTAATGTTAGGAGGCAAAACCATTTGGCCATATTTCACAAGCAAATCAAATATTTCATCATATTTAGTTATGTCGAATGTGTATGTTTTCTTAGGAAACTTATCATTCTTTTCAATTTCAACGAGATTTTTTCCGTTCGATGGTGTGATCATCTTGCAGGTATAGGGGCCTGCTTCCTTTAAATCGGCTAGATCTACTTCGCAGTCTTCGAAACCATATTGGTTCTCGGAGATCTCCGGTTCTCCTTCGTCTACTTCGACGTAGGCAACCCTTTCCTTTTTATAGCTTTTATTTACCGTAGCCTTCTCATCTTTTAATCTTTTGACTTGGCGAACCCTATCAGCCAATTGGGCCATATCTCGCAGATATTGAGTGTCCAATTTCTTCCTGATAGAGTAATCTAAACCTCCAGCGGCCATTTCGACTAATTCGTGTTCAGGCACCATTGTAAAGCATCTAGCTTTTAACAAACAGAACCTGTTCAGATAATCATCTATAGGTTCAATAAAATTCTTTTTAATACCGGCCAATTCTTTGAGACTTATCTTGGTTTGAACCATATAGAATTGCTCATGGAATAACCTCTCTAACTGAGGCCAAGTATCTATAGAATTTGGTGGTAGTGTTATGAACCATGTGAAAGCGTTCTTAGTTAGAGAACTGGGGAAATACTTCATCCTCAGTTCCTCATTGTTCGCCGAATCTCCAGCCTCTGTCATATACCTGGCTATATGCTCTGTGGTAGATTCACTAGTATCCCCTGAAAATTTGGTAAACTTAGGGATCTTGCAACCCCTGGGTAATTCAGTTTGTAAAACATAATATAATAAAGGGGATGTATAATTTGGCCTTCGAAGTCCGGTGTTCAGACCATTTTGGGTCATGATCCTCTCTATCATAGTAGTCAAATTAGTCTCCATCTAGTTATTTTGTCTAAACCTATGAATCACTTTGTCAGCATTTTGGTTCCTATTAACCATCACTACCCTCCTAGGTTGTTCTTCAGGGATCTCCTATCGAACTGGTTGTTGTTCTAATCCTTCCCTCAAAGGTTTCGTTTTGGGGGGTGGTCTTGGTGGTCGAACTTGATTTATGGTTGGTTCATCCTCCTGAATGACTATTTGGTTTGTCCTTCGACGCACCGACGTTTCAGGAGCGCCTAAAAAGTTTGCTATTCAACCCATATGTCCTGACAATTGTTGACATGTCTCAAAGTTATCTTGATTGGTTTTGTTAATGTTTTGTATTAAAGGAGAAAAGATAGCATTCATTTCTCTGGCCAATAACCCTACCATATCTTGATTACTGGCGTCCATCTGTTGTCAGAACGCTGCTTGATTATTCGTTGTTAGTATGGGTATGACATTCTGGCTTTGGACATTTTTTCCCACATTGTTCACACCAGAACCAGAATTTTGAAATGGGGAAAAAGCTGACATATTGGGTGCTGTATAAACAGGTATACTACTACTTAAACCTGCCATGTAAGAATATGGCATCCCAAAAGGTTGCTCTCTCCATTGTCTCTGGGTTTCGAATCCTTGGTTCGGAGGGGGTGTCCCCTGAGTACCAAATGGTGGTATCTGGCTTACTTGTGCATTCGACGGGATGGCTGTCGTGGTTGTACCAGCAACGGATGTTGAATTATTTCCCTGGATCGTTCCTGTAGATCCAGGTAATGAACTAGTTATGGCCACTGAGTGTGTAACACCCCTTACTAACCCCGCGGCAATTTTAAAACAATTATTCAGAGTACATGAAATAAGGGTGCCACAATTCATAATAAACAAACATCGTTCAGTCATGTCATGCATACACTGAGGTAATCATCATAAATTAAAACGTTTCATGTTCACACAGCGGAAATTTATCAAAAACGGACTAAGTTTAACATCTTCAAAACTTATCCTTCAAAACATCAAAACATAACTAGAGTCATAATCATAAACTCTAAACAAATCGCGTCCCTAGTGTTACAACTATCAGAGCATGACACCTGACGCTACTAAGACCCTGACTCATGAGCTAATCCTCACCGAGTCGAACAGCCGCTATCCTCAATCTGAAAATGACAACATGTAAGGGTGAGTCTCATCATAATTAACAAATGTTATAAGGTTATAAAGTAATAACACATCACAGTTGTATCATTCACCCAATTGTTTCATAACAGACATTCCAAACAATCAAACAACAAGCAACACATCATCAACATTTACAACACTGGAATACATCCAATCATGTTATAAATTATGCATATGTATGAACTGACACTATGCATGTGGTACCAATCATCATCAAATGGGGGTAACCCATGACCGATCCAACATCGTCCAAGATACGGCCCTGCCAGCACAGATTCCACACGATGGGAATCATGCCCTTCACTGATCCAACACACCCTTATGGATACAGTATCATTAATGAATATGAATGAATGCAACATATATAACATACTTATACCATCATCATCATCAATCATCAGCATCATCATCATCATTCCAGTATGTTCATATATATTAACATCATTCAATCACAATTCCATCATCATCATATACACAACATACACGTATTTGCACAAATCATCATATTCAACAAGAGTAGCATACATGTATTTTCATCACTCTAAAAACCAATCAATCATCATCATATAGATTATCCTACAAGGTTCGTTTAGCTCAAAACGGCGCATCAAACGGACCAACGGTTAAAAAGTTATACATCTTTGAACTTTTAAAAACATCTCAAAAACACCAACAGCACGCGGCGCCATCCCCAGTTCGCGGCGCGCACTGAGCGTCCCAAAATTCATTGGCTCTCTGCCAAGCTGTTCGCGGCGCAAACATCCACACGCGGCGCGAAACGAGAAAAAGTTACGCCTTCGCGGCGCGAACGCAGGTACGCGGCGCGACCTGAGCGTATCACAACTTCCTGGCATTCTGCCCACCTGTTCGCGGCGCCACCCTGTGCACGCGGCGCGAACCGGCGATTTCAGAAACCCCAACCTGCAGAAAACAGCATTCTATGCATTCCAAACACACCCAAACCATACCAGTACGAACCTAGGGAAATAGAATGCACAAACAACACAAAATACGTCTCATAATACACCAATTACACATCAATTGAGACCATAACAACGCAGACATCATAGATTCAGACATAGAGATCAAACATCATACAATTGACTCAATCCCTAAACCTATCATATGACTCAATCGACCCGAATTCCACATCTATTAAGTATTATCAACCCCTAACCCGATAATAGATGATAATCAGATAAGTCCCCCCTTACCTTAGACAAATTCTTGATTCTTGGTCTCTCCCTCTACCGTTCTCCTTCACGTTCCTCGTTCCTCAGACTTCTGTTCTTTCACGTTCTTTCTTTCTTCCCAATTCCAATTATTTTATGAAAATAATAATAATATTAGTAAAGGGCCTTCCTATATCACACCCCCTCTTTTACTATTTCTCACATGGCCCAAATGCCACAAACCATTATTTATTTATTATTTTCACAAAATCCTTAATAATTCTAATTATTAATTCAATATTCTTGATTAAATTAATATTAAAATTATACGGGCGTTACAACTCTCCCCCACTAAAAGAGTTTTCGTCCTCGAAAACATACCTCAGGTAAAGAGCTCTGGATACGAATCCTTCATCTGGCTCTCTAGCTCCCAGGTAACATTTCCTTCAGCCGGTCCTCCCCAAGCTACTCTGACTAAAGCTATTTCCTTGCCCCGCAATTGCTTCAGTCTTCTATCTTCAATCCTCACAGGTAACGTTTCAACCGTTAAGTTGTCTTTCACCTGTACATCATCCACTTGGATCACGTGGGACGGATCCGAAATGTATTTCCTCAATTGAGACACATGAAATACATCATGCAAGTTGGCAAGCATTGACGGTAACGCAATACGATACGCCACTTCTCCCACTCTTTCTGAAATTTGGAATGGTCCAATAAAACGCGGAGTCAACTTCTTTGACTTCAAAGCTCGACCAATACCCGTCATAGGAGTAACCTTCATAAACACATGATCTCCCTCTTGAAACTCGAGTGTCTTCCTCCCCTTATCATAATAACTCTTTTGACGACTCTGAGAAGCTCTCATCTTCTCTTGAATCATCTTAATCTTCTCCGTAGTCTGTTGTACAATTTCTGGTCCAATCACAGCACTCTCACCAGCTTCGTACCAACACAATGGAGTTCTACATCTCCTACCATACAATCCCTCAAACGGAGCCATACCTATACTCGAATGATAGCTGTTGTTGTAGGTAAATTCAATCAAATGCAGATAACTATCCCAAGCACCTCCTTTTTCTAATACACAAGCACGTAATAAATCTTCTAACGACTGAATTGTTCTCTCAGTCTGTCCATCCGTCTGCGGATGATAAGCAGAACTCAGTCTCAGCTTAGTACCCAAAGCCTTCTGCAAACCTTCCCAGAACTTAGACGTAAATCTCGGATCTCTGTCTGACACGATACTCGAAGGAATACCATGCAGACTAACTATCTTCTCAATATATAATTGAGCCAGCTTCTCCATCGGATAATCCATTCTTACCGGTATGAAATGTGCAGACTTTGTCAATCTGTCCACCACAACCCAGATAGCTTCACAATTCTTAACAGTTCTCGGCAAACCCGAAACAAAATCCATCGATATGCTATCCCACTTCCACTCAGGAATAAACATTGGTTGCATAAATCCAGATGGCTTCTGATGTTCAACCTTTGACTTCTGACAAGTCAAACAAGAATACACAAACTCAGCAATTTCTTTCTTCATTCCAGGCCACCAAAATAGCTTTCTCAAATCATGATACATCTTGGTAGCACCAGGATGAATACTTAATCCACTACGGTGTCCTTCTTCTAAAATATTTCTTCGGAGTTCAGCAACATCCGGAACACAAACTCTGTTTCCAAACCTCAGTATACCATTCTCGTCAACTCTGAATTCACCGCTCTTGCCTTGGTTAATCAAAGTCAACTTGTCGACTAATTCGACATCAGCCTTTTGGCCCTCTCTGATCTCTTCAAGAATACTACTGGTTAGTTTCAGCATACCCAACTTAACACTAGTAGGAGTACCTTCACATACCAAACTCAAGTCTCTGAATTGTTCAATTAAATCCAATTCCTTCACCATTAGCATAGACATATGCAAAGTCTTCCTACTTAAAGCATCAGCAACTACGTTTGCCTTACCCGGATGGTAATTCTAACTAAAATCATAGTCTTTAAGGAATTCCAACCACCTTCTCTGCCTCATATTCAGTTCCTTCTGGTCAAATAGGTATTTCAGACTCTTATGATCACTGAACACTTCAAATCTCGACCCATACAAATAATGTCGCCACAACTTCAAGACAAAAACCACTGCTGCCAACTCCAAATCACGAGTCGGGTAATTCCTTTCATGCACTTTGAGTTGTCTCGACGCGTACGCGACCACTTGTTGGTTCTGCATCAATACTCCACCTAAACCCATCAGTGAAGCATCACAATATACCACAAATGATTCTGTCGGATTCGGCAAAATCAAAATAGGAGCACTAGTCAACCTCTTCTTCAGCTCTTGGAATCCTTCCTCGCATTTAACATCCCAAATAAAAGCCTGACCCTTTCTGGTTAATTTAGTTAACGGCAATGCTAACTTTGAGAATCCTTCAATGAACTTCCTGTAGTAACCTGCAAGGCCAAGAAAACTACGAATCTCTGACACTGACTTCAGAGCTTCCCACTGAGACACAGCTTCTATCTTTGTAGGATCAACAGCAATACCATTCTTAGAAATCACATGTCCAAGAAAACTAACCTCTTCTAACCAAAATTCACACTTCGACAGTTTGGCAAAAAGTTGCTTCTCTCTCAACAGCTCTAACACAGTTCTGAGATGTTCTGCATGTTCTTCCTTACTCTTAGAATATATTAGGATATCATCTATAAACACCACCACGAACTTATCGAGATAAGGATGAAATATCCTATTCATATACTCCATAAATACACCAGGTGCGTTAGTAACTCCAAACGGCATTACCGAATACTCGTAATGTCCATACCTTGTCCTGAAAGCGGTCTTCTGAATATCATCGTCTTTCACACAAATCTGGTGATACCCAGACCTCAGATCAATCTTACTAAACACACATGCTCCAACCAACTGATCCATCAAATCATCAATCCTCGGCAAGGGATACCGATTCTTGATAGTAACCTTGTTCAATTGTCTGTAATCCACACACAACCTCATTGAACCCTCTTTCTTCTTCACTAGTAACACAGGTGCACCCCACGGAGAGACACTAGGACGAATGAATTTCTTCTCCAGCAATTCTTCCAACTGCTTCTTCAGTTCTGTCAGTTCAGACGGTGACATACGGTATGGTGCCATTGACACTGGGCTAGTTCCCGGAATTAAATCAATAGAAAACTCCACTTCTCTTTCCGGTGGTAATTCATTCACTTCTTCCGGAAAAACTTCTGGGAATTCACACACCACAGGTAATTCGCTACTCGCCACTTTTTCTTTCACATTCATCAATGCGAACAACATAAACACTATTGCACCGTCCTTGATAGCTTCACCCACTTGTCTAGCCGTCATCTCCAGATCATCAGAATGAACTTCTTCAGGAAAGATTACCGTCTTCGCAAAACAGTTGATATGAACACGGTTGAATTCCAACCAGTTCATTCCCAGGATTACATCAAGTTGTTTCAACGGAAGGCACACTAAGTCCATCCCGAATTCCCTACCAAAAATATCAACCGGACAATTCAAGCATGCAGACGAAGTAGTTACTGACCCCGACGCTGGAGTATCAATAACCATACTTCCATTTATTTCAGATATTTCCAAATTCAACCTCTCAGCACAATCCAAAGAAATAAAAGAATGAGTTGCTCCAGTATCAATAATCGCAACTAAAGGTGTGCCATGAATAAAACACGTACCTTTAATTAATCTATCCTCCGGAGTGGTTTCTGATCCAGACAAAGCAAAGACCTTCCCTCCAGCTTGGTTCTTCTTCGGTTTAGGGCACTGTGGGCTAATGTGACCCTCTTCACCACAATTGTAACAAGTCACAATCTTCTTCTTACAATCAGCGGCAACATGACCCACCTCTTCACACTTGAAGCACTTCTTCTGATTCAGCTTGCACTCATTCCTACGGTGCCCGACCTCACCACAGTTATAGCACCTGACAAAAGCACTGGAGTCTCCCCCACTAGACTTCTTCCAACCACCAGTCTTTGGATTACCTCTACCATATGGCTTACCCTTATCCATAGGCTTCTTCCCTTTCCTGTCAACTAACTCGCGAGAGTGAGATGACTTCAGCTTGAGATTATCTTCCTCGAAGATCCTACTACAGTCCACCAAGTCTACAATTCTCCGGATTCTCTGATATCTGATACCCTGCTTAATCTCATCACGGAGACCGTTCTCGAACTTGACGCATTTCGAGAATTCACTAGCTTCATCGTTGTTATAGTGAACGTAGTACTTCGCCAACTCCACGAACTTCAAAGCATACTCTGGTACTGTCATGCTACCTTGAACTAGTTCCAGAAATTCAATTTCCTTTCGACCTCTCACGTCTTCAGGAAAGTACCTTCTCAAAAACTCTCTCTTGAACACAGCCCAAGAAATAGCCACACCGTCAGCTTCCAGTTCAGTCCTGGTAGTAAGCCACCAGTCGTCAGCCTCTTCAGACAGCATGTGAGTACCATACCTCACCTTCAGATCCTCAGCACAATCGATGACTCTGAAGATTCTCTCGATCTCCTTAAGCCACTTCTGAGCACCTTCAGGATCATGCGTGCCCTTGAACAATGGAGGATTGTTCCTCTGAAAGCTGTTCAGCTGCCTGTCAGCACCGATCGCAGCTCCATTGGCATTTCCTCCCAGCACGCCAGCAATCATGCCCAGAGCCTCAGCGATAGCATCATCGTTTCTTCCTCCTCTTCCAGCCATTGTTATGCTTAAATCACAACCAATTTAATCAGAACAGAAGTATCGACAGTTAACTCTTACTAGTCGCATACATAGGAAAGCAAAACTGACGCTAAGACTCTGGTCATAACGACCGACTATGCTCTGATACCACTATTGTAACACCCCTTACTAACCCCGCGGCAATTTTAAAACAATTATTCAGAGTACATGAAATAAGGGTGCCACAATTCATAATAAACAAACATCGTTCAGTCATGTCATGCATACACTGAGGTAATCATCATAAATTAAAACGTTTCATGTTCACACAGCGGAAATTTATCAAAAACGGACTAAGTTTAACATCTTCAAAACTTATCCTTCAAAACATCAAAACATAACTAGAGTCATAATCATAAACTCTAAACAAATCGCGTCCCCAGTGTTACAACTATCAGAGCATGACACCTGACGCTACTAAGACCCTGACTCATGAGCTAATCCTCACCGAGTCGAACAGCCGCTATCCTCAATCTGAAAATGACAACATGTAAGGGTGAGTCTCATCATAATTAACAAATGTTATAAGGTTATAAAGTAATAACACATCACAGTTGTATCATTCACCCAATTGTTTCATAACAGACATTCAAAACAATCAAACAACAAGCAACACATCATCAACATTTACAACACTGGAATACATCCAATCATGTTATAAATTATGCATATGTATGAACTGACACTATGCATGTGGTACCAATCATCATCAAATGGGGGTAACCCATGACCGATCCAACATCGTCCAAGATACGGCCCTGCCAGCACAGATTCCACACGATGGGAATCATGCCCTTCACTGATCCAACACACCCTTATGGATACAGTATCATCAATGAATATGAATGAATGCAACATATATAACATACTTATACCATCATCATCATCAATCATCAGCATCATCATCATCATTCCAGTATGTTCATATATATTAACATCATTCAATCACAATTCCATGATCATCATATACACAACATACACGTATTTGCACCAATCATCATATTCAACAAGAGTAGCATACATGTATTTTCATCACTCTAAAAACCAATCAATCATCATCATATAGATTATCCTACAAGGTTCGTTTAGCTCAAAACGGCGCATCAAACGGACCAACGGTTAAAAAGTTATACATCTTTGAACTTTTAAAAACATCTCAAAAACACCAACAGCACGCGGCGCCATCACCAGTTCGCGGCGCGCACTGAGCGTCCCAAAATTCATTGGCTCTCTGCCAAGCTGTTCCCGGCGCAAACATCCACACGCGGCGCGAAACGAGAAAAAGTTACGCCTTCGCGGCGCGAACGCAGGTACGCGGCGCGACCTGAGCGTATCAC
The DNA here is from genome assembly GCF_029867415.1 of Vicia villosa. NCBI lineage: Eukaryota > Viridiplantae > Streptophyta > Magnoliopsida > Fabales > Fabaceae > Vicia > Vicia villosa. The sequence goes on from NC_081182.1 coordinate 160,314,055, forward strand.
AACTTCCTGGCATTCTGCCCACCTGTTCGCGGCGCCACCCTGTGCGCGAACCGGCGATTTCAGAAACCCCAACCTGCAGAAAACAGCATTCTATGCATTCCAAACACACCCAAACCATACCAGTACGAACCTAGGGAATAGAATGCACAAACAACACAAAATACGTCTCATAATACACCAATTACACATCAATTGAGACCATAACAACGCAGACATCATAGATTCAGACATAGAGATCAAACATCATACAATTGACTCAATCCCTAAACCTATCATATGACTCAATCGACCCGAATTCCACATCTATTCAGTATTATCAACCCCTAACCCGATAATAGATGATAATCAGATAAGTCCCCCCTTACCTTAGACAAATTCTTGATTCTTGGTCTCTCCCTCTACCGTTCTCCTTCACGTTCCTCGTTCCTCAGACTTCTGTTCTTTCACGTTCTTTCTTTCTTCCCAATTCCAATTATTTTATGAAAATAATAATAATATTAGTAAAGGGCCTTCCTATATCACACCCCCTCTTTTACTATTTCTCACATGGCCCAAATGCCACAAACCATTATTTATTTATTATTTTCACAAAATCCTTAATAATTCTAATTATTAATTCAATATTCTTGATTAAATTAATATTAAAATTATACGGGCGTTACAGAGTGCGTGGGCGCAGACATGGCCTATGATTGGGAATTGGGACCTATAGTGCCTTTTGCACTAGCAGTGTTATTTCTCGATCCCTGTGGAGGATCCTTGTCATACCCCAAAATTTGCCCATCACATTTTTATACTCAAGCTCACACCAAGACTCAAGACTCAAAGACATACCCTCCCAAGCAATGGTTCAAAGAATTAGAGTTTTGTTCTTCTGAATAAAATGAATGAATCAAAGGCTCCAAAGAATTTCAAATGGCTTATGATGTTTCAAACTACCTCCATGACAAAATTCAGGTTTTAATTCCAAGAATTGACCAATCAATTGTTTAGAAAGTCAATAGTCGACCAGTTTGACCTAAAAGTCAACTATGGTCAAAGTACAATCAAAATTCTTGATTTTTTGTCAACAACCTCATTTTGAAGTATCATTCATCATTTGATCAAGGATTGATCATGATTCATCAAGGAAAGTTCAGAAATCAACAAATTCAAAAGTTTCTAAATTAGGGTTTTCATAGGAGAAAGTCAACTGAACTTTGACCAGCCATAACTCCTACATGGAACATCAGAAATTTTCCATCCAAAGCTCAATTTGAAGGAAATTGAATTCTCTACAATTTTGTCTCTCACAAACCAAGTCAAAAAATGCTTCATTTGAGAGATATGGACCAAAAGATTATAGGTCCTTTTTGAAAGTCAACCAAAAGCAGTTTTTTTGTCAAAGCCAATATCATCAAGATAAAATCCTCAAATGAAAAAAAGCTTCCAAAGTGGCTTATAAAGGACATCTTGAGGTTTCCAAAAAGTCTTATAAATCCTCCATATCTTAAAAATTGAAGGAGATATGCCTTGTCAAAGTTGGACAATTTTGAAGGAAAAAATGTGAAGCAAAAGGCCTTAAAATGGATTTTCTTGCAAAGAGACCCAATCTCTTTTGGCCCAATCTTGATTCTCAAGTTATCCAAGACTTCAAATCCAAGTCCCACGAATTTATGAGATTTATTTGATTTTATATGGATTTTTTATTCATTTAAAAGTGACATAATTCACATAAATCTTGTAAAATATCAAAGATTATGATTAGGATATTTTTTAAATCAATTTCAATCATCAAAATATATCTGATTTCATACCAAAATCATGTACATGGGGATTAATGGAAAAAGATGCAATATTGGCCAAGTTTAGTGAGATTTGAACAAAAGATATTCATCCAAAAATCCAATCTCAATCATGCAAGATTACAAAGATTTGGTTCACTTTTGTTGACCTAAATCCCTCCCATACTTATAGTGGACGAAATCAGAAGCTAAAGGGGTTTTTTTTAGGTTAGAATCCTATTTCTAAGGCTAAAAAAATCGTGAAATAGGTTGAACTTGCAGTCGAAAATTTTGGACGATTCAGCCTATTCCAAGCCTCAGGAACGGTTCCTTGATATCCTTTGGAGCTTTTGGGATCATCACCATCAAACGGAGTGCCCAGAAACACGCCTAAACGAGTCATGGTTTGCCTTAAAATTATCATATTCGTTTTCACTCATTCATGCATGATTAATTGGTTTTAGTCGCGTATATTGATTCATGGTGATTCATGGAACGTTTCGGAAGTGTTTGTTTTAAGGTTTGACGTAGATATGACGATTCTCCATTATTAGGTTTCCAAAGCTCCAAATTAGGAACTCAAGATTTAGGAAGAATCAGTCCAAATTAATGGCGCCAATGGACTCTGATGACGATTTAAAACCGATTCATGTCCTTGGACTTGATTGATTCAGCGTATATTTTCAGTTTGAGTTTTGCAGGGTATAGCTACGGACAAAATCGCAGCAAGATAATGGCCAGTTCGTAGCAAAAAGAGCGCTGGTTCAGAAGTGAAGAAGATGATTACGTGTTGAAGTCCCATTGGCTCAATTCAAACAGCCAGCAGCGCGCGCGTTTCATGATAGGTTATCCCGTTCATGTATATGATGGTATTGGCATGTTGTACTTACAACAAACGCAATTGCTTCGAGTGGCAAGCGCGTGTGATGCCTATCCTCAGGGTCCTGGGATCGATCCTCACTGTCATACCCCAAAATTTGCCCTCCAGATTTTGTTTTTTAGCGTATGCTTTGCATGTCATTTGCATCTTATAATTAGGACATTAACTTAATTTTGCATTTAATAAAAAATAAAAAAAATCGAAAATATGCATTAGATGTTCATCTTTGTGCATTATGATCGTTTTACGATTTAACAATATTTTGGTTTACTAATCTTTTTTTTAGGCTTACAATTATAATTTTAAGTTGAATTTTAATTGAAATTAGTAAATCATTTCATTATATTTTGCATATTATTCTATTTCTTTTTTAAGTGTAAATAGAGATGAGGTCCATTAAACTTAAATTGATCCAAGCCCATCTTGTAAAGCCTTTTAACCTAATTGTCATTATAAATAAACCCTTATTTTTTATATTGGGGGGACCCGAAAAATATTTTGGGGAACCCTTATTTTGTTACCGACCTTCTCTTTCACATGGAGAAACTTTCACAATCAACATTTGAACAATTTTTTTTAACACTATTCTTTTTTTGTACATATCCATAACATACACAAATCCCTTTTTTAAATTTTTATACAAAAATCTCAATGTTTGACTTTGTAAATATTACAAACAGTTTTTTTCTTTTTTTCTGAAAGGTTTCGTAGTCCCTTGTATATGGATTCTTGACACATTAATTAACAGCCTTGTTTTTGTTACCAACAATTGGTTATAGAATATTTTTGCAGGCAAAAAGGGAGCCTTCATGATAAATCGAAACAACAAGCTTTGCCGATCCACTCCTCACCACATCCGATTCACCAATTCAAATTGGCTTATTTGCAAGTACAAGAGCATATAACAGAAAGCTGAGGAAGATTGAAAGTCTGAAACAGAATTGGAAATCGCAAACCGCTAGGCGATTCATCGACACAAACACCCAGCCGCGAGCACCACCACGCTCGTTCATCCTCTCCACTTCGTTCAACCGTCCGCAAAGCAATACAGAAGAAACAAGAACCAGAAGGAAGGGAAGTTGAATCGCAAAAAGAACATAAAACAACAAATTACCGCCGCAAAACGCCATAGCCAACATCTTCGAATCGCTCCGATCAATCTCCTCGGCGCCGCCGTTCAAGCCGATTCACCCAGCCGGAAGCATCTCCACGAGAACCCCTCCAATGACCGCTTCGCCCTTCCGGCCGCCCTGGATCTCGCCGGAATTCCCTTTGAATCCGACGACCTCTCTCACCATGTTCAATCCAGGTTTTCTCTTTCTTTTTTTTCTTCTGTATATTGCTTTGTTCTACATCTGAGAGTGAGTTGAGACTGAGATTTAAGAAAAGTTGTAGATAGAAAGGGGATAAGATACGGCTGTGATTTTTGTTACTGCTCTCGCTATCTTCAAAAGGTGTAGATATGTTGTTTATTAAAATGTCAAAAAACAAAAAATAAACTTCCAATGCTGGAGGTGGTCCGCCCCTTTTATCATGTATATCACTTTAGTTTTCTTTTTATCATAGAAAAAGTGTTAATTAATTTGGTTGAAAAAGTCAATAACTCATTTATGTATTCATTATTTATTAGTTATTGTAATTATTAGTTATACTAATTTTTAAAATGAGTTAAAATGTAAATTAAAATTAAAGAACGTGCATTTTTAGGTTAGGCTGTTAATTTGGTTACTAGGTCACTTAATTTCTACCATAACTTAAGTAATCAAAATACAAATTTTAAAAAATATATATATAATATTAGTTTTATATTAAAATACAAAAAAAAAACATGTTTAATTTAAATCTTCTTTTAGAATTTTTTTTAACATGTTTATTGTTAGTTAATCTCGATTAATCGTTAATACTTTTTTATCATCTCTCATGAATTATTTTCTATATCCGTTGCTACCCCTTTTCTTGTTAATTGCGAGGTACATTCGAGCTGTTTATCTATCCTCGTGGATAGTCGCAAATTCATCCTTACTCTCTCACCACGAGATCTCCAATAATCCAGATCTAACGTCCAAGAGCCGCACCTCTACCATGCACCTTCACAAGGGAGCCACACAAGATCGCAAGGTTAACCAAAATCCTTCAGCCATGCGCCATGCCAATCGAAAAGCTAAGTTCCTGAATTCTTATTTTATTTAATATCATTTTATTTTGCCTCTTTTAATTAAAATAGGATTAACTTTAATTGCCATTGAATTAGCCATACACTCACTACTTCCTATTATTTCTTCTGTCAATTCTCATGGTCAGAGTCAATGCTTCAGGCAACCTCCGACCACCAACCTTCATCAATCGAAGCTGAGTATTTTTACTCTTTTCTCGCATTTTTTACTTTTATTGATTAGGGTTAACTGTGATTGCCTCCGAACCGATAATTCACTCACCCCTTCTTTTGTTTATTCTTTCTTTTCCAATCTTCAGGGTTTGTCAATTGCCAAAGCTACGAGTATCGGTAACCCTAAACCCTAAACTATTATATCTTCTGCTTTTAATTATATCCCCTGGTTTCAATTCCCCTCTCCTCCGCTGGTTACAATTTCCCTTCCCCATATTATTGCGTGGTTAGTAATTTAGGGAGTGTAACCTTGAACTGAATTTAGAATAACTAATTATAAGATAAAATATTGAATTAATCACGTGATTGTTGCACACACGCACACTTTTGGGGTAACCTCTTTGCTGCCTGTTGCCTGTTGCCTTGTTGCCTGTTGCCTTGTGTTTTTTGCAGAATAGCCATGTCCCTCGAATACGAGGATACCTCAGCCATGCTGCCTGGATACAAATAAAAGTCATAAGTCCCCCTAATGATGCTGCTGTCGGTATACGAATATGACTTCGACCCTCGGAAGTTGCCTACGGAAAAGGCTGAGGTATCCTCTGGTTGCCTACGAAAAAGGCTATTATGATCCTTCCCTTAGACTACCTGCCTCTCTATGGTATGGGTCAGTCTCATGGCGAAGGATATTTCGACGACCCTTCAACCTCCAAATGAAAGGCTTCCTGCCCTCTATGGCATGGATAGACCCTTTCACCCGGAAAGGCTAAAAGAACATTTTTCCTCTAACCAGATAATTGCCCCTAATTGCTTTGCCTTGCTCTAAAAATATTTTCCTTACACTTTTTCTAAAACACTTTCAAGGCTACGCTCATTTACGAGCTAAAGTCCTTGTTTCTTCATCTTCTATACATTTCTAAACTTTTGGTTTCAAAACGAGCAAAGCAATTAAGAGCCCATGGAAAACCATGGATGCAAAGGGTGCCTTACACCTTCCCTTTGCATAATTACCCCCCGAACCCTATTTTATTTAAAAGGTTTTTCCTGTTCTTTTAGCCTTTCTAAGTAATTTGGATAAAATAAAAGTCGGTGGCGACTCTTGCTATCCGCAACATTTCTTTTAAGGTCAGTTCACCGTATTACAGAACTGGCGACTCTGCTGGGGATAAATTTCGATGAAAGAGGGGTTACCTTAAAAGTTTAGGATTCACCTTAAATGTTTTCTATTGTTTGCTTTGTTTGCTTTAATTTTGCAGGGCTGTTTTGGGTATTTTGCTGTGTGAAAGATCCTAACCCAGATCTGAGTACCTTAGGTATATGGCATGAGATCAAGGAGACTGCACAGCGTATACTGATGTGGTTGATCTGATGGTCATCGTTAGTGTGACACATTGGTTTGTCCTGGTGTTCCTTGGGATCCGACCTGAGGAAATGCTTGGCTGCCGTGTGGTGTCATTAAGCACTAATTTACCCTTAGAACCTTAGTCGAACTTGACTTTAGCCTATTAGAAAGTAGCGAGATGGCTGGCTTTGGTTCCGACTGAAGTTGGTTGATACTCGAAGCTACACTCATATGGACTGGACTTTCAGGACCTTTTCGGTTGGCGATTCGATTGCCGAACTGAGATAAGCGCCTTCGAGAAAGGTCAATGATATGAGCTCCCTAGAACCCGATCTTTATATAGGACAGGTTTGAACCAACTAAACCTCAGGGGGAGGGTACATACCTCTGGACCATGTGCAAGCCTAACCTTAAGGCAAAATTGTGTGACTTGCGTGACTTACGTGACTTGTTTGCGTTTGCTACTAACCTTTGTTTCATCGCAGGTTTTTGTTAAAAGGACTTGTTTGTCCTTACTACCCCACACTATGCCTAATGAACTGCATTCGCATAACATCATGACATCATAAGCATAACATGATTTAACTAACCCTTTTAAGGATCTTAGGAATTTAGGGCGCACAATTTCAGGCGCCCTTATCAAAGACTGAATTCCTATCAAGGGGCAAGAGGATTTATTTTCCTCTGGGCACATACCTTCCAATTCAGAGACACAGTACCTATCAAGGGGCAAGAGGATTTATTTTCCTCTAGCCATGTACCTTCAAATTCAGAAGTATCCCGAATCAGAGGCGATGACCCACTCGATATGGTGAGCTTGGTTCTCAAAGAAGGACGTTCAAAGACGAAGTTCAGATTTCTTCAGACAAAGACGCGACCAAATCATTTTCTAATGTTGCTAACTAAAAGCCTAAAGATCCTTGAAAATATTGCATTTGCATTCATAACATCGCATAACAGGTTTCTTACAATAGGTCTCTCATCCTCCCTCGCTGTTTATTTCAGCATCATGGACCTTGAACAATCTGTCAAAAATCTCCAAGCTCAGAACAACCAATTCCAAGAGATGATTTTTAACTTGGCTAAGGGGCAAGAAGAATTGAAGGCACTTCTGATAGAGAAAGATAAGAATCAATATAAGCATCAAGGTGGTCACGATAATTAGAGATCCACGCCTAAGCGATCATTTTCTCTGTTACCCATGCCGCTGTCTCAAGTTCTGCAACAACTGCTCGATCAGAACTTGATAACTCTACTACCTCCATATTCATTTCCTACCAACCCCACTCCAGGGTATAAGTACCATGCAAGATGCGCTTATCATTCAAATAGTCCTGGTCATGATACAAAGGATTGTTGGCAATTAAAGCACAAGATTCAAGACTTAATCGATGAAAAGATCATTGACTTCAATTCACCTGAGGAACTCCACTTGACTAATGTTGTGCACAATCGGAAAGGTCGCAATGAACACAACCAATCTGTGGGGACAATTTTGATCTCTACGCCAGTTCTGCAACAAAGACGCCAGTCAGATGTACCTAAGCGTCAATTCACAAAGATCAATATGTCATTGGCCCAATCATTACAACACCTACTGAAGTCGCAGTTGATCACTTTAAAGGATCCCCCTAAGAATCCTAGTTCTTCTGCTCGTAGCTATAATCCTAATGTGAGATGTGCATATCACTCTGATAGTCCTGGTCATGATACAAATAGTTGCTGGTCATTGAAAAACAAGATTCAAGACATGATCGATGCTGGAGAAATTGAATTCAACCATCCGAGAACTCCTGTGGTGATCACCACTCCTATGCCTAATCACGACAAGACTGATTAATGTCTAAGTGGATGAACTTTTAATCATTAGATTTACTTTCATGCGCAAATTTTATTCTGTTTGTTTAAACATTCGAATCATGATAGACATTATCTGTTTTAATAATTATCATCAGTGCATCGCATATGTTTGTCTTGAATACATTATTTTGTTATCACTCATTTTAAATTGCGTATTTACTTTGCATATGTTTTGTGTTTATTCAACTCCCGCTAAGCTGTAAACCTTTTGAGGGAGGATGACGAAAACGATACCGCAACCTCATACAATATGCTTTTGAGCGGACTATGCTGACGATGTACAGGCATTGTTTCAATTCCTAAACAGTGGAGATATAAGGATGATAATCCCTCGTCAACCCCTTTGAGCCTAAGAAGTAGAAGTTTCTTTCTTGTACTAATTAAAACCCTTGATCATAACCTGGGGCAGGGTAGTTCTCAGTTAATTTGGTTATGCATTCTATTTTAAGAGAATCATTTAGTACACCTTTCAACAAATGTCTCAATCACAAACGTTCAACCGCACACATCAAAGAAGTGTTGGAAATATCAATCAAAAGACAATGACGGTTCATCAATCATCAAACAAGGCAGTCAATATCTTTCAAAAAAGAAAAAAATGAAAAAACATATATACAAAGAAAAGCCTGCTAAGTCAAAAAATCAAAAGATGACTTAGGCAAAAATCAAGGCATCCCGCTGACTGTAAGCTCAAAATAGACAGTTCAGGCAAAAGTTAGGGATATCAAAAAGATGGAAAAAAAAAAGAAGTCAATAAATTCTTGAACAACTCAAAGTTGTGACTATCAAAAGGAAGAAGTGACTGCCATCTCAAAAGTTCTCTCTGCTTGTGAACCATCATCATTATCAAAGGTGCAAATCCAAAAGTCTCTTGGAACCTGAATGCATAAGTCGAATCAACTGAGCTTAGGATTGAAGATCATCACGAAGAGGGGTGGGTACAGTCAAATTTTGAGCCTTTATCCTTTGTTTCTTAAACTGTGAACCAAGCCACGTTACAACCCTTGAAAGTCCTAATTGAAGCATGGTTAGTTCGAAAGCATACTGTCACCAAAAAGGTATCCCGACTCCTTAAGGTTTACTACAAATGTTAAGTTGATATCCTGTTTTTTACAAACATCATGTTTTTATAAATATCACGATTTTACATCTCCAGTTTTAATGTTTTTCAAAAACTCAAGACAGACGTATGCATTGCATCTCATGGATTCATTATTAAACATATTCTGCTACATAATTTCAAATGTTAGCGTCAGAATAAATTTGCACAGGGTATGGCTAATGACTGAAAGTTATCCCGACAAACAAAATTACTCCAAGAAGCCATGTCTATTACGTATACAAGGGGCATGACATGTTTTGTCCAATCAATCTGGGGAAATCAAGTCAAGATTCCGAGGATCTCTCATGGATGCTCGAACAATCAGGGGCATGCATCCAAGTATGTCTAAAGCTACTCCCCAATCAACGTGAGACATTGTCATGAGCATATGACTACTGGGGGCATATCACCCATAGTGAACATCTCATAAAGTCCTCGCGAGGCGAATCTTTCCAAAGTTCCTGCTAACTGGGGCAAATCTATGCAAGTCGAGTTCAACATCTTGATCAATACTCAGTGGCGTGTCCTGAATCAAGTAGTAAGTTACTATGATACTGGGGGCGGCTTTCAAGACACCCACATCTCCCCACAGAGCCAGGTTCATAAGATCATATCCCACAGAGTAATCATTAAGAAAATATCTTCAAAAGTTCTCGTCCCGACAAAGACATGGCTCCCCAACAGAGTTTACGTCTTCAACACTGTCGTTTCTCCAACACTTTGCTCTTCTCCAAACATGGCGTATTAATGTCTTTATCCCCAATCAGGGTACATCAAGTTACTGATCGTCCCCAAGCAGAAATCATAAATCCCCAGCTGAGCAAATTTCAAGATAGGATCAAACATCAAAGTTACAATGACATGGAGATCCACCTTCTCAATCAAGATATTCCAAATAGCATAAACTATAGTCATACATCGTATACATACATATTCATACATTGTTGAACTCCATCTCATTCATCACATGCATCATGACATGGCATAAAAGACTAGCTTTACCTTTTTCAGGTTACTGCTGCAGTCAAATAAACATTATCTACCTTCAGATCTAAGTCGATACCTTGGACGGTTCCTTAATGATCTACCTTTGGAGTTAAGTCGATACCTTGGACGGTTCCTTAATGATCCACCTTCAGAGTTAAGTCGATACCTTGGACGGTTCCTTAACAATCTACCTTTAGATCTAAGTCGATACCTTGGACGGTTCCTTAATGATCCACCTTCAGAGTTAAGTCGATACCTTGGACGGTTCCTTAACAACCTACCTTCAGATCTAAGTCGATACCTTGGACGGTTCCTTAATGATCTACCTTTTGGATTAAGTCGATACCTTGGACGGTTCCTTAATGATCCACCTTCAGAGTTAAGTCGATACCTTGGACGGTTCCTTAACAATCTACCTTTAGATCTAAGTCGATACCTTGGACGGTTCCTTAATGATCCACCTTCAGAGTTAAGTCGATACCTTGGACGGTTCCTTAACAACCTACCTTCAGATCTAAGTCGATACCTTGGACGGTTCCTTAATGATCTACCTTTTGGATTAAGTCGATACCTTGGACGGTTCCTTAATGATCCACCTTCAGAGTTAAGTCGATACCTTGAACGGTTCCTTAATGATCTACCTTTGGATTTAAGTCGATACCTTGGACGGTTCCTTAATGATCTACCTTCAGAGTTAAGTCGATACCTTGGACGGTTCCTTAACAATCTACCTTCAGATTTAAGTCGATATCTCAAACAATTCCTTAAACAATCAACTTTTCAAAATATAAAAGCGGTAACCTCGGGCGGTTCCGTAACGATCAACACTCAAACAACTACGTCTCAAACACTCCAAACATAATGCATGATTTATTGGATGGCATCTTCAAGCCCATCTCTGACAAAGGTCCCTACTTCAGCTAGGGCAAATTTCTCGGTATTCTAGTGTTCAATCATCTTCCACCTTCAGATACCGACTGGCACACAAACCATTCTACATCTTCAGGTTCAAGATAATTGAACAGGGGCAGCTGTCATACCCCCAAATTTGCCCTCCAGATTTTGTTTTTTAGCGTATGCTTTGCATGTCATTTGCATCTTATAATTAGGACATTAACTTAATTTTGCATTTAATAAAAAATAAAAAAAATTGAAAATATGCATTAGATGTTCATCTTTGTGCATTATGATCGTTTTACGATTTAACAATATTTTGGTTTACTAATCTTTTTTTTAGGCTTACAATTATAATTTTAAGTTGAATTTTAATTGAAATTAGTAAATCATTTCATTATATTTTGCATATTATTCTATTTCTTTTTTAAGTGTAAATAGAGATGAGGTCCATTAAACTTAAATTGATCCAAGCCCATCTTGTAAAGCCTTTTAACCTAATTGTCATTATAAATAAACCCTTATTTTTTATATTGGGGGGGACCCGAAAAATATTTTGGGGAACCCTTATTTTGTTACCGACCTTCTCTTTCACATGGAGAAACTTTCACAATCAACATTTGAACAATTTTTTTTAACACTATTCTTTTTTTGTACATATCCATAACATACACAAATCCCTTTTTTAAATTTTTATACAAAAATCTCAATGTTTGACTTTGTAAATATTACAAACAGTTTTTTTCTTTTTTTCTGAAAGGTTTCGTAGTCCCTTGTATATGGATTCTTGACACATTAATTAACAGCCTTGTTTTTGTTACCAACAATTGGTTATAGAATATTTTTGCAGGCAAAAAGGGAGCCTTCATGATAAATCGAAACAACAAGCTTTGCCGATCCACTCCTCACCACATCCGATTCACCAATTCAAATTGGCTTATTTGCAAGTACAAGAGCATATAACAGAAAGCTGAGGAAGATTGAAAGTCTGAAATAGAATTGGAAATCGCAAACCGCTAGGCGATTCATCGACACAAACACCCAGCCGCGAGCACCACCACGCTCGTTCATCCTCTCCACTTCGTTCAACCGTCCGCAAAGCAATACAGAAGAAACAAGAACCAGAAGGAAGGGAAGTTGAATCGCAAAAAGAACATAAAACAACAAATCACCGCCGCAAAACGCCATAGCCAACATCTTCGAATCGCTCCGATCAATCTCCTCGGCGCCGCCGTTCAAGCCGATTCACCTAGCCGGAAGCATCTCCACGAGAACCCCTCCAATGACCGCTTCGCCCTTCCGGCCGCCCTGGATCTCGCCGGAATTCCCTTTGAATCCGACGACCTCTCTCACCATGTTCAATCCAGGTTTTCTCTTTCTTTTTTTTCTTCTGTATATTGCTTTGTTCTACATCTGAGAGTGAGTTGAGACTGAGATTTAAGAAAAGTTGTAGATAGAAAGGGGATAAGATACGGCTGTGATTTTTGTTACTGCTCTCTCTATCTTCAAAAGGTGTAGATATGTTGTTTATTAAAATGTCAAAAAACAAAAAATAAACTTCCAATGCTGGAGGTGGTCCGCCCCTTTTATCATGTATATCACTTTAGTTTTCTTTTTATCATAGAAAAAGTGTTAATTAATTTGGTTGAAAAAGTCAATAACTCATTTATGTATTCATTATTTATTAGTTATTGTAATTATTAGTTATACTAATTTTTAAAATGAGTTAAAATGTAAATTAAAATTAAAGAACGTGCATTTTTAGGTTAGGCTGTTAATTTGGTTACTAGGTCACTTAATTTCTACCATTAACTTAAGTAATCAAAATACAAATTTTAAAAAATATATATAATATTAGTTTTATATTAAAATACAAAAAAAAAACATGTTTAATTTAAATCTTCTTTTAGAATTTTTTTTAACATGTTTATTGTTAGTTAATCTCGATTAATCGTTAATACTTTTTTATCATCTCTCATGAATTATTTTCTATATCCGTTGCTACCCCTTTTCTTGTTAATTGCGAGGTACATTCGAGCTGTTTATCTATCCTCGTGGATAGTCGCAAATTCATCCTTACTCTCTCACCACGAGATCTCCAATAATCCAGATCTAACGTCCAAGAGCCGCACCTCTACCATGCACCTTCACAAGGGAGCCACACAAGATCGCAAGGTTAACCAAAATCCTTCAGCCATGCGCCATGCCAATCGAAAAGCTAAGTTCCTGAATTCTTATTTTATTTAATATCATTTTATTTTGCCTCTTTTAATTAAAATAGGATTAACTTTAATTGCCATTGAATTAGCCATACACTCACTACTTCCTATTATTTCTTCTGTCAATTCTCATGGTCAGAGTCAATGCTTCAGGCAACCTCCGACCACCAACCTTCATCAATCGAAGCTGAGTATTTTTACTCTTTTCTCGCATTTTTTACTTTTATTGATTAGGGTTAACTGTGATTGCCTCCGAACCGATAATTCACTCACCCCTTCTTTTGTTTATTCTTTCTTTTCCAATCTTCAGGGTTTGTCAATTGCCAAAGCTACGAGTATCGGTAACCCTAAACCCTAAACTATTATATCTTCTGCTTTTAATTATATCCCCTGGTTTCAATTCCCCTCTCCTCCGCTGGTTACAATTTCCCTTCCCCATATTATTGCGTGGTTAGTAATTTAGGGAGTGTAACCTTGAACTGAATTTAGAATAACTAATTATAAGATAAAATATTGAATTAATCACGTGATTGTTGCACACACGCACACTTTTGGGGTAACCTCTTTGCTTCCTGTTGCCTGTTGCCTTGTTGCCTGTTGCCTTGTGTTTTTTGCAGAATAGCCATGTCCCTCGAATACGAGGATACCTCAGCCATGCTGCCTGGATACAAATAAAAGTCATAAGTCCCCCTAATGATGCTGCTGTCGGTATACGAATATGACTTCGACCCTCAGAAGTTGCCTACGGAAAAGGCTGAGGTATCCTCTGGTTGCCTACGAAAAAGGCTATTATGATCCTTCCCTTAGACTACCTGCCTCTCTATGGTATGGGTCAGTCTCATGGCGAAGGATATTTCGACGACCCTTCAACCTCCAAATGAAAGGCTTCCTGCCCTCTATGGCATGGATAGACCCTTTCACCCGGAAAGGCTAAAAGAACATTTTTCATCTAACCAGATAATTGCCCCTAATTGCTTTGCCTTGCTCTAAAAATATTTTCCTTACACTTTTTCTAAAACACTTTCAAGGCTACGCTCATTTACGAGCTAAAGTCCTTGTTTCTTCATCTTCTATACATTTCTAAACTTTTGGTTTCAAAACGAGCAAAGCAATTAAGAGCCCATGGAAAACCATGGATGCAAAGGGTGCCTTACACCTTCCCTTTGCATAATTACCCCCCGAACCCTATTTTATTTAAAAGGTTTTTCCTGTTCTTTTAGCCTTTCTAAGTAATTTGGATAAAATAAAAGTCGGTGGCGACTCTTGCTATCCGCAACATTTCTTTTAAGGTCAGTTCACCGTATTACACTCACCCAGGACACATTTTTCTCTATTTTCTTTAGCACTTCATGTTTGCAAATCCAACGTTGTGGCTCCCTCACAGGACTACAATGCACCCCCAATAATGGCCAATGGATCAGCGTTGCAGTTTGATCTGAAGGACCAGAACATGATCCACACCATACACCCTCAATGACGAACCACACAGAATAAAAAGCTAAGAATTCTTTTTTCTTTTCTCTAAAGTTTTTATTTATTTATTTGGTTTCTTTTGTTTGTTTTTTTACATAATAAAATATTAAATTTATTTCATATTATCCTTTGTTTTTTCTTTATGAATTTTTAATTATTTAATCGAAATTTGATTTCCCCTATGTTCTTTTAATTTTAATTTTATCTGTTTATACATTTAATTAATTAAAATATTTGTTTTAAACCCTATAATTATTCGATTTGTTTTGGTTTTATCTAGTTAATCGAACCTTCGATTCCATTAACTTTTTTTAGGGTTTGTTTAATATCATTTGATATTTTGTTCACCTTTTGGGCTAAAGTAGGGTTCATCATTCGATCAGTCATGCACTAAGAAATTTTCTTTTTCTTGGTGCAGTTTCAGTCCGACTACGCGCCATATTAGATCAAAGCTAAGTCCCTGATTCTATTCTTCTAATTTAAATATTTATTTTTTCCTTTTAATTTAATTATTTATTTTTGCCCTTCTGATTTAAAATTATGGTTTTATCTTCAATATCAATGAACTGGCCATACACTCACCCCTTTGTTGTTTATTCTTCCTTTTCCTATTTTCAGGGTTAACCAGTCGGTCAAAGCTTAAATGTTCGGTAACCCTAAAACCTGTTCTCTTTTATTTTAATTATTACTTGTTTCAGACTTACTGCTCTACTGTTTTTTTTTCTTATTGCTTTCTCCCCTTCCCCATAATTTATCATGTATCTGTTCCCTGGTTGTATTGTGTGGCCTTGAAGGCACTTAATACTGTATATTATTTAATTGCGTGGTTAGTAATCCTAGGGAGTGGTAACCTCGAATTGAATTAGAATAATTAATTTTACAAGTTAATTTATTTTGAATCTGATCACATGATTGTTGCACCCACGCACCTTTTATGGTACCCCTCTTGTTGCCTGTTGCCTTATGTTTTTCAGTGCAGAATAGCCAAGTCCCTTGAATACGAGGATACCTCAGCAATGTTGCCCTCAGTTCATCCAGATCATAAGTCCCTAATGATGCTGCCTTCGATTCGCTAATATGATCTCGTCCCTCGAAGTTGCCTACGAAGTGCTGAGGTATCCTCCGGTTGCCTAAAAGTAAATGGCTATTCTGATCCTTCCCTTAGACTACCTGCCCCTCTATGGCAGGGACAGTCTTATGGCCAACGATAATTCGACGACCCTTCAACCTCCAAATGAAAGGACTTCCCTACCCTCCTATGGTATGGATAGCCCTGAAAGGCTAAAAGAATATTTTTCATCTAACCAGGTAATTTGCCTCTAATTGCTTTGCTCTGGTTTAAAATTATTTTTCTACCCTTTTTCTAAAAACTCATAAGGCTACGCTCATTTTACGAGCTAAAGTCCTTATTTCTTCTTCTTCTACATTTCTAAACTTTTGGTTTCAAAGAGCATAGCAATTAAGAGCCCATGGAAAACCATGGATGCAAAGGGTGCGTTACATCTTCCCTTTGTATAAATTACCCCCCGAACTCAGTTTTTATTCAAAAGGTTTTTCCTGTTCTTTTAGCCTTTCTGATAATTTGGATAAAATAAAAGTCGGTGGCGACTCTTGCTTACCGTGACATTTCGATAAAGTCAGTTCACCGTATTACAATCCTGTTGTCCCCCTTTGTTGGTGTTGTTAGCCATTCTTTTAGTATATTTCCTCTTAGGTATTGGTTGGTTTTTGTCGAAAATTTTACCACTCCTAAGGTTCATACAACGTGGACGATAACGAAATCACTCATTCTACAAACTAATTTAAATGAAAAACACTTGACAATAACACTATGACACGGTCCCACCGGGTGTGTCAATTTGTTTACCAGTGATTTCTGACAAACAACCGCTAGTCCTCCAAAGTGCTTAAACAATCTGGTTAATCGCAGGATCGACTAGATTGATCCTAGGACATAGTCAAATAGTGTTTCAGTGATTTGATTCATATTCAATAATCTTTCTAGTTTGTGAGTATATACAACTTTCTAATGTAAATTGCAATAAGTAAATGACTTTAAAACAAAATTAAGTAAGTGCATAAATAACGTAACTTTCGACTTTAAGTATAACTTTGCGTTGAACAAATAACATGAAATGTAAATATGATGTTCTTCACACATACATTGTTTCAGCAAAGACTCTTTTCTCTCACGTTGGTACTTCGAGTATTTTTGTGAATTTTCTGTATATTGATTTGAACATATCAATCTAAACAATAGCACTCCTATTTATACTATTTCGACCCTAACAGTCTCTACATAGATCTCTGCCACGTTCGACGTTTCGAACGTTTACTTCACTTCAGATGTTCCCACGCGTCCGCTAGACAAAACCGTTCCATTTGAATTTCAAATCTTCCCGCTTCAGAATTTCGACTATGCCAGCGCTTCCGTCGAAGGATACTTGTAAAAGATTATAAAAATTATCCTTGGTCGAATAACATCTCTTCCAAAGAGAAAGACCCCTAAATAGCTCTACGAAAACCATTTCTTTATTATAATCCAATACTTCAAAGCATTACAATTCCTTAGTCGAAATCTTTAGCTAACACTCATATGACCCCCCTCATAAATATCTAAGTCCAGGTGTGCTTCAACTCAAGATTCAACAACTTTCAATTTCATCGGGTCCATAATTAGGGCTTTTGACCTAATTCATCTAGGAGGTTGACTTTTTGACAAAGTATGTTTCCATGACTCAAATGATGGTTCAAGATATTCAATACCTCATCATAATCCACTCACATCACTCATTTGATTTGAAGAGCCTAATTCAACTTATACTTACAAGATTATAGTTCATTTGAAAAAAGTCAACTGTTCAATATCACCTTTAACTTTCTAGGAAATTGGTCAACCATGGACTTCTAAGGATCAAAATCATGAATATATGGTTATTAGAGTCATTTGATCAAAATAAATCAAGAAAATAAATCAAGGATCAAAAGTCAACATTTTTAGGGTTTTGACTTTTTAATGAAGAATCACATATTTTTCATTCAAATTTTGAAAGGTCATAACTTCTTCATCCCTTGGCCAAGTTTTTTGTTCCAAAGCTTATTTTGAAGAAAAAGTCAAGATCTACAACTTTTATCAAGGTGAAAATTTTCTCAAAAGTGAATGTTTTTTAAGTTATGAGCTCATGAAAGTTCTTCCAAACACTTAGAAAAACTTTCTAAGTCATTTTAACCAAATTTCTTACCAACTTCAAGTCCACTTTTCATGGTGATCCAAGATGAATTAATCCAAACCTTGAATATGAAAGTTGAAGTACATCATCCAAGCTTTCCAAAAGGTCCTAGAACACTCTTTGATTTTACTTGAGCAAAAAGTTATGAATTTTTTAATAAAGCTTCATAAATTAGTTTTCAAGCATAATTAGTTTTGCATTTCACCAATTTTCACAAGTTCTTCTTCAATTTAGCACATGTTTATGCGTTGTCATCAACCAAGATCAAGTGGAATATTTTTGAATCATTTCAAAGGAATACCAAGTACATGAATAGTTCACTTGCATGTGAAAAAGTAATCATTACAAAATGAAGATTTTTGTGAAAATGGTGAATCATCAACAAAAACCTCCAAATGCAAAAATTTTGATTCATTCTATTAGGATTCAACTTGAAATTAGAAGAATGAGAAATAAGAGGATTGAGTTCTAACTAAGCCAAAAAACTCATCATTGAAAAAATGGAATATTCTCCATAACTTACTCACTAAGTTATTCAAACTTCAAACTCATTTGCCTTCAAGAATATCTCATGAGCTTTGCCAATAAATAGAGAGCTCTCCATCATTCAAAATCACCCCGAAACAACTTCAATACTTGTTTTCTCCAATTTCTCTCCTTTCTCATTTTTTCAAAGTTTCATGGAGTGAAGAAGTGAATTCTTCAAACTTGAGCTTCTCCTTTGAAAGTATGCATCCAAACACTTCACATACATCATGTAGAATAATCATCTTCACTTTCAACTAGGATTACTATGGTTGAGGTCGGGTAGAGCCATCCAGAAGGTTCGTTCCAATTGGAGCTTTCAAACACCTTCCATAATCATCTAGAAGCTTTCCAAATCATCATCTTGCAATTGGAACATCCATATCAAGATTTCAATTTCAACTTTGAAGGTTAGTGTCTATTTTCTGAACTCTATGATCCATGCACCATAACTGTTCAAACAAGTTTCCATCATCTTTCTGCATGTGTATAAATCATTAAACCTTAATCAATTGAACAAAACCATGCACATACACGATTTCATATCAAAATTTCAGTTTTAGGGTTCTTAATGTTCATTTGCATAATTTTGAATTAAACTTAAAATAAATGAAACTAAATGTAACGCCCGTAATTTAATTAATTATTTAATTGAATTAATTTTGGATTATTTGTTGACAAGTTGTTGTATGATTATGTTGTGTTGCTAAGTTGATTATTTAGTTGATTAGTCGGTCAATTACTAAGAAAATCATTTAGTATTATTAGAAATAATATTAATATAAGTATTAGAATAATACTAGATTAATTATATGGGCTTTTAATGGTTAGAAGTAGTAATAGTGGGGAGGTGTAGAAATGAAGCCCAATAAGAATAATAGAGTAACAATAGTATTATATTAGTTAATTATAATAAAAGAAAAATTAGAAGTAGCAGAAAGAGTTTTAGGTTATCAAAAAAGAGGCAAAGCTAGGTGCGATCGAAGAAAAATTATAGAGCAACCTTCATTCCAAGGTAAGGGTGAGGTTCTATCTCTATAATAAGGTATATGATGAATATAATGTGATACTGTGTTTGTAAAGTTGCTTTTGTTTGTGTGAAATCTCCCAAATTTGTCTAAACATGTTTATTTATGTTAAGAGTTTTTGAGAGGGACTAAATGGAATGGTTAGAATTCAAAGGAATTGATTTAAAATAAACTAAATGGCACATGGGTAAATACCAACTAGTTGGAGGGCATTATGGACTTTAGTTGTCCTTTGCATGGACATAAAACTTCTTCTATGGAATTATTATGTTACAAATCATAATTTAATGCAAGGAAGAGATAAAGGAGAGCATAAGAGAAAGAGAGAGAAAGGAGAAGCTCATGTTCATCACCATCATCAACATTTTCGTGTTTCATGGAGCAGCTGCACTACTAAGGTAATAACTCCCTGCTCGTTACTCCGATTGAAACAATTTTGGACTTTTAGGAAAGCTTACGAAATTCTCTACAATTTGCATATAATATTTGCCTTCTGCATGTTTGGGACCAGAGAGAAAATCGTGTTTGAAGTTAGGGGTCTGAAGCTGATTTTTGTTATACGAGTTCCTTGAGTAGTCCTCAATCATCAAGCCATAACTTTTTACTCGTAGCTTGGATTAAGGCAATTCTTTAAGTTCTGGAATCTGCACGAAATTCTCTTCAATTTGATATATGATTTCGCGTTTATAGGTTCTGTATTGTAGGAGAAAGACGAGTTTGAAGTTTGATGATCCTTGCTGAATTTTGAGTAGAAGTGGGCTACGGGTTTGGTAGTGTTGAAAGAAGAATCTTGGCCAAATTGGAAGCTCAATGGAAGAATTTGCAACCTCTAAATATCTATTATTCAAGGTGAGTTTCAATATATAGGAACCTTAGGTAGGAATTGTTGGTGCTTTTATTGGCTGATTGGCATCTATGTTTGGCTAAAACATAATAGCAGCAAAAATATAATACAATGTGTAATCTTGCAAATATAAAAGAACAAAACAGGTACAAGCAAGATGTTGTATGGAATGTCATGACTTCAACCATGACATTACGCCTGCAGAACTGGAATGAAGATTAAGTTTAATTCTCAACAAATACAGAATATTCTGTGAATATTATGTAATCCTATGTGGCGCAAATTTAAAGGTCAAAAGAATTAAGTCAAAATATTGAAGAATCAGATCAGAAGATTGAAGATTCAGCAGTTTCTAATTTATAAGATAAATTAGGAAACTTATGATTAAAAGACCTTGATTGTAGCAGAAGATATCTGCAGATTTGTAACAGCAAGGAGTGCTGCGATTTGTAAGCCCAAGTCCAATTGGGAATATGTTATAAATAGAAACCTTTGTAACCTAGTTATAAAATATATAGAAAACTGAAAACAGAAAAGATGTAGTCATTAGGGTTTCTAAAGGTAGACCACCTAGGTTGTGGGATGGCTGCCATGTCCTTCTCGAAACATGTAGGTACGAGAAGTTATTGTTCTCACTCGAAACCTGTAGGTAAGAGTTGACTATTGTATTCTTGATGGAAGTTGTGAAGAAAGATCAAGCTACTGTTTATTGTTAATTGTATAAATAGCTGTTGCAGGATTATAACAGTTAGGTATCACTAGGGAGTGAGCAGAGGTTTTCTTGTCTTAGATGGAGTTTTAAGATAAAAGTTACATTGGGTAGTGACTAGGTAAACCAAAGGTTGTTTATCTGTAAACCAGAGGTTGTTTACATAAAATAGTACTACTAATAATGAAATCTTCTTCCTGGCTTGTAGCCCCCAGAGTAGGTAGTTAAACCGAAGTGGGTTAACAATTAACTGTGTTATTTGTCTTCTGCATTGTATTGTCTGTTCAGTCATGGATGTTATAATATCGTGTATAACATCAGGTTTAGGTAGATGTTCCTTTACAGAACAAATAAAGTTTACAATCTGGTTATGTTGACTGAACATACATGATCCCGGTACTCATGGACTCCGTATTAGGGGTAATCTAAAATTAGGGATCTTTCTGTTTTGCCTTTGCTAAGTTAATAACAGATCAAATGTCTTGACATCGTAAGTGACATCCTGAGTTTGTCATACTAGAATTTCAATTGGTATCAGAGCAGGCATCCTGTCTGTTTCTGGATGAGATCCATGAGGGATACGTTCTGGTTGTGGTGAAGGTAGAAGATTGGTTGAACAAGGAATGTTCATATTGTATGGTCCCTTGAAGTGGAGGATGGACCTATATATGGAGGATTAGACCAACCTGACCTAGAGCTGTGATGCTGGAATAAAGGAGTGCTAAATCCAAAGATTTCATGCGGGAGTGAAGAATTTGAATTGAACTAATTCAACCAGTATCTATTGATAGAGAAGAAACGCATCAAAACCTTCATGCGGGAGTGAAGATATTGATAAGGTAACCTCTGAACCTATGTGAGTTTATCAGGTCAGGATGTTGGTTAGGTCTAGTCTATTGCTTGGTGCAGAAGCAAGCATTGTGCAGGGTTGAGTTGCAGTCAATCCTTAGTTGTCATGCTTACAACTAATATCTGGAGTAAGCATTGTATGAATTCTATTGAAGTATGGCTATTTCCCGCTGCATAGCCTCTGTGCAACCCCAATTATATAAGAAAGATTCTAGGGTTATGTATATTCAACAGAATGTATGGCAGAACCTTACAGCTATAATTAAAGTGTCAAAAGCTACTTGAGAAATCTTTCAAGTCCACTCATAATGGCATGGTTTATTAGAGCTGTTGAATATCAACTGATCAATGATATTCATAATCATCTGCAAGTGTGAACCTTGAAAAACTTCAAGGCTAGAGTATTCCTAGAAGGAGGAACAAATTTCCTACCAGATGTTAGGACATTAAGAACTGGTATGCAGCTACCAGCTGGAGAACAGGTGTTCTGGTGCTAAAATAATGTAGTGTGAGAACATTGGTTTGGAACCTACTCCTGGTCTGGAAGAGGAGACATCTGACTATAAGTTGATCAGGACACGATTAACATGTGCTTCTACTCCAATTCTGTTAGAAGTAAAAAGCTCAGTACCAAAGAATATTCATGAAGATATTCCCTTCTGATCCTTTATGTTTAAATCAAGAAGAGCTTACATCTGGTATTTTCCTCTGATCAATGGAACCAAATATGTGTATTTTCATTCATAACCATAGAGCAGTTGTTGGAGCTGAATACGGTGTCTCAACCACAGTGAAATATGGTCAAGAATGTTTACTGCCCTAGTAGTTATCCAGAAAGGGTAGTGTTGTTTGGAATCAAGGAAGTTAGATGGCTCAGAAGAATCTGACTAATTCAGTGTTATGCTATAACTAAGTATGTTCTAGAAACCTAAATGAGGGAATCTCCGCTATAGGTACAGACTATAGCATCCATCATCTCAAAATCAGAATGGAAGTCTGAAGAAAAGCTTATTGAGATGTTGGCTATTATAATATGTCTGGATATTGCTGAGAATTGCATTATTCTGTTTCCACCCCAAGTGTTATGAATTAGGTGTTAAAGATGTTAACCAAGAACCATGAAGGATGATGTCATATCAGATGTCACAACATCATCTCAAGATCTTCAGTTTCTTTGTATTGTATTTGCCAAGAGAAGAAAGTATAAATGTGAAGAGGTAATCAGTCGGAATGGCCTAGTGTGAGTAGCAAATTCTAACTAAATAACTGGTAAGTACTTTGACGAGAGACTTAGTACTTATTAGGTATAGAACTTGGATGCAAGACTGAGCAGAAGAAATCAGTCAGGATGAACTAGTGTGAGTAGTAAATCTTACTGAGTAACTAATAAGTACTTTGATGGGAGACTTAGTATCTATTAGATGAGAAGTCCTTCTAGTTATGTATTCAAGGACTAGTGTGAACCAAAAGTCCGTGTTCACTATTATCTTCACAAATTAAGGAAGTGTGGCAAGAATATCTGGTGAAGCATAC
This sequence comes from Vicia villosa, assembly GCF_029867415.1. Lineage (NCBI taxonomy): Eukaryota > Viridiplantae > Streptophyta > Magnoliopsida > Fabales > Fabaceae > Vicia > Vicia villosa. The sequence continues at coordinate 160,337,619 of NC_081182.1, forward strand.
TGACTCTGTTAAATATCTTGATGGGAGCTGGATATTTACAATGTCTGTATGAAAAGCTCAGACGTGTATGCTGAAGATTGATTTATGGTTATACAATCATAGTTTCTTCTACTTCAAGTTGTAGAGTGTGGGAATCTGAATCTTGTGTAGCAAGTAAGCTGAGGTTTCTAAACTTGGAAACTATGGCAAATTCCAAATGAAGGGAGCTTCAAGGACGAACATAAAAGATGTCCTAAATTTGTATATCTCAGGGGGAGTAAGAAAGTACAAAGATCAGCAAAGGCAATGTTATTCTGCTTTTAATCAAATGGAAAGTCCTTCAAAGACAAATCTGTAAGCCAGAAAAACAATGTCACACAAGATGTCAGAACATAACTCAAGTCATGTTTATTCTTAAAGACCAGCAAGGAATATTCTCTGCAGTATCATCTGAAGACATGTATTGATGTTGTGTATCACTTGTTCTGACTCAGTGCATGTTCCAACCTATGCACAAGTCCACCTGGTGCAGTTCCTCTCCAAATAACATCTCTTGATCGAGACTTTGGTTAAAGTCCAGGTATGTTGTTTAAATTGCTCAGGTTTCTAGAGTCTTTTCTGTTTTGTTTGAGTCTTTTTTGAGTCTCTCATGTTCTTCTTTCGGATATGAGGAAAGTCTAGAGTCTAGGTTATGGTTGTCAAATTATGACAATCATAGGGTTTAAGGGTAGTGTTCAGACATTGTTAAGTCTGAGGTCATTCTTTGCAGTTGTTTTGTAAAGAGTAGAGTCTTGTTTCTTATCGTGAACATAAATTGTTTCTTGTGTTCCAAGTCATTCTATAGAGACGTGTTATCCATAGTCAGAGTTTGTTTGAGTTTGGATATCAGAAGAACTTATGTCTTGGGTGATGTCAACATCACAATGTGCTATTATCCTGGAAGAATGTCTAGGAATATGCATGCGAAGTTTGAAAAAGCGACATTATTGTCTAAAGTGGAAGTTCAAACATAATGTGGATTAGAATGGGCAGGTTCTGATCTGGATGTTAGTAATGTGTTCTGGCAATACATAATTACTTTCATAATGAAGACTTCACTTCGTGAATATGACTATGAAGACAAAAGTTCTATGATCTGATCAACATAGCTGAAGATAAAGGAGGATTCTTTCTGTTCAAAATAAAGGAGCATGTTAATCAATGTGTAAGATTGAGAAACATCATATCAAGAAGGATTTCAAATTTTCTTAAGTAGACCATGATCTGATACAAACATGGTAAGGTTATGCTCAACAAAGTACAAGAAGTGGCAGTTCTTTATGTTGAGATTGTGGCAACCTCTCTATGTGTGCTTCTAATGTCAAGAGGTCATCAGTTGATCATTTATGGAGGAGATAAGTTGGTTGACAAGGGTCTGTTGCAGAAAGAGATATGAACCTTGTGGAATATACTGGTAGTACTAATGACAGACACAATGTCATAACATCAAATTTCTGGTGTGAGTATTTAATGTAAAGGAGCAATATTGCCATAATGAGTGTGTTCAGCAGGATAGTTGAACAGAGGGTGCTCTCTTGAAGATATGAAGATGCGTCTTATATTTTCCATTCATCATTACAAGTTTATTCCTTGAAGAAGCCCAGACTATCTCAGATAGGGATCTTGGTCAAAAATACTTTAACATCATGAAGAAAATGTGACATTATTGTCAATTATCTGTGAATGGTTGAATCTAACCATGTGCAACTAGAATCCACAATTATTTCTCTACACTGATGAGGTAGCTGTATGTCTACAAGTGTTGAGAGATTCTTCACGGTTACGTTAAACAGTCTCAAGGTGTTCAGAACAACAGAAGTCTATGTCTATGACTAGTGAGTCAGAAGAGTAAGTGGGGAGTCTATTACTTGGTTCATAGGATGCTTTACCTGAATATTTTGAAGAATCTTGAGCTATGTGCTTAAAGGGAAGAAAAGTGACAATGTCTGACAGGATGTCATGACATGTTTAAAGACATTGAATCTTCTAAGTCAAGCAAGGAAATCTGTCTCGAAGTTTATCTACACATCAGTGGTCGGTGTAAAGTACAATCAATGACTATGCATGCACTGGTATTTCAAGATAACTCCTATCAGAAAAACAGTCAAAAATTGCTTTGGAAAGAGTAATTGCTTTTGGAACTGTTTCCTAATTAACCGTTTGACCGTTGAACAATACCAAGGACCATCGTTATTTCCTATAATCTCCAATGGCTATATAATGGCGTCTCCACAGATTATAGAAATCAAACTCTCTCAAGATGTCATTCGTGTGTGTCCTTATGAGTCGTGTCTGGGTTTGGTATTGTAATGGGTTGCTTTACCAAAACCTGTCCAGAAAAAGAAAAACACGGGCTAGGGATGTTGGTTGTCTCTACCATGGGTTTTTCTGCAATAGCAACAAAGATGTTCCATCATATACAGCCTTCAGTATAGGAACCATTTTCGTTGTGATTTATGATCTGAGTTATAAACACAATTGTGGTTTGTGTTCTGAGTTACTAGGACTGGTGGGCAGTTTTCACTCAAGTCCTCTCTCAGGCTCTAAGCTAGGATTTGGTTTCTAGTTCAAGACTGAGTAAAGGTTCTCTTATGCCACCAGTGGTCCTCAGGGACAAAGGCCTTCTCCCATCATTTTCCTCATGTACATCAGTGTTGCATGAAAGTGTTCCACTGCATATTATGACATCGGACAATTCTTTGTCATATTATGTCTAAAAAGGGGGAGAGGAATATCATCTTCTGATTTTTCTACTGTAAAAAGAAATAAAGGATTAGCATATTGAAGATGTTATGATATGGTTCAAGACCTGAAGAATAGAGAATTAAAATTATGTTCTTCCTTGTTGTCTTGAAAGTTGAAGCATTTATGTTTTGCTGCATTTTTAATGAATGTATAGTTTTAGCCAAAATATGCCAAAGGTGGAGATTGTTGGTGCTTTTATTAGCTGATTGGCATCTATGTTTGGCTAAAACATAATAGCAGCAAAAATATAATACAATGTGTAATCTTGCAAATATAAAAGAACAAAATAGGTACAAGCAAGTTGTATGGAATGTCATGACTTCAACCATGACATGACGCCTGCAGAACTGGAATGAAGATTCAGTTTAATTCTCAACAGATACAGAATATTCTGTGAATATTATGTAATCCTATGTGGCACAAATTTAAAGGTCAAAAGAATCAAGTCAGAATATTGAAGAATCAGATCAGAAGATTGAAGATTCAACAGTTTCTAATTTAGGAGATAAATTAGAAAACTTATGATTAAAAGACCTTGATTGTAGTAGAAGATATATGTAGATTTGTAACAGCAAGGAGTGCTGCGATTTGTAAGCCCAAACCCAATTAGGAATAGGTTATAAATAGAAACCTTTGTATCCTAGTTATAAAATATATAGAAAACCGAAAACAGAAAAGATGTAGTCATTAGGGTTTCTATAGGTAGACCACCCAGATTGTGGGATGGCTGCCATGTCCTTCTCGAAACCTGTAGGTAAAAGAACGGTTTGCAAAGGATCGCATTCTCCCCAAAGAAAATTAAGAACTTATTGGGCTAAGCAACTCTCAATTTGAAACAATTGCCTTAGTCACTTTAACAGATTTTCACAAGATAATGCACACATATGGTTTAGCATGATACAAAAATGGTAAAAAGATTGTTGGTCTCTTGCATTTTGTAAACGGTGGAAGGCTTTCCTCACAATGGTTAAAGGCTAACTGATCCAACAATTAATATGTACCATAAAGAAACTTCCAATGGAATTTACTAGCAACTTAAGTTTCATATTCATATCAAGAGTTTGGGAATGAAATAATTTTACCTATTTTGTCGCTTTTCAAAAAAAAAATATCTATCATTACCATTCAAATGCATGTTGCTCCATTGTTGATACTCTCATTGCTCCACTTGAGCTTTTCTTTGTGTTCTAGGTACTACTCATTCCAAATTGGGGAAAATAAAACTTTGAAACTGAAATACGAATAACACAACACAAGATAAAAACTCAAAATATCATTAGTCAATTAAAACTATCCATCCGTCCATATCATCTGCATCTGCACCTCCCCCCCCCCCCCGCACAGGAAAAGGTTTGGACTTCGGCTAACCATAGTAAATGGAATAACCTTCCCGGGCTGGGGAAGTCCGTTCCTCAGGAGTCGCAGACAAATTCCTATTGGTGTGAGAGGATAAAAGAAGGAAGTTTGTTGAAATGAAACACTAATGAGGGAGTTTTGGGTATTTTTTTAAAAAACAGAATTTTTCGCGTCACCGCGACGCGACTACTAGCTCCTGCGCCGCGCCAAACCTACTGTTTGGGCTCCGCGGCGCAACCACATACCTCCGCGACACGACTTCGCGAAAATTTGAAATTTTTAAAAAAAAACTGGGGTTATACACCCCCTCATTCGTATCTGGTTCAGACTTCCTCTACCAATTATTTTTAACTGATGATGATATAAATGCAAAGCAATAAAAGAAAAACTTACGGTGTTGGGTTGCCTCCCAACAAGCGCTTTGTTTAACGTCGTTCAAGCTCGACGGTCGACACTTTCAAGGGGTCAAAAGTGAGAGTGTGCACACCTCTCTTTCAACCTCCCCTCGAGATAAACCTTTAATTGTTTTCCATTAACGGTCCAACTTTCATTAGTCTTAAGATCCTCCACCATAATGGCTCCATAATTGCACACCTATTTTACCACATAGGGTCCCCACCACTTTGACTTAAACTTACTCGGAAATAACTTGAGTCTTGAATTACACAAGAGCACCATTTGTCCAACTTGAAAGTCTTTGTGGCGGACGTTTATATCATGATATGCCTTCACCTTGTCTTTGTGAACTAGATTTGCCACCTCCATGATTTCCTCCTCGGTGGAATCGATTCAGAAAATGTCATGCTTGTCCTTAGGGTGCTTCATGGCTTCAAAAATATTAAACGTTACCTTTTCATCTTGCACCCTTACTTTCATAAGCCCGTCATTAATATCAATCATCATTCAGCGGTCTTCATGAATGTTCTTCCAAGAATTAATGGTACATCCCGATCCTCCTCCATGTCAACTACCACAAAGTCCACCGGAAACAAGAATTTGCCTGCCTTTACTAGCATGTACCGAGCAACTCAATACGGTGAAGTGATAAACTTATCGGCTAGTTACAAAGTCATCCTAGTAGGCTTCATCACAATATTCCCCAATATTTTGACAATGTATAAAGGGTTTAAATTGATGCTAGACCCCAAATTAATCAACCCATTACCAGTGTAGTTACCTCCAATCGTTACCGCCAGGGTAACTCGTTCTGGATCAGATTCCTTTCTTGGGGTAGTTTTTTTTATTACGGCATTAAAACGGGTATCAAGCAAAATTGTCTCTTCATCTGTGTACCTCTTTTTCTTTGTGAGAATATTCTTCATGAATTTAGCCTACTTGGGCATTTGCTCCAATGCTTTGGCAAATGGAATATTTATATGAAGTTGTTTAAATATGTCCATAAATCGAGCGTAGCACCTTGCATTTTCCTTTGTTGACGGAGCATGGGGATAAGGGAGATTTTGACTTGGAATCACATTATTCGCCATCTTTTCCTTGGCACTTTTTCTCCTCCCATTGTTCCTTTTCTCCACTTTCTCACTTTTTTTCTTCGTCGTCTCTTTTTTTACTTCTTCTGCAATAATTTCATCTTCTTTACTTCCCTCCCTTTGATTTTCAACTACAACCTCTATTTCATCATTACCCTTATCTTCTTCAATTTCTCCATTACTTCCCTTAGGTCTAGTCCTAATCACCACTGCTTTGCAATGTTCTTTAGGATTTGCTTCAGTATTTGCAGAAAAAGATGAACTTGATTGGTTTACCGCAATTTGCTTGGAAAGTTGGCCCACTTGAGTTTTGAGATTTTTTATGGCCGCTTCTTGATTTTTCTGATTGGCCATTGACATTTGCATGAATTAGACGTTCCCCCTTGCTGTTATTGTTGCGGTTGAGTGTAAGGTTGAAAGGAATTTTGTTGATAACCTTGGTTGTTGGATCTTTGTTGATAACCTTGGTTATTATTCCTTTGCTAATATGGTGAAGGATTCTGATATTGATTATGCCTTTGACCCTGATTATTGTTCATATAATTAACTTCTTCTTCCATAACCGGTGGGAAAAATCTAGTTTGATGCTCACATTTGCATAACTCACAACATGCTACTTGATAACTATTAGAAACTCCATTTAGCTCCTTGAGTTGTTGTGGTAGCTTAGACATTTGTTGAGTCAAAAGTTCCACTTGTGATGTCAATAGTTTATTTAGTGCGAGAATAGCATCACTATTATTCAACTCTAAGATTCCTGGTTTCTTGTCCCTGGTGGTGCGGTCATGATTACCTTGGCGGTCGTTTAAAGCCATGCGCTCAATAATTTGAGTAGCTTAAATGGGTGTCTTAGACATAAGAGAACCACCAGCTGTGGCATCCAAAAGTGTTTTATTAACTGGAGTGAGACCATTTAGGAACATGTGAATTTGATCAACCTCTGCAAAACCATGTCCTTTGCACTTCCTCAGCATAGCCTTGTATCTCTCCCAAGCTTCATTCAATGATTCACTGCTACCTTGAGAAAATACCACAATGGCTGTTTTTGCATCAAAGAATCGATTTTTAGAGTAAAATCTTTCCAAGAATTTTTCTTCCAAGGTATTCCAATCAGTCATAATAGCCTCGGGTTGATCAAGATACCAATCCTTTGCTTTAGATAGCAAAGAGTGTGGGAACAATCTCTTAAATAATGTTTCTTCATCAGCTTGAGCAACCCCCGTAGTACCCGCTAACTCATATAATCGAGTGAGATTAGTATATGGGTCTTCATGATCCAATCCAGCGAATGGACTAGCACAAATCAACTGTAGAATACCTGTTTTTAATTCAGACGTCCTCTCGTTGGTGGCAGTTCTGGCGAACTGAGGATTCAATCTTGGACTATTTGCACATGGAGCGGTAGCGGCCATCGTGACAACCGTGGGTTATATGATGACTTCTACCTTGTCTTCCATAAAGATCTCGTCAAGGAATAATCCGTCTGCCGACTCGTCAATTGTTTCTAGATCTTGTGATGATGTTGGGATTTCTCTGTCTCGTGCCTTTGCTATCTTTGCTCTCTTCCATGCTTTACTATTGAGTTTCCTAAATGTTATTTCAATCTCTAGATCAAAAAGAAGTTGATCGTTGGGAACTTTGCAGCGCATACACTGAATTCTGCAAAACTAACAAACAAGTAAAACAACAAGATTACACTAAAGTACATGAAAAGTCAAAATTATGAGACTATTGCAATGCGTGCAATATTGACACTAATCCTTGACAACGACGCCAGTTTGTTGAAAGTATTTTTGGGTAAAAATTTTCTATATATCGTATCCACAAGAATTGGTTTAATATCACTGTCGTTCTATAGTCAGATTATTTTGAGTGAGTAAAAATAGTTGGTTTTGTTGTATTATTCTAAATTTACTTTTAAACCTAAACTATTATTAAAACTAGAATGCGGAGAATTGGTTAACAATGAAAGAAATATGTTGAGCTTTAGGGTTCATCAACCTATTCCTGTGCAATTTATTAATTAAATTATAAGTGAACCATCGTTTGAATTATTATCTTCACTTATCCTCAAAATTGAGCTCATGTCTAATGATCAAGTTAGATAATCTTTCACCGTTATGATATTCGATCTCTCAGAATATCAATATCAATAAGAGTAATAAAGCATGATAATTATGAAAACTCATTCATAATTTCATCTCTGCAAATTATGAATGAATCAATATAGTAACCTAGGGCAAAAGTTTGAACCTTTTCTTTCGATAAAAGATTCAACAATAATTTATCATAAAAACAAGGTTTCTTATTGATAATAAATTCAAACAATTGTTTACAAGAATTAATAAATGGTATTGCATGAGGTTAAATACTACCTTAAACTCAACACAAGAGGATTAGCTTTCCATAGATATGACGAACACACAAGGTTTAATGGAAGTATTTATCTTGATCAAAAGAATTTCTTCAATAGGGATAGAATCCACCTTCAATTGTTGCTCTCTGCTTTAGAATCAGATTTCTCTCTTAATTTGGTTCACCAAAACACCACTTATGACGACAAGGGCTTCTTTTTATAATAAAACTTCCTGATACGCCGTGTCCGCGGAGAGGCTCGAAGTACCGCGGCGCGGCCTCAAGACAGAGGGTTTGGCGCGGCGCGTCTCCAACTTCCCGCGGAGCGCCTTGCTTTATCTTGCCTTTTTATCTTGCTTCTGATTCTTCCAGCTTCATTTCCTCTTCACACTCTTGTAAGTCTACTTTTCAGCTCCAAACCTGCATTAATAGTACCCCAAGTGATTCGATTTGCTTCACAACTTGAACTAAACTTATAAAGTTCAATTCTTACTGGAAAACCCATGAAACTATCAGAATTTGCTTAAGTTTAGAACATAAAAGAGTTATGCTAACACACGAAAATACCATTAATTCACTCCTAATACTCACAACTAAATCTTCACTCTCAGCTATCACCTGCACGTTACCAGTATAAAGGCAATGGCGAAACAAAAGAAAGAGTGAGATATCAAACCATATAAATAAAGTTATGATAAACAATATATTCAGGTTATAAGTCATAAAATATCACTTCGCTGTATAATTCTTACCGTTCAATTCACCTCGCTATTTCAACCAAAACAATTTAATTCGCATTCAAAGTCACACAATTTTATAAGCATACAAAATGAAATGAGACTCGATAAGTGCAAATGCATGTGGTATCCAGGGCTTCAGCCTCCATCGCCAATTACCAATTATTAGAGGCATTCCAACAGGCATAAGCCTTCGTCATTGTTTCGCCAAATCCAGGCCGTCACCGAAAATGCAATTTATGCGACACAATGAAATGTAACATCATAACAAAAATCATAAAAACTCATCGCGAGGCATGCGCCTATATCACCGGAAAATATCAATAATCATTGACATTACATCGTCACTTCATTTTCCTGCACTTCACAACAATTCATAAAAATTCATTGCATCACAGCCTCACAAAAAACATCGCGAGAACAACAGTTAGCGGATTATTCCTAAAACGATCCTAATATTATTTCTAACTGCTATATTCTTCTGTCTGCTATTGTTTTCGCATGGCAAGGTGGTTCTGCTAACGAAAGTGACACTGCTAACTATTATGCAAATATTACAAAAATTGTTATTAATATTACTCTTCTATTTTCATTGTTACTATTTTATACCTGCTATATTAATTCATACTAATATCTACTATTGTATCTAAAAGCTTATCTGCTAATCTTTTCAATTCTTATTAATCTGATTCCATGGCTAATTTAGCTCTGCATTGTATCTATTAAGGTATTTAATTAAGGGAAATAATATATTTTGAACTGAGGCCCTCGTCCCCCAAACTATGGCCCTCGTCCCACTAGGGACACTCCCCCTTTGCCACTAGGGCGCCTGCCCCATTACCCTGGGTTGCCCGTCCCACAAAATTGTGGGACACTCGTCCCACCTCCTCCAAATGGGACGCCCGTCCCTTCACCATGGCCCCCCGCCACCAAATAATTTTTTTCTTCATCCTGTGCTATATTTTCTTCGTTCATTTTAATCAACCAACCCAGAAATTATTGTTCCAGTCTCAGAATTTAACAACACAACATCACACAAAAATCATCGACCAGGGATATTTTCAATTCACCATAATCACAACACAAAACAGTTATTTAAGAATTAACACAGTAACAAATTCATATGCAATTTTTCCAACACAATCACAACATAGCAAACACCCAAAATTATACCAAATCAAAGATAAAATTACAACCCCAAACCCCACATACGGTTCATCATATCCCTATTTATAGAGCAAGAACCTCACCCTTACCTTGGCTTGGAGACCGCTCTAAAATTCGTTTCTCTGATCAGAATCATCCAATTGCTCTTCGTGCCTTTTCTGCTTCTCTCTCAAAACCATTGTTCTTGTTCTGCTATCCTCTATTTCTTTTTCTCCTCCACAACAACTTTTTTGTACCAAACCTTGTTCAAAACCCTTATTCCTGATAACATATATTTTTCTTTTTACTGCCACTCCAATTTTCCACTTTATCCCATTATCAAAATATTATTATTTTCTCATAAACTCCTTAATGGGCCTATTCCCTGCACACCTCCAATTTACTAATTCTCACACAACAGCCAAAGCAACTTAATTAAATAAATAATCCAATATAATAATATTATTTCTTATATTATTTCTCCGATTAAACCGACTAATTTACCCGACTATATTTATATTATGAAAATACACATTAATATTTAAAAAAATATCGCTATTAAACTGTTACACATTTTAACAAAAATGTTTATTTATTAACTCAACAATTACATTCATATCCATAATTTATTTAATATTGTTAAAAAAACTTAAATTATATGATATTTTGTAATTAATTGATAAAATTTTACTATAAACGGGCACATGTACGAGTATTGAGATACCCATAGAATACAGGTATAAATATTGGTGACGCATATTTGGACTCGGAGACGAAGATATTTTCAAACTGCGAATATAACAACAGATACTATAATACCATGCCCAAACTCTACCCATTAGTATCTCTAGCTTAGGTTAGGGGGAATCCAAAAAAAATATTATAGGTAATAAAAAAAATTATTACACAGCATAAAGCAAAAATATATATTTTTTTTGCTATTCGCACCGGTTTCGACCCACCATATGTGAGCTACTAATCCGGCTCTTGCGTAGAGGTATGAGCACTGACCAAGCAAGATTGTTCCACCTGAGAATCGAACTCGGTATTTCCCAAATATGTCCTTGGACGGGGCTCCTTGCCAATAGAGCTCAACCAAAGCGAAAATAACTTATATTACCGGAGTAAAGTAACCATATTTAATAAATTTAATAGACAACTTTTAAAATAAAATCTCTTTATTTACTTATCTGCTGCCATAAATAAATTATCGAGTTAATTTAGAAAAAAGTGGCTATGCCTATGAATGGAGTAAACAGGAGTGAGTTAAGATTTGTATGTTCCACAATTTGGGCTCTCTCCTCCACCCAACCACCCACTCTCCTCCATGCGGCACACGGATCTGTAGTATCCTTCTAACTTGTTTTTATCGGACCCTATCATGAACCAATCATCAATTCTTATACTTGTTTGGAAACCACTTGACTCTTATCGTAGGGGTTTTCCATTTTACCTAGAATTTTCTTTTCCATGGAATTAGGGTTCTAGTCAAAACTCAAAAGTCCTTTCAGCTTGAACCTTTTTTGGAAATGAATATGTTATTGTATTTTTGATCATCATGCATTATTTGTTCATAATATTATTATTAACATGATTTTTTTTATATGCAGGGTAATTTTAGCATTTCAACTATCTTTTCATTACATTAACTAGTAGAAGACCCGTGCGTCCGCACGGGTAAATCAAATCTTAAGATGAATAATGTATTACAAACGTAAAAAATGAAGTTTAAAAATTCGAATGAGAAATATTAATTTAAAATTTACAAAACATAATATAAATGAAATGTAAAAAAAAGAATATGGAAGTGCAATAATCATTCATATCTTAGATCATTCGATAAAGCTGAGTTATTTATTATAAAATTACTACTAATTGAAATATTTATCAAATCAACATGATAAATTTAATATTTCTAATAATTATAAATATTTATAAATATGACTATTAACTATAAATATTTATAAATATCACTGATAACTACTAATATGTACCAATATTTTGTTGATTAAAATAAAAAAAAGATTGTGGCGATAATAACCCGTAAAATTAGTAAATTTCAATAATAAAATTCATAAGAGTTGTTAAAATTTATAAATAACATTCTCATTCTTTCCTTAGATGTTCACATTCTAGCATGAATGATAAAATATATTATATCAATCAAATTTTTTTCAAAAACAAATACTAATTTTGTTTCTATTTTTCATATTTTCTTTCAATATATTAATGATAAAATTCATATCTCGATAAGTTTTAAAAAAATAATATATCATATTGAAAGAAAAACAAAAAGAGTGCACAGTGCTAGTTACAAATGAAACAACACATTTTAATCATGACCATGTTTTATCATTACATGTTAAACAACCCTCTTGTACAATTTTTATACTCTGAACATCAGAATCATATATCATCCCATTTTTTCAATCAATTGGTAGAACCATCTTTGCCCAGAATCATATATCATCCCATTTTTTCAATCAATTGGTAGAACCATCTTTGCCCAAATCCATTTTCCATCATACCCTGCCGTAACCATGTAACCATAAACCTTAATTGTAATGTCCCTTGTATCTTCACAAATGTGTCCCACACTACACCATGATTTCAACTTAAATAATTCCACTATGAAGATCCAATCTTTTAGTAATGAATAAGCCACAAAAACCAATGGTTAATTATTACTACGGATTTATATATATATATATATATATATATATGAGGAGGGATATTCTTACTCCAAGAGTAAGTTATCAAGACTTACTCCTCATCATGACAATTGATTCTTCTCAATCTAATGGTTAAAATTAATGAGTATTACTTTTCTCTCTCCATATTTAATTACTTAATAATTTTAACCATTAGATTGAAAAGAATCAATGGTCATGATGAGGAGTAAGTCTTGATAACTTACTTCTGGAGTAAGAACATCCCAATTCTATTTGATATATAAATGTCACCAGATTGTTTCAAAATTGGAAATGCCAACACCGCTCGAATATGTATAACCAACATCGCTCGAATAAGTATAAGCCATTAACAGTGATTAAATAATAGACACTGAGATATACAATTATAATCCATGGCATCCTATTTAGAAGTCAGAACAAATAAATATTAATGCTCACAAATTGGAAATTAAGCTTTTTTGGATTATGTAAACATCCTCAGAATCCATAATTTTTATTTAAATATACATTGTTTTCCTAGCATGACTTGTAATTATTTGGAAAAATTAATGATCCAGATAACATTCATATAAAAGTCTTCACAGACATTCTGTTTAGAAATAATTTCAGAGATGAGTTTTCATATAACTTATGCAACTTATATGGTTAATTTGTATATATTATTCTTTTTCATGGCAAATTACAGTTAATCTAATTGATATAATATAGATTCCAAGAAGGTAAAGCACTATTATACCTATATTGCATTAGAATATATATTTAAATGGTTTTAATATATAGATCTAAATTGAACCAAAAGAACATATAGACTACTAAACTATTCCAGGCCACAAACAAAGTGAAGAAGAAAAAAAAGAAAAAAAGGTGACCATTTATGAATTTCAGAATCATTAATTCATTATATTAATTAAAAGTTTCTTTCAAGTAAATGTAATTAGTAGTCAAATATTAAAGTTTGATTTAAACTTGATAGTTTAGGTTCTTGCCAATCCCAATTTCACATCTTCTGTTATCAATTTAACAAACAATTCAAAAACAACTTTTATTATATGGATATTGTAGAAAAATAGTAGGTTGAAAAGTACTACACCAGATATTATTATGGATATTGCAGAAAAATAATAAGGCCTCATAGCATCATAAACTCAGCATCTGATATATTTAGAGCTAGGCAGCATATAAAACATAAGTATAAAAACACACACAAGACAGAAAAAGTTATAAACAAATATAAAATTATGAATAGTATTAAAAACCAAAACATCAAATGCACTTAAACATCACTTTCCTAGATATCCATAGGCAATACAATCTCTGCAGAAAGTAGAAATGCATTACAAAGGAAAGTCATTAAAAAGTACAAACACGAGAAAGATCAAGAAATTCAGCTACTTGAAACTGACAGAGTAGAAAACCAAGAAAACTGAAAACAGAAGGAATAAGTCTATTGGCTTAAAAAGATAATACTACAGTCTAAGTAGGCAAACTTGTATTTGAAAAAGTAACTAAAGTAAAGAGTATTTAGTTTGAATACTTGTTTCTATCGCATTCAGCTTTCCATAAGACTTGCTATAGGCATGTAATGACTGCATTGAAGAATCACATTCAGCTCTGCATGAAAAATAAAGTCAGAATCATATCATAAAAGTGAAAAGTGTAGAAAATAGAGTGGGATGGTTTAATGAAATGGTGGCTTGACAACACTTTTCAAGCAACTGCATTATAAAATACTATAAAATACATGGAAATGTACTGCTTAGAAGATTATGCTAAGTTAAAAAAATGAATTGTAATGATTTAAAATAAACTCAAGAAATATGACAATTGACAATAAAACACATGGTGTAAATGTGGATTATGCCGGCGAATCCATGTTCCAACTACTGGGAAATATCGGCGAAACAACAAAACACACTTATGAATAAAGCGAATTCTTAGAAACACACTTTAAGCACCTTTTATGATCTATGTTCATGATAAGGAATTATTTTAGATGACAGAACATGTATTGTTGGTAGAATATTCAACTAATTCTGACCTTACACTTCCAATCGAGAAAAGAACTTGTGTTAAATTGCATTGTAGCACCTGAAAAAATTATTTATCAGAATTCAGAATGGTAGGATTTTAGAAACAAAAGCACACAAGCAGATAAGGGCACCTAAACTTTGACTAACTTTTTTCTGAATCAATTCCCCCAGTTCCCTCTTTAAAGTTGAGTAAGTTTTGGCTAATTCTGGTTTCATGAAAAATACCAGATACCCAACATTTTTAGGTGACCATCCTGTCAAAAGAACCATATCACCATATGTCAAAGCACAATGAGTAGTTAAAAGGAATTAACAGGTATAAATAATAAAGAGCTCATCGAGGGAAGACGTGATGAAAAAACATAGTAGGAACTTACCAGTCCACCTTTGGATATGTTCTTGCCAAATAAGAGCAACATAGAATCAGGTACACCAGTTGAATCTCTAAAAAATACTGTATTCACTTTAATCTTTTCATTCAACACTAACCACAGGTATGGAATTTTGGGTACACTTCCATTTACAGAGTTCTACACGATGCAGCACCAAAACTTTAGAACTTTAGTTATCTATTAAAAACAAAAGTAAACATGAATGTAAAATTTAAAAACATATAAATATAAAAAAAGAATAACATGATACCGCAATTTTCCATACATTTTGTTTGGGCCGTAAGTCGCAAATCATGATAGAAGGCCTTGACATGTCTGAAAGCAAGATCTGTGACAAAATCAAATAAAAACACAAAGAATGAAACTTTCATGGAAATAGTAACGACAACAAACAAAGAATAACCTTTTGATTCACAACATACCAACTGATGAAAGGTCGAGAAATATTCATTCTGTTTTGACCGATGGAACAATCATCATCATCGATGAAATTCATTAACCGTCAAGACAATGATATGAATTTATGATGATTGCTACTGTTGTTATTCACCTTCAAGACCAGAAACTATAAAAACCGTAAAACAAAACCAAATGAAAATAAAAATTGCAGAACAATGATTCAAAACTAAAATTATAAATCAAATAAAAACATGGAAACTTCCCTCTTTAAACTTGAAGCCATGATTGAGATTTCTCTTTCTTAGATGAGCTGTGACGGTGGTCGACGATAGGATTCGCCAAAACCAACAACTATTCGGTTCATTTGGAAGGGAATGAGATGGGGATAATGAATATGAGATTAGTTTCGTAATCGGAGGTGGTTATGGTCGTATAGAGGGTGGAGAAAGTGGCTGCGGCGCTTTGGGAAAGGAAAGAGAGACGAGAGAAGAGAGGGAGGCGATAGGGTTTGTCTGGGTGAAAGAGACGAGAGAGAGTGTGAAATTTGTGTTTGGAGAGAGAAATAGAACTATGAAATGAGAGGGCTAGTAGTGCATAGTTGAGTAAATGTGTAAGAAGAGAATTGCTTTACCCGGTTAATGGTGTGTAGTCCTGAAAATTTGAAAAAAAGAGTGTGCCACTTGGATGAATGGGTTAATATTATTGGTTGAAATTAATCCATTTAGTAAATTACGATAAGGGGCAAATCTTAGTGATAATTAAAATACAAAGAAGGGTATTTTAGGCGGTTATGTGGCATCTTCTATTCTTAGTTAGGTAGTTGATTTCCAATTCAACTTTGGGAGATTTTGACATTTTCTTAAATGTTTGGGAGCCCTCCATTACATCTCTCAACATTCCCTACTTGCTTATCTTCACCTTTGATTATTCTTCCCAGTAATTCCTACCTTCCATATGGACCCCGGAGAAAGATAAACAGGATAACAGCTATTTCTGCAGATGCAGGGAATGTTGAACCATCCTCTCCTTCTGGATCAAACAACCCTCTTTCACTTGTTTTCGACATACCTCGTGCCATTTGGAGGCAAACTACACGTCCATTAACCGATTTTGGGTTTGGTGGTAGGAGCATTTGGGAAGGTGGCGTTGGTCTCTTTCTGGTTTCCGGTGCAGTTCTTTTTGCACTTAGTTTAGCATGGTTGAAGGGTTTCCAAATACGATCCAGGTTCAACAAGTACACAGCAACATTTGAGTTTTCTCAGGCTTCTGGTATATCTACTGGAACACCCGTGAGGATCCGAGGGGTGACTATTGGTGATGTCGTTCGTATCAATCCTTCCTTAACAAGCATTGAAGCAGTTGTTGAGGTGCCTTTTCATATCATAATTTTGTTTCACTTCTCCTACCCTAACATCCCGGTTTTGCTTTATTGACTGATTTTGGATCCTTTTGTAGATTGAAGATGATAAAACAATCATACCACGTAATTCATTGGTTGAAGTTAACCAGTTAGGTCTTCTTATGGAGACTATAATTGACATTACTCCTCGACACCCCATTCCAACACCTTCCGCTGGACCTCTTGACCATGAATGCCATAAAGAAGGTCTCATTGTGTGTGATAGACAAAAGATTAAGGGTTACCAAGGGGTAATTTTGGATGCATTGGTTGGGATATTTACCCGTCTTGGCCGAGATGTAGAGAAAATTGGTATTGCCGACACCTATTCATTGGCTGAAAGAGCTGCCTCTGTTATTGAAGAAGCAAAACCACTTCTTACAAAGGTTTGATGTAATTTTCTTAAGCTAATGTGCTCGATTGGCAGTAATACATCCTCTAGAATAGACTCTTGTATCAAAAAAAAAATTCTTGTCAATTATAACTTGACCGTTGCATAACATTGATTTACTCAATATATTACAACATCGTTTGTTCATCTTTTAGAATTCTTTGTTTGAAATATTTAGTTTGAGAATCAAATTTTAATTTCTGCTGTTATATTGTAAGAAACTTATTCTACAAACTTAACATATGGAGCATACACTAACACATCTGTCTTATACTCCTCTTTTTACCAATCAAATAACTACAGCAAAAGGAAATGTTTTCAGTATAAAATCATTTGGTCACATCCAAATTCTCATGGACATATTATGGATTTGAACTATTTTTTTTATCATTCAGTAAAAGTTAAATACTATTGTATTTCTTCATGATTATGAGCGATTTACTAATAATTGATAAGAAGAATGATAGTAAGATCATATACATACTCTGATGTCTTAATAAGGGCCTACTTATATATGGTACTCATGCATTTTGTGTGTGTTTGATGTTTCCTTTTCTATTATTCTACTATTATATATGCTCATACCTATATTTCCCTTTGCTGTAGTGATATCTCAGATCAAAGCCATGGCTGAAGATCTTCAACCTTTGCTGGCTGATGTCCGTGATAGTGGTCTATTGAAGGAAGTTAAGAATTTAACTCGAAGCCTTACACAAGCCTCTGATGATTTGAGGTTGATGTGTAAACCTCTTTGGCTCTTATTTTATCTCTAATTTGGCCTGCATGTATATACATAGCACTGTAGCATGTTAATGTTAGAATAGGAGATGACATTGTGCTTGTCAACATGGATCAACAATTGAGGTGGTAAGAGTATGTGGTTACAACTTGTAACATGTCTTACTTTCACTTTCACCTGCAAATGGACGCGCAAACTGTCATGATGAGTTGCTTCATGGAATCCTATCTCAAATGTTTGGTGAATGGATGTCCCAAGCAGGGGATGGAAGGGATGACATGGGCTGAGTTTTGATTTGATTCCTCTCACAATGATCAAGTATTAACAAGAAATTACAAATGTGCAATAATGTGGACCAATTGCTATTAGAAAGGGATTTAACTTTGGAGGAGCTTAAGTACAGCTATGTAGTGCTCAAAACCCAATGAAACTGCAGGCAGATTGCAAAAGGAGGGAAGTCAAAGTTGGAGTAGGTGAGATTGTGTATTGTGGACACAACCTTATAGGATGAAGTTGCTGCCAGCCGCTGAAATGAAAAGCTCAGTCCAAATTTTTATGGTCCGTATGCAGTGGGAGAAAAGGTGGATCAGAGAGCTTATAAGTTACATCTACCAACTCATGCAAGAGTCCACTCAGTATTCCATGTGTCATGACTAATAACTGAAGAAGCCGATTACTGCCAATGATCCTTGTTAGGGAACTCCCCCTTTCCTAATGGAAGATTGGGAGTTACAAGTGGCTCCCTTGGAGGTGTTGTGGTTACTGAATAGAACACAACAAGTGTTGATAAAAAGGAAGGATTTACTCAGCCATTAGAATACTTGGGAAGTAAGCACTGTGATTGATCAGGTCTTTCCTTAATTCCACCTCGAGGATAAGGTGAGTCTAGTTTTGGGGGATAGGGAGGCAGGTTATTGTTAGGCCTATCATTAAACATGTGTTTAAGTGAAGTGAAGGGGTGCTTGGAGAGGAGTAGGCCAATATAATGTACAATAGGAATGACTGAAGGAGGAATAACAGAATTGACAGGTGGCCATCGGGGATCGGACAGAGAGATAAGAGGAATATTTGAGAGGAATAAAATAGAATGTGGGTAAGGAATAATAGATAAGTATTTTTGGTGAGGCAGAGCCAAGAGTTGTGGTCTCGATCTTTGGGAAGCACACCCTGCCATTTTATCATATTTTATTTATTCCATTTGCTTAACCTTGAATTCTCAGTTTTCTATTAGTTCTGTTTTCAATTTTTCTTGTTGTATTAAGTAATACTCTTACAAAGTAAACATGTAACTCTTACGAGTAAGTTGTGGGGAAATTTGATGTGTTAATCTCGACTCTCAAGTTTGACAGTTTTGGGTGCGTGCGTGCAAAAAAAAAAGAAAAAAGAATGGAGAGAAAATGTCACCTGTCCTTGCATTCTGTTATTTTGCAGTCATTATACTCATTATTTTCACTTTCATAAAACTTAATATTCTTGAACTATAATGGTTAGCATATGATACCTCTCTTTTTGTTTTGCAACTAATGTAAAGCATCCAATGGTTATGCAGAAGGGCACATTCATCAATTATGACCCCAGAGAACACTGAACTGATCCAAAAGTCCATATACACTCTCATATTTACCCTGAAAAATATTAAGGTAGAACCTAAACTTAGAATGAAAAATATATGATTATTAATAAGAATGTTTTGGTATTTTATTGATTGCTTTTTGTTGTTTCAATCTTGCAGAATGTTAGCTCTGACATTATGGGCTTCACTGGTGATGAAGCTACACGAAAGAATTTGAAGCTACTAATTAAGTCTCTCAGCAGGTTATTGTGAAGTCAAATTCCAATCATAATAGGGCATAATACAAATAGTTTATTTCCAATGTTTTTCATCAATCACAACATTGAAGGGGGAACAGTAATCTGTGGCTGTTATAGTTGATTCTAAGTTCTGGTATTTCCTATAGTTCTTGCACTTGCATTGTGTCCTGATAAAAATGTATCTTTCCCGATTTTGAATGAAGTGTAGATGGCAGGTGATTGCTCTGAGCATATCCTTGTTTTACTATTTAATTTGTGTGATCTATTTGTTTAGCATGGCGGTAAATGTTAATAGTCGTCATTTTTTAGTACTCAGCTAAAATGAACGCTGAAGAGAGTGAGAGGTTATGGGCTTATGTTATTCCTTATGGTTTTTCTTTGACGAGTTATCAATTGTATTTATCTTTCAAATCAAAAGAATTTGGGGATTGGTTTTTCCACCCTTTGTGTTTCTCATCCACCACAGAGAAATTACAATATTGCCCCAAAATTTTGAATTTTATTTTCCAGACACTCTAAATGGGAAATGTAAAGGCTAAAAAAATTTGGAGATTAGAATCTAGACCCACCCCTTGCAACACCAAACCCATATCTCAATATCAGATCAAAACAACGTTGAAATAATTTTAATTTCAATTTCTTATTTCAACATTAGTTAGTCTTAAATTGAATCTTAATGTTGATTTTATATTCGAGGCGTTTTATGATCAATTCATATGGTCCTAGGTTCCTCGGCCATGGAGTGCGTATGGTTACATCTAATGATTTTATAGTGTCACATTTTTATATGACACTAGATGCAGAGGAAAAGTCACTTAAATTAGCTCATTAGGAGATATTAGAAGAGGAGCAGGTAAGGGAGGACCATGTTGTTGATGTGTTGTTGAATTGTCAACGTATTGTAGTCATTGGAGGAACGAACATAGAAATAAGAGCTCTCATGGGATGACCACTATGTAGGCCATGATCCTAGAGGCATAACATGTTTTACAGTGTAGGAGGCACATAGGGAACTGAGGGTTAGATATCGAATAATCATAAAATTTTAATAATTTGTATTATGGTTTGTATTTTGTTAATAATGATGTTTGATTTTTTTAATAAAAAAATTATGCACGATATAACATTCTAACCACCATCTTGACTTAATATATATTGTATTTTAATTATATGACACATGCTTATGATTTGATTTAATAGCATTTATGTATATGTTATATATCATGTTTATTAAAAATAATGTCATTATTTTTAAAAATTTAGTAAATAACTTACTGTTTAGAGGTTGGGTTTTGAGATTGTTATCCAGACTCACCCTTAAGTTTATCCGGAGATTAATATCCGAATATATTTTGAGGATAATGAGGGTGCCTTTATGAGAAATTCATTTGTTGTTAAATATGTACATTTGGATTTTATTCTCCGAACACACGAAAGACATTTTTTTAGTCTTACAAGGGTGGCTGATAATCGTGGGAAAAGCAATGGCAAAAAATGATCCATGATTTTTTTGGGTTTTTTTCTTTATCCACCTCCCTATGGGGGTCACTTCCAGCGAAAACCCCACTTTACCCCTGCTTCGAAAATGCATTTCCGAAATTTTTTTTTTTCTAAATTTTTCCAGATTTCGGAAGTACACTTCCGAAAAAATCCAAAAAATTAAGATTTTGATTAATTCGGAGATGCATCTCCGAAAAACTAAAAAAAATTTAAAAATCCCAAAAATAAAAAATTTTAGGATATTAATTAATTCACATATCATAAATTTGATATAATTTATGAGTAATGAATAATAATAATTATATATTTTGATATAATTTATGAGTTATGAATAATAATTATTATATATTTCTATTCTGATTCATATTTTAAAATTTAAAATAATTTTAATTAAAAAAATTAAAATAATTTTACTTACAAAATGAGTTATAATTTTTTATTT
Organism: Vicia villosa; assembly: GCF_029867415.1. Taxonomy (NCBI): domain Eukaryota; kingdom Viridiplantae; phylum Streptophyta; class Magnoliopsida; order Fabales; family Fabaceae; genus Vicia; species Vicia villosa. The sequence goes on from NC_081182.1 coordinate 160,359,260, forward strand.
ATATATTTATATATTTATAATAATTATTATATATTTATATATTTACAAAAAAATTAAAAAAATGAGTGTTTTAATTTATATATTTATATATTTATATAATAATTATTATATATTAATTATAAATATATTTATATAATAATTATAAAAATTAAAAAAAATGAGTGTTTTAATTTATAATAATTATTATATATTTATATATTTATATAATAATTAATATATATTTATATATTTCACTTACAAAATTAATAATAATTATTATATATTTATATATTTCTATTCAGATTCATAATTAAAAATGAGTTATAATTATTTATTTAGTTTAAAAAAATTTTAAAAAAAAAATTTCTTGATTTTATTTAATGAATAAATTTTATATTTAATTCTATATAATTCAAAATTTACTTATGAAATTAAAATGTTTTTGATTTATATAAGTTAGTAAAATAATTTTTAACTTTAAAATTGATTAGGAAATTTTGATTCACCTTGATTTTATTGATTCACCTTCATTTTTTTGATCCACCTTCATTTTATACCTATTAATTGTATTGAGTCACCTTGATTTTAATTTTTTTAATAATTATTGAATTCTTTCGGAAGTGTATATCCGAAACATTCCAAGACCAATTTGGTCTTGGAATATTTTGAATATGCATCTCCGAAGACACCCCTCTCCCAAAAAAGGGGTGTTTTCGGAAATGCATCTCTGAAAACACCTTTTTTTCGTGTTCTTGGAAGTGCATTTCCGAAATAAGACAAATTTTGAAAAAAAAAAACGTTTTGGAAATGCATTTTCGAAGTAAGGGGTATTTTGGGTTTTTCACCAGAGGTGACCAAGAAAGTAGGGAGGTGGGTAAAGAACTTTCTTTTTTTTGGCTCATAACATTTAATATGATAGAAATTCTTTGAAGTGGTATTTTGTAGGCATGCTTAAGCAGTAGCGGAGCTAGAAATTTTATGTAGCCTGAGCAAAAAAATTAACTGCACGTTACATGTGACAATATATAAATAGTCATAAAGTGTGTTATATAAAAGCGATGAAACCTAACATGCAAATAGTGTGCTAAATAAAATTAAGAGGTAAATTCCCTCTCCGAGACTTCTTTGCGGTGAATGTTTGAATAATATCAACATCTTTAAGTGACTTGAATATCTCTCGCTCCGTGTAACATATCATCAAGTCATTGAACCACACATCATTGATCTTGCTGCGCAAATTAGACTTGATAATCTTCATTGCTGAAAAAGCTCTTTCAACGGATGCTATCGACACCGACAATATCAAAGGCAACTCAATGAGCATGTAGACCATGGAAATACCAAATGTTTCTCAGTTTGAACCATCTTCATAGCCAAACTTTCAACATCTTCACAAGAAGTAAAGGAAGCATGCCTTTTCACTTGATGTACATAAGTCTCAAGTTGCTCTCTTATTGTTCCACAATCATCATCAGAAAAGTCTGCATGATAAATATTAGCAAGACGAGCAAGCTTATCAACATAAAACTTGGAAAAAGAGTTCTTGGGGTAAAGACATGAGAAGCAATCAAGCACAACATTACTTCCTTCACTAAACCGGTGATCCATCTCCACATATATTTTGTCAATAGCAACATAAAAAACCTCTGCACGGTAATGGTGAAGATTAGTGACAGTCATCCATTCTCTTCTTGAATGACCCCGAATCTGTATTTCTTCATCCATATTTGGCACCAGAATACTTTAAGCAAAACAAAAATCCTGGACATCAATAAATAAATCATCCCAACCATTCTTTCTCAATGTAGCCAACCTGTCATACCCTAATTTTTGACCCCCCTGAGATGTCATACTTTCAGGCTTTTCATCAGAATCAAAACAGATACTCAGAACAATCACTTATTCATCTGGTGCTTAATCGAGGGTGTTCAGAAACAAAAGAGCTCAGACAGAGGATCAATCAATAAAAGAGATGGTCTCCAACACAAACATAGGATTCAAAGACTTCATTCTATTCACCTATGATTGATTAGACACCCATCACCTGGACCCAAGTTTTGCTTACTTCACCAGTCTAGGGTTTTGAGCCCCATCAAGGACTAAAATCAGGGATCACATTTGGGAAACCCTAGAAAGCTCCAGGGCATCACTCAAAGGGATCAATCATCTTCAAATATCTCATGTGACAACATAAGGCATTACACTTCAATTCAAGATCTACAGCCATCAATTTCATCTGGTCGACAATTAGGGTTTTTAACCTAATTCACCAAGATAGTTGATTTTTAATCAAGACATGGTACCACAACTCAAAGCATAGCTCAATATCCTCAAAAAACTCAATATGATCCATTCATATCATTCATTTGATGAGGATAGCTCACTTCACTTGAAATCTCCCGAAACGCGATTCACCTGAAAAAGTCAACTGTACAAGATCACCTTTGACTTTTTGGAAATTTTGGTCAACCATGACTTTTGAAGTTTTAAATCATCAATATGTGATATTTAAAGTCATTTGATCAAGAAAAATCAAGAAAATCAATCAAGAATCAAAAAGTCAAAATTTGACTTTTCATACTTAGAAAATTTTCTAAGTATTTTCAAGTGGTTTTTACCAAACTTTGGAAGAGAATATCTCAAAATTTCACCTACAAACTGAAAAAAATTCCAACATGAAAGTTGTAGATTTTTATCCAATGAACAATTTTGTCACATATAATTTTTTGGCTAAAAATCAACCATTGAAGAGATATGGAGCTTCACTGCCTTCACAAAATTTGCAAGAAAACCCTAGTTTTCTTCAAACTTTATGGGACTTTTTCACTAATTTCCCTAAAGATTTTGGGCAAACACCAAACTAATGAATTGAAGTACATGTTAAGGGCTTTTCAAATTATGCTCAACCTCCTCCAAATTCATTTTGAGCTAAGAGATATGATTGATCAAAGTTAGGCATTTAAAGTGAAATTATAGGTCATGCCTAAGTATGAAATTTGCAATATTGTACAAATGCTTACACTAAATGATGCCTCTAAACTTCAGAAACATTGCAAGGATAGGAGAGAATCATTTGCATCATTGCACAAATTTTTGAAGAGAATATTTCAAAACCAAAACATGTGATTATGTAATGATTGCATTTTGAGAATTTATGGCCAAGTGGTGATTCATCAAAGGAATCTTCTCCCAACCAATTGGAGCTCATTTATGCAGCAAATTTGTCCCCTAAGATCAAGCAAAACCGATGGCTAGGGGAGTGGTATCAAAGAGCTCATCATTGCATAATGGATCTTTCTCACATTTCTTCATAGCCAAGGAAACCAAACTCACTTCACTAAGCAAGCTTACTATCTCCAATTGCTCTGCATCATTTGCCTATAAATACAAGTGCATTTCCTTAGAATTAAACACACAAAAGCAACAGAATTCTTGCTTTCTCTCTTCTTTCTTCATACTTAAGTTTTTCAAAGGTTCTTTGGCAAGAAGACTCGGATTCTTCAAACCAAAGCTCTTCCTTTGGAATTAAGTATTCAAGCACATTAGGGGAGGTATTTAGTGGTGATCCAAACCTCTGAAACACTTCTGTACGTGAAGAATCATCATCTTCACCTCTCATTTGGAGCTGTTGCAATTGGGGTCGAGCAAGAGGTTCTGGGCACTTTCAATCCAGGTTAAGCATCTCAACACCTTCCAGGAGGATCACCGAAGCTATCTGGATCGTTGCAACAACTCTGTAACACCCTTTGATCAGAGCCAGATCTCCATTTTTAAGGTAAGTTTCAAAAGCTTCAAACTCTATAATTTACGCATGATAAATCTAAAACGAAGTTACCAGTTGGTTTCTGCACCTTCATAGATCATTAACCCTCAATCAATTGCATCAAATCATGCATATAGAGTATTTCATGTTTAATTTCAGTTTTAGGGTTCTTAGTGTTCATGCTTGCGAATTTTAAGTTACACTCAAAATAAATGAAATTAAAGGATACCATCATGATCCTCGTCCAAAAACGAGCAAAATCCATCTTTACATCTTTGGATTTGGTTGAGAATTGAGAGAGATACGATTTCCAGAAATTCAAAAGCTTGAGGTTGAAGATGAAGATGGTGGCGCCATTTTTTGAATTTCCCAGAAACGAGTTTATTTTATTTTGAATGATAGGTGTGTCACTTACGAATTCATCGTACTGTCACAATGGTTACAGCGTGCGTCCAAACTCTTGCCATGCCTTAGGTCTGGGGTTCGATCCCCCCCTCAGACCTTTTGTCCATTTTATTTTTTTCAAATCTTTTTCATGCTTTGCTTTCACATATAATCACATGGGCACCTCTGGTAATCAGTCCACACGTGTGGCTCAGTTGGTAATTGTTTTGTTGGATAACCAAGAGGGCGTGAGTTCAACCCTTGGTGAGACCAAACCATATTTTTTACTACTATTTTTCTTCCATTTTTTTTACCAACTTCACACAATTATTTAACCTATCAAATTAATTCATTTTCACTTCATTTTTCACACACTTGTTAATCAATATATATATTTTATGAATAATCAAAAAAATCACAAAAATGTTATTTATTTTATATATTTTTATTAGGTTAAAAATGGTGTTATTTTAAGTATTTTTAAATATATTTTAATACATGTTTTCATTGAATTTTCAAAACCTAATATCTCATAAATATTTTAGTAATAAAGTCCTAATCATTTAGGTCTTAATTAAGTATAGATATTATCTTTACTCCAATTAAGTTGACTTTTTTTTTTGTCAAAATTCAAACTGTTTTCAAACTTCAAAATAAACAGACGATCGAGGTTTTCAAACAACAGAACCTCGCATCTTCTCAACTTTTTCTCATAAACAGTGAATCATTTTCAATGGGCCTCTAATAGAGTGTAAGTCCCAGCACCTTTTTCTTTTCATAGTTTGTTTTCAAAACTGTATTTACAAAATCATCTTTCTGTTTTCAAAACATTCTTCTGGTATTTGAAGGGCATTATTCCCGGTGAAACTCTTCAGATACCTATGTGACCTTTATCCATCTTCACTTCTTCTGTTTTCGAAAAACCCTTAACTGTTTATAATAAATATTCAAATGTTATCAATAAAATGGCTGGTGAGGCTTTGTACATACTTCTTCAAAGGCCTCCACTCCATCCAGGTTAGGCTTTATAAGCTTTCAATTTACAGGCTTTATTTAAATTACTGTCAAATATAGAAATGTTTATATATATTAGAACTACGTCTGAGTGAAACCTTAGGACAGTTAAACTATATATATATTATAGGAATATGGCCTAGGATTGAGAATGTCTTCCCGGTGAAGGCTCTTTCCTAATTAAAGATCTTTAGTTCAAACCCTCAAGATGAATTATTCCCGGTGAAACATCTTGAAAAAAGCCTTAGAACCCAAAATAGGACACATCCACCCAAAGAGGAATTATTCCCGGTGAAACCTCTTACCCATTTGCTTAGAGCCAAAATAAGTTCAAAACTACATAGCTTCCTCTTGTGCTACCCTCGATGACCCTCGATTAGCCTCCTCTTGGGCTTTGTACAAGGACCCACAGGCTTCTTAAAAGCATTTCCAGCTTCCTCTTGAGCTTGTATACAAGGACCCATCAGGTTTCTTATAAACATAGGAACAGGTCTTTAGTTACCTTTTAGCCTATCCTGGTGAGCTTCTTTCACTTTAAACCAGACTTTAAACAAGCTAAGTTTGTCTCAATCTCATATTGAGCACACCTTTTGGAAAGAGAGACATGGACAGTCTCTGACACCCTTATCTTCATCAATCTTCCTTAGCAGAGTCTAGGATCCATATCTGCTTATCCTCAGCAAGAGTCAACCTTAATCTTGGGCTTTAAAACAAGAAGTCTCAATTAGATAATCTTTCTGCCATCTTAAAAAACCCCTAGAAAGGGTTAGCCTCCAAAATCATTCCTTCATTTTTAACAAAAACCCCTGGAAAGGGTTAGCCTCCACACATTCCTTCATTTTAACAAAAACCCCTAGAAAGGGCCAGCCTCCAAAAATTCATTCTTTCAAAAGATAATTTCCCCAGCTAAGCCAAAAATCCCTGGAAAGGGTTAGTTTCCAAAAATCAGTCTTTTAATATATAAATCCTCCAGCATAATAAAACTCCCCCAGCGAGTCCTTCATCATTAAGTAGCCACAACCTTGGGCTTTGTACAAGGCAGATAAAACACATTTTCCTGTGTCAAAGATTCCTAATCTCTAGGATCTTTTCCCCATAGAGTCATGCATACTCAGTTTCTTTAACAATCCGCCACAACCCTGGGCTTTGTACAAGGCAGAAAATAATGTTTTCCCTAGCCAAAATAGCCACAACCTTGGGCTTCATACAAGGCATAAATCAATGATTTCCTCAGTTAAGAGTCAGCCACAACCTTGGGCTTTGTACAAGGCACAAAATAGAGTCATCCTAGTCTTCAAAAATTCAGTTCCCTCAGCAGTTAGCCACAACCTTGGGCTTCATACAAGGCACAAAATAGAGTCTCCCTAAGTAGAGTCAGCCACAATTCTGGGCTTTGTACAGAACACCAAATAAAATCCACCAAATAAATACTCTCCAACTAGAGTCAGCCTCAATTCTGGGCTTTGTACAGAACACAAATTCCCTGTAGTTAATCCCTAGTGGAGTTATCTCCCAGAGTCAATAAAAATAAAATAATCAAAAAGCCTCAAGCTTGGGCCTCATACAAGCCAGCTAAAAATCAAATCTTTCAAATAGTAGATAGACATAGCTTATCTCTATAAAGAGATCTTTCTCCTATCTCACCACATTCAAACAAACATTTCAATTTCAATTTCAAACATTCTCCCATTTAGGACTCTGAAAGGCATGCTCTGAGGCAAACAAACCCAGACTTGTACACTTTCCCTAATTTGGATGAGAATCCTTCTTTCATTTAAGAGAACGCGACTGGCATACTTGCAAACATACAAGTAAGGTCCCTATCTTAATGAAATGAATTTAGCTTTTCTGTCACTTTAAAATGTTTGTGGTGGAATAGTAGAAATACCTCTCTATAAAGATGACTTCATGTCTCTTTACTGTAAACAGAGATTTAATTCAAGCTTCAACCTTGAGCTTCAAGCAAGGCACCAAAAATAATTAATTTCCCTAATTAGTTCCCCGAACTACATTAAGCTCTGACTTCCATTAGGGATATGTAGGCATGAGGTTCACAAGGAATCTCAGCGAGCTAATAAAATACCAAAAATAGTCAATCTGTCTGTCTTTCTTAATCAATTTAATTCCTTCTCCTAACACAAAGGAGAAACTTTCCCAATCATTAGCAGTAAACACAATCACAATGACACAGAGAAGGTTCCCGTAGAGTACTACAGATATGTAGGGTGCTTAAACTCTTCCCTATGTATAACCGACCCCCCGGACTCCAGAATTTCTAGTCTAGGTAAATCCCCACACTTAGCAAACTCCTAGGGTTTATTTGAGATCTTTTTCCCATTTCCTACTCGTAGGATAATTAAAAAGTTCATGTGATATTGTAGGAAGAACTGAAACAAAATTCATCCCACCCCGGGCGCATTCTCCTTCCAAATTTCGCCTGAAGGGTCTAGCGTGCCGTCCTCCCAAGTGAAACGGGGAGGTAAAAAAAACGACACCACAGAAAAATGGCGACTCTGCTGGGGATATAAGTGTTAAAAACCTTGGTTTTTCATCCAAACCAATGGTTGACCTGTTGCTGGTCCAGCCCCAATGAGGAATTAGGGATGCCAAATTCCCCCTCAAACAAGAGTGGTCCTGCCTAACCTCTGTGTCATTTCATGTGTTTGCTGCATTCATATTTGTTTATTTTGTTTATTCTGTATCGGGAAAGGGCTTGATTCCCCCTTGAGGTGAGAAATCCTATACCCGGATTTGAGTGCAACATAAGATAGGATGGAGGATGTCTTCTCGGTGAAGGCCCTCTAATATTGGTTTCCAAATCTACTCTTGGGATTTGCCTGGCTGGTTGTGATTAACTGCGCCAACGCATTCCGAGACTGATTTGTACCAGGAGGACCTAGAAACACATTAACCCCACTTAAAGCCTTTTTTAGGACGTAGAGCGGTGATTACGAAAGTAATTGTCACGCAGATACTACACTCAGAGAAAACTCTCTTATAGATACCAATCAACGTATCTTTAAGGTTGAGTAAAAACTCTGAGACCCCTAGAACCCGTTCTACAGGTACAAAAATCCTTATCCTTAGTTTACCATTGGGGCGAGGTTTGCGTTGTGACTCCATGACCACTATACCCTTCTACGCCATGTTTGTTAAAAACTCTTGTGTGTGCATTCATGCATTCATGCATCATTCATAATAGCTAAAAAAACAAAAAGAGTCTTTTTCGAGTCGTTTTTCAAGGAAACTAAATAACGAACGTTTTGAACTTCAGAGAAAGAGAGAAACGGAGAAAGGACTTAAGGATCTATACCATGGATTATGGAAGAAAGAGAGCTAGGAAATACACCTTCAAAATTCCTAAGGTCGAGGAATTGGAAAAGCTCGGAAAACTGGTGGTCAACCCTCAGGCTTTCAAGGAGAAGTATGGAAAACTTCTGCCGCTTCTCAGTACTAACATTGTGGATGGGATCCTTCCCACTTTGGTACAGTTTTACGATCCAACGTATAACTGTTTCACCTTTTCAGATTATCAACTCATGCCTACGTTAGAGGAGTACTCTCGTCTAATTGGAATACCCGTGTACGCGCAAGATCCGTACTCCGATTTGGAAAAGAATCCTGACGATATTATCATTGCAGCAACTACTCCTTTGAACGTAGTCGACATCAGAACTCATATGGCGAGTAAAGGAGGAATTCAAGGATTGCCCTCCAAGTTCCTATTAGATCAAGCTCGGTACTTCGTCAGCATCCAAGATATGAGCGCTTTTGAGGAAATCTTGGCTTTGCTTATCTACGGATTGTTTTTGTTTCCTAACATTAACGACTTCGTCGACATCAACGCAATTAAGATCTTCTTAATTGGAAATCCATTTCCAACCTTGCTTGCAGATGCTTATCACTCTGTGCATTCAAGAAACCTACAGCGAGGAGGATTAATTACATGCTGCGTACCGTTGTTATATGAATGGTTCGTCTCACACCTGCCAAAGTCTAGCACTTTCTGGAACATGAGGGATGGCCTTTACTGGTCACAGAAAATCATGTCCCTCACTCATACGGACATTGAGTGGTGTAGTCCTGAGAACGACGAAACCAAGATCATCTTCAGTTGTGGAAGTTATCCCAACGTATCCCTTATTGGAACTAAGGGAGGAATCAGTTACAATCCAGCTTTAGCCCGTCGTCAATACGACTATCCCATGAAAAATATACCAAGTAGTATTCAATTGGAGGATCTGTTCTTCAAGAACATCGACGTTCATGGCAATATGCTGAAGAAGGAAATTGTCCAAGCCTGGCGTCTTGTTCACACAAAAGGGAGAAGATTGTTAGGAAAACATCTTTGCATCTCCCTAGATCCTTACCTTCAATGGGTACGCGTCAGGGCATTCAAGCTCAGGATGCCATATCAACATCAAGAACCTATTCCCCTAAGGGAACCAATATACCTTTTCTCCACCGATGTTGAAAAATTGCAAGCGGCGTTGAACAAGGTATGCCAAGAAAGGAATGCTTGGAGGAACAAGTATCGAATCGTCAACACAGAAAACGATGAGATCCAAAACATCCTAAGAAGGAAGGATGAGTTACTTAAAGTACTCGATCGACAAGTGACATAATCTTCACTTTCTCATCATATCCCTCCTGCTTCCTGGATCATGGATCAGCTTACGTCAGAGAATGCTCAGCTCAAGAAACAGAAGAAAATGTTAGAACATGAAGTCGGCTCTTCGTCAAAGTTTTAGAGTCCTTTCTCTCTGTTTCTCTGTATTTCCTTTTTTTTCAAAGTGTGTAAAAAATGGCGTTTTCGCTTAATCAATAAAAGTTTGATGTTTCATAACGTAATTACGGTGTTTCTTTGAAAAATATTAAATTAATTACACATCATGCATCGCTTTAGTCGTACGCACTGACACGAGAATTGTCGCGGATCTAATAGTCACTTTCCTTTCTCCAGAAAGAGAGGAGGAGAAGGAGGTGAACAAAGACATTCAAGCTGTCTCATCCATACAACACTCGTTCAAGTCGCAAGAAAAGAATGGAAGACTTTGAACACGAGAATGGAGAACTCAGAGAAGAGGTTACTACTCTCAAAGATGTTGTTGAAAGACTCAATAGTATGGTAGAACCCCTGGTAGTTGCGCAGAATCAACCAACGCCAGAAGAACCACAAAGGACTGTGGTTTCCGAGATTGTTTCTACCCCTATTCCTCAGTATACCATGCCGCCCAACCGACCTTGGGGCATGCCGTATAACTTTATTCCAGACGGGTACATACCCCCAGTTTCTGAAGTTCCAAGAGCTACAACGGAGATGCATCCACTGGAGGGTTACAGACCTCTGGAAATTGAAGTTCCAAGAGCAACGGCAATGGGTTTCACACAACAGAATGCTGAGATTCCAAGATCTGCTGTCATGGCTTCTCCACAGCCGATTATGCATACTTTTCCTCCACCGGGTGGACAAGTATATCATCACGCTCCTAGTGAGGATGCTGGCGTGTATGAAAGATTGGACGAGTTCCAGGAACAGTTTCTGCAAATGCAGAAGGAACTCAAGGCTCTCCGAGGACAAGATCTATTTGGAAAGAATGCTGCAGACCTCTGTCTGGTTCCAAATGTTAAGATTCCTCACAAATTCAAAGTACCATATTTCGAGAAGTACAAAGGGAATTCATGCCCACAAAGTCACCTAGTGATGTACGCTCGAAGAATGTCAACTTAGACTGATAATCAACAATTACTCATTCATTATTTTCAAGACAGCCTGACTGGTGCTGCACTCAAATGGTACATGAACTTGGACAGTTCAGAGATTCGTACTTTTCGAGACCTCAGAGAGGCCTTCGTCAAACAGTATAAGTACAATCTAGATATGGCTCCCGACAGAGATCAACTCCGGGCCATGACTCAAAAGGATAGAGAAAGCTTCAAGGAATACACTCAGAGATGGCGTGAAGTTGCTGCTCAAATCTGTCCACCACTTGAAGAGAAAGAAATGACAAAAATCTATCTCAAGACTTTAAGTCCATTTTACTATGGACGAATGGTTGCAAGTGCTCCAAGTGACTTTACCGAGATGGTGAACATGGGTGTACGTTTAGAAGAAGCAGTTCGAGAAGGACGTTTGAACAAAGAACTAGAATCTTCTTTTGGTCCTAGAAAGTATGGAAGTTCTTTCCAAAAAAAAAGGATCAAGATGTCAGCAATGTCTTGCACAAAGCTAAGAAGAAGTTTTCACCTCAAGTTGCTACAATAAATCCGGTTGTTAACTCAGCGCCAGCTTATCAACCTCAGGTTTCTCAACAACCATTTCAACAAAGGTCACAACAACCTCGGCAGCAGGTTCGACCTCCAAATTTCAACAACAATCGGGTTCCAAGGTATCCTCCTTTTGACCCCGTGCCCATGCCTTATGCGGATTTGTTTCCAACACTACTGACGAAAGGACTCATTCAGACAAAGAATCCTCCAAATCCTGCATATGAATCATCACATTGGTTCAAGGCTGACCAATCTTGTCCTTATCATAAAGGGGCACCAGGTCACAACATTGAAAACTGTTTCAGTTTCAAGGCCGACGTTCAAATATTAGTGAAAAGCGGAATGCTATCCTTCAAAGATACTAATCCTAACGTCCAAGCAAATCCTTTGCCGCAGCACAAAGAAGCTTCAGTGAATCTGATAGATCAGCACCCCAATGTCATTCAAATTTACGACATCCGTCAGATAGGGGAAAATCTAGTCAAAATGCACGCTAGACAAGCTGGGTACGGCCATGTACCATCTCACAACTACTTCACATGTGAAATTTGTCCAAAGAATAATCAAGGGTGTGCTATAGTTCAAGCTGCATTACAAGAACAAATGGACTTAGGATGGATTCAACACATCCGAGTCAAAACTGAGCACGACGTCAACATGGTTCAAGGATATCCAGGAGAATACAAAATCTACAGAGTTGAAGATCTCGAAGGATCGGTAGTCAGGTTCCATAAGACTTTAAATGGACTTGCCTACTTTGGAACGGATTTCCATCCTTACAGTAGATGCAAAATTTGTCGAAGAAATTCACGAGGTTGTTTGCGCGTTCGCAACGACATTCAGAAACTAATGGATGAAAATACCATTACAGTTCTTGCCAACAGAGAAGATGACGAAGTCTTTACCGTATCTCCTCAAATTGATCAAGAAGAACTAGTGCAAGTCAAGTATGACAGCAGGAAGACATCAATTGCTCCGTTAGTCATTTACTTACCAGGTCCTGTACCGTATAAGTCCAGCAAAGCTATACCATACAAGTACAACGCTACATTCATTGAAAATAGTAAGGAAATACCATTACCGTCTGTTGTCAACATTGCTGATGTTAGTCGAGTCACCAGAAGTGGCCGAGTCTTCAACAGAACAACATAAAATGTGGAGAAACCTTCAGAAGAAGCACCACATAGGCAAGACAATCATCCGACCAATGCTGTTAAAGCGAAAGAAAATGATGAGATCTTGAAATTAATCCAGAGGAGTGAATACAACATTGTAGACCAATTGCTACATACTCCGTCTAGGATATCTGTTCTCTCCCTACTATTGAGTTCTGAAGCTCATAGGGAAGCTCTACAGAAATTTTTGGAACAAGCTTTCATAGAACCAAGTGTTACTGTGGGACAATTCAACAACATCATTGCTAACATTTCCGCAGGAACTAACCTGAGTTTCTGTGACGAAGATCTTCCTGAAGAAGGAGTGGACCATAATCTTCCACTTCACATCTCAGTTGGCTGCATGAACGATGTTCTCACGGGAGTCCTAATAGACAATGGATCCTCTCTCAACGTCATGCCCAAATCAACATTGTCAAGATTATCCTTCAAAGATTACCCGATAAGGGATAGTCACGTCATCGTCAAAGCATTTGATGGATCAAGGAAATCAGTTTTTGGAGAAGTAGATCTTCCCATAACTATTGGACCTCAGACGTTCAAGATCACTTTCCAAGTTATGGATATCCCGGCACAATACAGTTGTTTGCTTGGTCGCCCATGGATTCATGAGGCTGGGGCAATTACTTCAACACTTCATCAGAAACTAAAGTTCATTAAAAATGACAAATAGGTAACCGTATGTGGAGAGCGAGCTTTGATCGTCAGTAACCTGTCATCATTCTCCGACATAGAACCAAAAGAAGACACTGGAACTAAATTCCAAGCACTTTCCTTGGATAAGGAAAAAGGAAAGGAGAAAGCAGCGTATATTTCTTCCTACAAAGATGCAATCCAAGTTGTAAAGGATGACACTACCATTGGTTGGGGGCACATTAATATTCCTACCAACAACAAGAACAGAACAGGAGTTGGTTTCTTTCCGACATCATGAAGGGCTATTCTAGGAATTGAGGTAGTTCTTCCAATTCAAGAAACTTTCCGCAGTGGAGGTTTTCTTCAACCTGTTCAACAAACAGTCAATACCATCGGTACGGAAAACACCGATGAGAATTTTGAAGTGGAATGTATGTCCTACCTTCTCGAGGCAGGATACATCTCCCTATCAGAGTCTGATTCACCTTGCTGTTATCCGACTAAAGGATCTGAAAGTAAGACTCACCCAAGCAGTGACGAAGTTACAAACAACTTCACCACCAGAAGTCATGGTTCATCAGAAGAAGTTCCTCCTATCCCCGAAGAAACATGGGATACATTAGGAGAACCAAGCAGAAAATTCGACTACATGGTGAAATACTCCGCTCCTGAAAGTTCAAAAATATCTCTTGAAGACATTGTTCCAATTGGATGGAACATTGACTATGAGTACTTTACTCAGCCAAAAGAGATATATAACCCTTGCTATTCATCATCATCGTCTGGTGAAGTCATCATTGAGGATTATATCCCCGAGTCACCCTCAGAGGCTACTGATTTAGAGTTTACATACCTAGTCAATGCCATCTTGGGAGAAGAGCAAGACCAAAATACAAAAGAGGATGATCTCGAAAGTGTCTCCCACAACGAGTCTCTCCATTCAGAAGATTGGAAGTTTCCTCAAAAGAAAGTCCGACATACTCCACTTGGAAATGGGTATGCTCACACCGCTCAGTCTGCTGAAGTAGAGGAAGATCGTCTGAGTGTTGCAAAGACAGTGGTTGGTAAATCAAGAACTACCACAGGCCAACTCAAGCCTAAGGTGCCAGATTACCTAGTGCACAATGGGGTTCGCCACTATTGGACAACTGTTGAAGTTTCAACTGTTGTTCGCACTCCTAAGTAGGAACTTTCACCGTTATTTTATCCTCTCACCATAGCCCAGGGTGAAGAGATGTTTCACAGGGCTTTGCATTTTACTATTTCTTAGGAAAATGTCTCTCTTTGCTTCGCCCAAAGCAATAGAGTTTTGTTTTATAGGGTCTTTGTCTCAAGAAGTGACTGTTGATAAATAAAAATGTCATTTTGTTCCTTCGTTAGTTTTTCCTTTTCTTTTTTCGGAAATTGGTAATCCTAAAAAACACCCTTAAAAAAACATCAAAAAAAATTCCATTAACTGCATACACCGAGTCTTCCCTCGTTGTCTAAATAAAATTTATCGCACATATGCAGATTAATCATAAAACACCCCGTTGAAACGTACGACCGTATGACTTCTCCAAGCTCTGGGTTTCCTGTATTCGAGGCGGAGGAAGAAGAAGACGAAGAAATATCAAAGGAAATTTCATGGTTACTTCAACAAAAGGAAGACGCCATTCAGCCATACAATGAGCCTCTAGAGATCATTAACCTTGGTTCCAATGGAAACATAAAAGAGGTTAAGATTGGAGCTTCGCTCAGTTCAGAGATCAGAGAGAGTTTGATACAACTGCTCAGAGAATTCTCAGATGTCTTCGCTTGGTCTTATCAGGATATGCCAGGGTTGGATACCAGTATAGTGGAGCATCATTTGCAATTAAAACCAGAATGCTCTCCGGTCAAGCAAAAATTGAGAAGAACTCATCCGGAGATGGCTATGAAAATCAAAGAGGAAGTTCAAAAGCAAATCAACGCTGGTTTCCTCATCACTTCAGAATACCCTCAGTGGTTAGCTAACATTGTTCCCGTTCCTAAGAAAGACGGAAAGGTCCGCATGTGCGTCGACTACAGAGATTTGAACAAAGCTAGCCCTAAGGATGACTTTCCTTTACCACATATTGATATGTTGGTTGACAGTACAGCAAAATCCAAAGTTTTCTCATTCATGGACGGATTTTCGGGATACAACCAAATCAAGATGGCACTTGAAGACATGGAGAAAACAACTTTCATCACCCCCTGGGGCCGTTCTGCTACCGCGTTATGCCTTTTGGACTAAAGAACGCAGGGGCAACATATCAAAGAGCCATGACTACACTTTTCCCCGACATGATGCATAAGGAAGTGGAAGTCTATGTGGATGACATGATTGCCAAATCAGAAAATGAGGAAGATCACATACAAAATCTGACAAAGTTGTTTCAACGCTTACGGAAGTTTCAGCTTCGCCTGAATCCTAACAAGTGTACCTTTGGTGTCTACTCAGGAAAACTCCTTGGTTTCATCGTCAGCAAACGAAGAATTGAAGTGGATCCAGACAAAGTCAAGGCAATTCAAGAAATGCCTTCACCTAGAACCGAGAAACAAGTTAGAGGATTTCTTGGACGTCTGAGTTACATCTCGATGTTCATATATCTCATGACTGCAACTTGTGCTCCAATTTTCAAAATTCTACGGAAAAATCAAAGTTGCGTCTGGACAGACGATTGTCAGAAAGCGTTCGACAGCATTAAGGAATACCTGCTCGAACCACCCATCTTGTCTCCTCCAGTGGAAGGAAGACCTTTGATAATGTACTTAACCGTCTTAGAAGATTCCATGGGACGTGTCCTTGGACAGCAAGACGAGACGAGAAGAAAAGAACATGCCATCTACTACCTAAGCAAGAAATTCACTGACTGTGAATCTCGCTACTCCATGCTCGAAAAGACCTGTTGTGCTTTGGCCTGGGCTGCCAAGCGTCTCCGCCAGTACATGATTCGACATACTACTTGTTTGATCTCCCATATGGATCCAATCAAGTACATCTTTGAAAAGCCTGCCTTAACTGGGAGAATCGCCCGTTGGCAGATGTTGTTATCAGAATATGACATTGAGTATCACGCACAGAAAGCCGTGAAAGGAAGCATTCTAGCTGAGCACGTGGCTCACCACCCACTCACTGGTCATGAATCAACCAGTTTTGACTTTCCGGACGAGGATGTCATGTACCTCAAGATGAAAGATTACGACGAGCCACTACCAGACGAGAGACCTGAGATAGGATCCCAGTGGGGCTTAATTTTCGACGGAGCTGTCAATGCTTATGGACGAGGAATTGGGGCAATCATTGTTACACCTCGAGGTACCCATATTCCATTTACCGCCAGATTAACTTTCAAGTGCACAAACAATGAGGCCGAATATGAAGCTTGCATCATGGGTCTCGAGGAAGCCGTGGATCTAAGAATCAAACACTTGGATGTATACGGAGATTCTGCTTTGGTCATCAATCAAATCAAAGGAGAATGGGAAACACGCCAACCAGGGCTAATCCCTTACAAAGACTACGCAAGAAGATTGTTACCATTCTTCGACAGGGTAGATTTTCATCACATTCCTCGTGAAGAAAATAACTTGGCTGATGCATTAGGCACACTCTCTTCCATGATTAGGATAAATCATTGGAATGACATTCCTCGGATCGATGTTATGCGCCTGGATAGGCCCGCTCATGTTTTCACAGTAGAAGCAATCATCGACGACAAACCGTGGTATCACGACATCAAAAACTTTCTTCAAAGGCAAGAGTACCCTCTTGGGACGTCAAAGAAAGATAGAAAAACTTTGAGAAAGTTAGCCAGCAGATTCTTCCTGAATGAAGATGTTCTGTACAAGAGAAATTTCGACATGGTTCTGCTCAGATGCGTTGACAAGAAAGAAGTAGAAACACTCATGAGAGAAATACATGAAGGTTCCTTTGGTACTCACACCAATGGACATACCATGACAAGGAAAATACTGAGAGCAGAATATTATTGGCTGACGATGGAGTCAGATTGCTACCAGTATGCAAAGAGGTGTCACAAATGTCAGATCTACGCCGATAGAATTCACGTTCCACCATCTCTTCTCAACATACTCTCTTCCCCTTGGCCTTTCTCCATGTGGGGAATCGACATGATTGGAATGATCAAGCCAAAAGCGTCCAACGGACATCGCTTCATCTTGGTAGCCATAGACTATTTCACCAAATGGGTCGAAGCAGCTTCGTATGCAAACGTCACAAGACAAGTTGTCGTCAGGTTTATCAAGAATCACATCATCTGTCGCTACGGCATTCCTAGCAGGATAATCACTGACAATGGGTCAAATTTGAATAACAAAATGATGAAGGAACTTTGTGAAGAATTCAAGATTGAACATCACAACTCATCTCCTTACAGACCAAAGATGAATGGAGCTGTAGAAGCAGCTAACAAAAACATCAAGAAAATCATTCAGAAGATGGTCATCACTTACAAAGATTGACATGAAATGCTCCCATTTGCTCTTCATGGTTACCGTACGTCTGTACGTACTTCGACTGGAGCAACTCCTTTCTCCCTTGTATATGGCATGGAGGCAGTCCTACCCATAGAGGTTGAGATCCCATCAATGAGAGTTTTGATGGAGGCACAATTAACAGAAGCCGAGTGGTGTCAAAGCAGATTCGATGAATTGAACTTAATCGAAGAAAAGCGCATGACAGCTTTATGCCACGGACAGCTATATCAACAAAGAATGAAGAAAGCTTTCGACAAAAAGGTTCGACCTCGCACAATCAAAAAGGGCGACCTTGTACTCAAAAAGATTCAATCTTTTCTCACAGATTCGAGAGGGAAATGGACTCCCAATTATGACGGCCCATACGTGGTCAAGAGAGCTTTCTCAGGAGGAGCCTTAATAATCACGACTATGGATGGAGAAGAATTCACCCGTCATGTGAACGTCGACGCAATCAAGAAATACTTCGCCTAAATAAATAAAAGAACAGCTCACTAAGTTGAAAACTCGCAAAGAGCGACTTAGGCAAAAAAGAGCGTCTCGGTGAATCGAAAACTCGAAAGGGCGATTTAGGCAAAAAATTAGAGACATAAAAAATATATAATCAATCCTGGTAGACTTAAAACCCGAAAGGGGTAGTCTACGCAAAAGTTAGGGATATATGGCAAGTAACTGTGTTCAGGACATACTTGATCATTCGAAGTCCATAGCGGAGTATTCATCATCAGTAGGTCATCTTCTACGAAGCACGAATACAGCGCAATTCAGAGTGGAAGGGAAAGATAACGGTCGTCACGTTTCATCATAGCCCTTTTCCCGAAAATTACCAATTTCCCACTTTGTAAATATTCCATGGAATCAAGCATTTGGCTGGTTACCATTCCATAAATAAAAATTTGAGCTTTGTGCCTTTTCTTTGCAATCGAGTCTTATTCAGTTTCTTAAAATGCATTTTAAGTTTCAACAGTCATTTTCTTGAAACAAATGTTTTCATAAAATAAAATGAATTTACTTGCAAAAATAAAGGTGAAATTTCTTTCTAAGGTTTACATACAATAGGAAGAATGCAAACAGTTGCTCCAAAAACGGTTGAGATTCTGGGAACCAAAATTTCCCCATAAGATCGCTTTGCGAACATCTCCCGATGACGGATCTCCACTTCAATTCATATCACTTCTAACAGCGGACGACCGGTAACCCGGTATCCCCAACAGAGTGCAAAGTACAAATTGCAAGAAGAAGACATCTTCTGATCAACAAAAATTCAAGTCGTATCACAGGATTTCATATCCGCGACAATTCCATTCACTTTACATTTTATAATCATCATGTTCATGCATACTTCGCACCTCATAACTTCATAATTAGCATATCTTAGATAAGCTTTGATCATGTTCGTACTCGGGATTCCCTAGCAAGTCAGCAAGCAGAAATCTCCCTCAAAGAGATAATTTGTTCACTACTATTGCTATCCCCAACGGGTCAGTAGACGACAATCTTCTCCGGAAGATAGTTTGTCCACTTTTGGACTTCCCAAGCAGGTCGACAGTTGACAGTCTTCTCCGGAAAATAGTTTGTCCGCTTTCGAATTTCCCACCAGAGTCAGCAAATGGCAGTCTCCTCCATTAGAAGACAGTTTGCTCACTTTTTTCCTAAGACGGGTCAACAAATGGCAGTCTCTTTCAGCAGAAGACAGTTTGTTCCGCTTAAGGATTTCTCGACAGGGTCGGCAAATGGCAGTCTCTTTCAACAGAAGACAGTTTGTTCCCTTAGAGATAACGGATGGCAGTCTTCTTCATGAACACAGTTCGTTTAAGAATTCTTATTTTAAAGTCAGCAAATGGCAGTCTCCTCCATTAGAAGACAGTTTGCTCACTTTTTCCTAAGACGGGTCAACGAATGGCAGTCTCTTTCAGCAGAAGACAGTTCATTCCGCTTAAGGATTTCTCGACAGGGTCGGCAAATGGCAGTCTCTTTCAACAGAAGATAGTTTGTTCCCTTAGAGATAACGGATGGCAGTCTTCTTCATGAAGACTGTTCATTTAAGAATTCTTATTTTAAAGTCAGCAAATGGCATTCTCCTCCATTAGAAGACAGTTTGCTCACTTTTTCCTAAGACGGGTCAACGAATGGCAGTCTCTTTCAGCAGAAGACAGTTCGTTCCGCTTAAGGATTTCTCAACAGGGTCGGCAAATGGCAGTCTCTTTCAACAGAAGACAGTTTGTTCCCTTAGAGATAACAGATGGCAGTCTTCTTCATGAAGACAGTTCGTTTAAGAATTCTTATTTTAAAGTCAGCAAATGGAAGTCTCCTCCATTAGAAGACAGTTTGCTCACTTTTTTCCTAAGACGGGTCAACAAATAGCAGTCTCTTTCAGCAGAAGACAGTTCGTTCCGCTTAAGGATTTCTCGACAGGGTCGGCAAATGGCAGTCTCTTTCAACAGAAAACAGTTTGTTCCCTTAGAGATAACGGATGGTAGTCTTCTTCATGAAGACAGTTTGTTTAAGAATTCTTATTTTAAAGTCAGCAAATGGCAGTCTCCTCCATTAAAAGACAGTTTGCTCACTTTTTCCTAAGACGGGTCAACGAATGGCAGTCTCTTTCAGCAGAAGACAGTTCGTTCCGCTTAAGGATTTCTCGACAGGGTCGGCAAATGGCAGTCTCTTTCAACAGAAGACAGTTTGTTCCCTTAGAGATAACGGATGGCAGTCTTCTTCATGAACACAGTTCATTTAAGAATTCTTATTTTAAAGTCAGCAAATGGCAGTCTCCTCCATTAGAAGACAGTTTGCTCACTTTTTCCTAAGACGGGTCAACGAATGGCAGTCTCTTTCAGCAGAAGACAGTTCGTTCCGCTTAAGGATTTCTCGACAGGGTCGACAAATGGCAGTCTCTTTCAACAGAAGACAGTTTGTTCCCTTAGAGATAACGGATGGCAGTCTTCTTCATGAAGACAGTTCGTTTAAGAATTCTTATTTTAAACTCAGCAAATGGCAGTCTCCTCCATTAGAAGACAGTTTGCTCACTTTTTCCTAAGACGGGTCAACGAATGGCAGTCTCTTTCAGCAGAAGACAGTTCGTTCCGCTTAAGGATTTCTCAACAGGGTCGGCAAATGGTAGTCTCTTTCAACAGAAGATAGTTTGTTCCCTTAGAGATAACAGATGGCAGTCTTCTTCATGAAGACAGTTCGTTTAAGAATTCTTATTTTAAAGTCAGCAAATGGCAGTCTCCTCCATTAGAAGACAGTTTGCTCACTTTTTTCCTAAGACAGGTCAACGAATGGAAGTCTCTTTCAGCAGAAGACAGTTCGTTCCGCTTAAGGATTTCTCGACAGGGTCGGCAAATGGCAGTCTCTTTCAACACAAAACAGTTTGTTCCCTTAGAGATAACGGATGGCAGTCTTCTTCATGAAGACAGTTTGTTTAAGAATTCTTATTTTAAAGTCAGCAAATGGCAGTCTCCTCCATTAAAAGACAGTTTGCTGACTTTTTCCTAAGACGGGTCAACGAATGGCAGTCTCTTTCAGCAGAAGACAGTTTGTTCCGCTTAAGGATTTCTCGACAGGGTCGGCAAATGGCAGTCTCTTTCAACAGAAGACAGTTTGTTCCCTTTGAGATAACGGATGGCAGTCTTCTTCATGAAGACAGTTCGTTTTAGGATTCTTTATTAAAGTTGAGTGAATGGCAGTCTCTTTCAGCAGAAGACAGTTTACTCACTTTTTCAGGCAGAGATAACGAATGGCAGCCTTCTTCACGAAGATAGTTTGTTTTGCTTAAAGATTCCTCAGCAAAGTCAGCAAATGGCAGTCTCTTTCAGCAGAAGACAATTTGCTCACTTTCTTTTCCACAGCAAAGGTCAACAAATGGCAGTCTCTTTCAGCATAAGACAGTTTGTTCCCCTAGCAATTTACGAATGGCAGTCTTTCCCGAGGAAAGACAGTTTGTCTGTTTAATACCCCAAGGAATCGGCAAATGGCAGTTTCTTCGCAAGAAACAGTTTGTCTACTTCCGAGATGTTTTATCCCCATTAGGGTCGACAAATGGCAGTTCTTCTCCTAGGAGAACAGTTTGTTATTTTCCCAGCGGAGTCGGCAAATGGCAGTTCTCCTCCTAGGAAAACAGTTTGTTAATTCCCCAACATAAGTCGATGAATGGCAGTTTTTGTCCCAAAAATAGTTCGTCTACTTTCAAGCAAAGTCATTAGCTCCTCAAAAGGATGCACGATCATTTGGCATTCCTTCGAAGACGTCACAGTGAAAAAATATGATAAAGTTTCTTATCATCCATCAAATGGCATCTCTCCAACGGACGCTGGTGGGAAGTTTTATGAGGAAACAAACCTTTGGAGATTTTTCTCTTTATCTGAGATATCGTCCAAAAATCAAAACTAAGACCAGTTTCGCGATTGGACATCCGAAACAAGAGAAAGTTGTTTACCTTTTTATAAGTATTAACACTTAGTCAAAGAAGATGGATTGCGCATTCCACTTTGCCTTCCATTCACCAAAGTTTGCATAAGCACATTTCTACAGGAGTTTGTCTCCCTATCCCCCGCAGAATGCGACAACGGGATCAAGCCATGCAAGAATTTTATTGTAACCATGACATCTCAAGGACGCCCAAAATTCGGGCATTCTTTGATATTTAAGTCTCTTTCACTCAGGAGAGATCGAGATATCAATCCCTCTCCCTCCAGCTGAAAGAAACTTAAATAGGGGCATCTGTCATACCCTAATTTTTGACCCCCCTGAGATGTCATACTTTCAGGCTTTTCATCAGAATCAAAACAGATACTCAGAACAATCACTTATTCATCTAGTGCTTAAACGAGGGTGTTTAGAAACAAAAGAGCTCAGGCAGAGGATCAATCAATAAAAGAGATGGTCTCCAACACAAACATAGGATTCAAAGACTTCATTCTATTCACCTATGATTGATTAGACACCCATCACCTGGACCCAAGTTTTGCTTACTTCACCAGTCTAGGGTTTTGAGCCCCATCAAGGACTAAAATCAGGGATCACATTTGGAAAACCCTAGAAAGCTCCAGGGCATCACTCAAAGGGATCAATCATCTTCAAATAGCTCACGTGACAATATCCAAAAGGCATTACACTTCAATTCAAGATCTACAGCCATCAATTTCATCTAGTCGACAATTAGGGTTTTTAACATAATTCACCAAGATAGTTGATTTTTAATCAGGACATGGTACCACAACTCAAAGCATAGCTCAATATCCTCCAAAAACTCAATATGATCCATTCATATCATTCATTTGATGAGGATAGCTCACTTCACTTGAAATCTCCCGAAATGCGATTCACCTGAAAAAGTCAACTGTACAAGATCACCTTTGACTTTTTGGAAATTTTGGTCAACCATGACTTTTGAAGTTTTAAATCATCAATATGTGATATTTAAAGTCATTTGATCAAGAAAAATCAAGAATCAAAAAGTCAAAATTTGACTTTTCATACTTAGAAAATTTTCTAAGTATTTTCAAGTGGTTTTCACCAAACTTTGGAAGAGAATATCTCAAAATTTCACCTACAAACTGAAAAAAACTTCCAACATGAAAGTTGTAGATTTTGATCCAATGAATAATTTTGTCAAATATAATTTTTTGGCTAAAAATCAACCATTGAAGAGATATGGAGCTTCAAAGTGACTGCCTTCACAAAATTTGCAAGAAAACCCTAGTTTTCTTCAAACTTTATGGGACTTTTTCACTAATTTCCCTAAAGATTTTGGGCAAACACCAAACTAATGAATTGAAGTACATGTTAAGGGCTTTTCAAATTATGCTCAACCTCCTCCAAATTCATTTTGAGCTAAGAGATATGATTGATCAAAGTTAGGCATTTGAAGTGAAATTATAGGTCATGCCTAAGTATGAAATTTGCAATTTTGTACAAATGCTTACACTAAATGATGCCTCTAAACTTCAGAAACATTGCAAGGATAGGAGAGAATCATTTGCATCATTGCACAAATTTTTGAAGAGAATATTTCAAAACCAAAACATGTGATTATGTAATGATTGCATTTTGAGAATTTATGGCCAAGTGGTGATTCATCAAAGGAATCTTCTCCCAACCAATTGGAGCTCATTTCTACAGCAAATTTGTCCCCTAAGATCAAGCAAAACCGATGGCTAGGGGAGTGGTATCAAAGAGCTCATCATTGCATAATGGATCTTTCTCATATTTCTTCATAGCCAAGGAAACCAAACTCACTTCACTAAGCAAGCTTACTATCTCCAATTGCTCTGCATCATTTGCCTATAAATACAAGTGCATTTCCTTAGAATTAAACACACAAAAGCAACAGAATTCTTGCTTTCTCTCTTCTTTCTTCATACTTATGTTTTTCAAAGGTTCTTTGGCAAGAAGACTCGGATTCTTCAAACCAAAGCTCTTCCTTTGGAATTAAGTATTCAAGCACATTAGGGGAGGTATTTAGAGGTGATCCAAACCTCTGAAACACTTCTGTACGTGAAGAATCATCATCTTCACCTCTCATTTGGAGCTGTTGCAGTTGGGGTCTAGCAAGAGGTTCTGGGCACTTTCAATCCAGGTTAAGCATCTCAACACCTTCCAGGAGGATCACTGAAGCTATCTGGATCGTTGCAACAACTCTGTAACACCCTTTGATCAGAGCCAGATCTCCATTTTTAAGGTAAGTTTCAAAAGCTTCAAACTCTATAATTTACGCATGATAAATCTAAAATGAAGTTACCAGTTGGTTTCTGCACCTTCATAGATCATTAACCCTCAATAAATTGCATCAAATCATGCATATAGAGTATTTCATGTTTAATTTCAGTTATAGGGTTCTTAGTGTTCATGCTTGCGAATTTTAAGTTACACTCAGAATAAATGATTAAAGGATACCATCATGATCCTCGTCCAAAAACGAGCAAAATCCATCTTTACATCTTTGGATTTGGTTGAGAATTGAGAGAGATACGATTTCCAGAAATTCAAAAGCTTGAGGTTGAAGATGAAGATGGTGGCGCCATTTTTTGAATTTCCCAGAAACGAGTTTATTTTATTTTGAATGATAGGTGTGTCACTTACAAATTCATCGTAGTGTCCCAATGGTTACAGCGCGCGTCCAAACTCTTGCCATGCCTTAGGTCTGGGGTTCGATCCCCCCCTCAGACCTTTTGTCCATTTTATTTTTTTCAAATCTTTTTCATGCTTTGCTTTCACATATAATCACATGGGCACCTCTGGTAATCAATCCACGCGCGTGGCTCAGTTGGTAATTATTTTGTTGGATAACCAAGAGGGCGTGAGTTCAACCCTTGGTGAGACCAAACCATATTTTTTACTACTATTTTTCTTCCATTTTTTTACCAACTTCACACAATTATTTAACCTATCAAATTAATTCATTTTCACTTCATTTTTCACACACTTGTTAATCAATATATATATTTTATGAATAATCAAAAAAATCTCAAAAATATTATTTATTTTATATATATTTATTAGGTTAAAAATGGTGTTATTTTAAGTATTTTTAAATATATTTTAATACATGTTTTCATTGAATTTTCAAAACCTAATATCTCATAAATATTTTAGTAATAAAGTCCTAATCATTTAGGTCTTAATTAAGTATAGATATTATCTTTACTCCAATTAAGTTGACTTTTTTTTGTCAAAATTCAAACTCTTTTCAAACTTCAAAATAAACAGACGATCGAGGTTTTCAAACAACAGAACCTCGCATCTTCTCAACTTTTTCTCATAAACAGTAAATTATTTTCAATGGGCCTCTAATAGAGTGTAAGTCCAAGCACCTTTTTCTTTTCATAGTTTGTTTTCAAAACTGTATTTACAAAATCTTCTTTCTGTTTGTAAAACATTCTTCTGGTATTTGAAGGGCATTATTCCCGGTGAAACTCTTCAGATACCTATGTGACCTTTGTCCATCTTCACTTCTTCTATTTTCAAAAAACCCTTAAATGTTTATAATAAATATTCAACTGTTATCAATAAAATGGCTGGTGAGGCTTTGTACATACTTCTTCAAAGGCCTCCACTCCATCCAGGTTAGGCTTTATAAGCTTTCAATTTACAGGCTTTATTTAAATTACTGTCAAATATAGAACTGTTTATATATATTAGAACTACGTCTGAGTGAAACCTTAGGACAATTAAACTATATATATATTATAGGAATATGGCCTAGGATTGAGAATGTCTTCCCGGTGAAGGCTCTTTCCTAATTAAAGATCTTTAGTTCAAACCCTCAAGATGAATTATTCCCGGTGAAACATCTTGAAAAAAGCCTTTGAAGGAATAGTTGATCATTCTTTTGTTTCAACACTTCTTCATAGGATTCTTCCAACATTCCTAATTCAGCATCAGAATACTCAAACTTCTTCTTCCAGTGGTCTCTTGATTTCTTCATTTTTCTTAGAGCTTCTTGGAGACTTTCAATTGTTGAAGGAACTACAATGGGTGGAACATACTCCTCAATTGGGGGTGCATATGTTCCAGGGAAAATATGCATTCTCATTTCAGCAGCTCTGGCAGTGACCTAACTATCAAAGGGCTCAAGAGAGAGATCCCCTTTGGTCTTAAAATATTTGATTTCTCTTTTATGGCTTGGATGCCAAGCATTAGCAATCCTTTTTCTAAACTCTTTGTTCTCAACTCTTTCTTCCAGAAAGAACCCATCCAATAAATTGCTCCTTGGTCTTTTATCCATAGGAAACCCGAATTGACGACGAGCTAACACGGGGCTATAGCTGATTGTTTTTTTTTACCAATGAGGGGCACATTAGGGAAATCACCACATCAGTCTAAGGTCTTCATTCTACAGAAGTGACTGTTTGTCCAAACAATCTCAGTGTTGGTATGAGTCATGATCTTGTGTGACCATTTCAATCCTTCTTTCTAGCTCCAGAATTCAGGGGTGTCAGGAAGATGAGATATGTACCACTTGTAAAGCAAAGGAGTACAACAGGTAACCATTCCCTTTCCATAGGAATTTTTGAGATGAATAGAATAGTAAGTGTCCCCAAGTAAGGTAGGAACAAGATTCTTCTTCATAAAGATCTTGATGGCATTCACGTCAACAAAGTTGTTAGTGTTTGGGAACAAGAACAATCCATATACCAACAAGGAAAAAATAGCTTCAAAGTCTTCTTCCTTTATTTCTTGTGACAAGGTGAGAGCTTTCTCAATTAAGAACACAACAGGTAATCTATGTAATCCTCCTTTAGTAACTATGTTCTTTTCAATTTCTCCCTTTCTCAAATGAGTAGATTTTGCAATCTCACAAGGCTTGGGATCTTGTTCTAAACCAATGAAAGGGTCTTCCAGTAATAGGTAACCCAATAATACTTGAATACTCTTCCAAGGTAGGCAATAGTTGTTAATCAGGGAAGTGAAGCAATGATACAATGAGTCATAGAAATGGATCAAAGTGGAGAGGATTCCTTCTTCCATCTTGGTTCTGAGGAGATACAACAATCTTCCATACTTTCTACAAATCTTGTCTTGATCAACAATCAAAGATCCTAGCTTTCTTAATTCTTCGACCTCTAAACTCTTGAAAGTATATTTCTTGGTTTTTCTTCTTTCCGGTTCCATCCCTATAACGTTTACAAAACAAAAGGTTTCTTTTAATTCCTTCAAAGATATTATGTTTTTTAGATGCATGGATGAATGAATGCAAACATAGCAAAAACATGGGTTTGAGGGTTCAAAGTCACGAGCATGGAGCCAAAGGTCTACCCATCCCAAAGGTGTGTACTATGGTTATTTTTTACCTGTAGATCAAGGCTCTATTGTTTCCCAGACTCAAGCAGCCCAACTTGGAGATTGTAAACTCTGTATCAACATACTCATTTGAACAAAATCCAAGAGAACCTCATCTAAGCGTAGCCTCGTGTAACAACTATTCTGAAAATGAATCAGACATAGTTTCCACACTACATCTTAATGGCCAAGATTGGTTAAGGGTTTCTAGGTCCCCAGCTTCTACAACCTAGTTGAATGCAACGATGTATTCTCAACTACATGGTCAACAAAGTTACTTCCAAAGAGGCCTGCACTGAGCGATGGATCTCAAATTGACTTCTTCGGGACTACTCCTTCAAGATCAAAATGACTATACCAGTCACCTATAATAAGTGTACACTCTAAATCCGGGTTAGGATTTGTCTCACCACAAGGGGCATGACTCCCTTTCCCAATACAACCCAATAAAATAACAAGTATACACATAGGAAAGTAAAAGACAAAAATAAAAGGTTAAGATAAAGATAATAACAAAGACAAAAATTGGGTCAACCCTTCCAGAGATGCACCGATAATTTGATCAGTATCCCTAGCAGAGTCGCCACTTTTCTGTAGAGGCGAAATTGGTGAGACTAGAGTCATGGGAAGACTTAGCTCATTTTAAACAGAGTCGCCACCGCGCTTTATTGTTTCCAAAAAGGAATGGGTGAAAGAGCGAATAAAACCCACATAATTTTTAAAATCAAAACTAATAAACTTATCAGAGATCTAGCTATAGAGGGTTTGTTATACAAGAGGAAGGTTTTAAGCATCCCTTATATCCATGGGAACCTTTTGGTTTTGTGTTATTATCTTTTGTTTATAAATACATTTTTTTAAAAAAACCTATGTGAAAAGCTTGTTTGAAATAGAGGGTGGGGATGGGAAGAGAATGTTTTGAACGTGAGCTCGATAAGATATTGCATCTTAGGCCTACA
The DNA here is from genome assembly GCF_029867415.1 of Vicia villosa. Classification (NCBI taxonomy): domain Eukaryota; kingdom Viridiplantae; phylum Streptophyta; class Magnoliopsida; order Fabales; family Fabaceae; genus Vicia; species Vicia villosa. The sequence continues at coordinate 160,387,726 of NC_081182.1, forward strand.
TACCCCTCTAACAATAGGGAAGTCAGAGCTGTTGTAGTTCCGCTTTTTTTAAAAAAAAAAGGAAAAGGAGGGCTAAAGTGGCCAAAATCTTTTTGGGTGTGAGCTTTAAAATACTCACAAGTTTTTAAAAGATGGTTAAGCTTTAAAATACTTAACAAGTTTAAAAAAAGATTAGGCTTTAAAATACCTAATAAGTTTATAAGGTTAAGCTTTAAAATACTTAACAATTTTGGAAAAGGAATTAGGCTTTAAAATACCTAATAAGTTTTAAAAAGGTTAAGCTTTAAAATACTTAGCAAATTTTAAAACAAATCAAAGAAGGACCAAGCTTTAAAATACAAGGTCAATGGGTTAAGAGAAGTTTCACCGGGAATAATTCATCTCTTAACACCAAGGTTTAAAAAACAGGATCAATGGATCAAGAATAGTTTCACCAGGAATAATTCTATTCTCAATACCAAGGTTTCAAAACAAAAGGGTTTTGGCTAAGCTTTAACAATACTAAACCACAAACAAGTGAAAAGCTTTAAAAATAATTAACACAAAAGTAAAAGAGATTGGAAAAGAATTTAAGTACCTAGACAATTTAGTCAATACCATTCCCATCCTTTGGATAAAACATCAAGCTTAAACAATTAACAATAAATACCTCATGTGTGTACAAGAACAAACAAGTGAGTGGTAGCAAGCAAGAGATGGATGTATCTAAACCCTTGGATTCAAATCATGTATGAATGATGAATGATTAATGTGATGATTAAACATTGGGTTAGATAAAATAATAAGTACAAATCACATGGATATAAAATCAACAAGTATATGTACAAGACAAGGTTTAACATTTAAGTACAAAGCATGGATTAGAAAATCAACAAGTATGTACAAGCACAAATAAACATGGATAAACAAAGATTAACATGGTGCAAATTTTTTGGTTAGGGTTTTAAACCTAAGGTTTTTGAAATTAGGGTTTTGATTTAGGGTTTCTAAAGAAATACCTAGACCTAATTGATTTTAATTGTTAAATACCAAATTCTTTAAGAGAATTGGTCTAAGGGTACATGAGAAAGTAAATGAAATTCTATCCTAACCTTAAACAAGTATTTACAAAAATATACTAAGTCACTTTTGAAAAATAATCAAAAGGAAACATATTTTTGTAGATTTTTCATATATTAAAAGACTTGTATTTGATTAATTTTAAAATGATGAAAAAATAAATATTTTGGTTATTTTTTAGCATGGTATAAAAATACACTAATTAAATGAAACACAAAAAAGAAGGGATTAAAAAGACTAATTTTTCTAGTTTTAATGATTTTTGAAAGTTTAATAAAAAACTAAATAAACAAGAGGTAAAAAATTAGGGAATGTAGTCACAAGGGTTTGAACCCACGCCCTATAACTTAGTGCACAAAACATGGACCAACTCCGCTAGGCGTGTGTGGTGATAGAGGGACACATTCAGTTGAAAATTTGTGAAGTTTGAAAAAATCCCAAAATAATACAAAAGTCTGGGGCGAGGGAGATTCGAACCCCATACTTTATGGTCATGAGAAATGTGAAGTTCTTTGCCAATTGAGCTGTAACGATGTAGTCGTTAGTAGCTCAACTCCAATTCAATTTATTTTAAAATGGCGCGCCATAATGAGATTTAAATTTCCAGCCAAAACAACAACATCAATGGCCAAATTTCAAACTCACTCAAAACTTAATCATTTTTGACAAAATAAAGCACTAACATGATCAACATAACACCACGAAGCTAGCCATATAATTAACTATCATTTATTCAACCTAAAACATGTTAATTTATGGAAAACGAATAAGAACCCTAAAAAGTCAAATTCAAATTAAATGCTTAAAACACACAATCAGGCCCTAAAAGCTCAGGGTTTTCCTTCCCTACATAATTCTAAACTGAGTGGTAACTAGAAATGCAACAATTGATGCCCTTACCACTAAGCTCGAGTTCAGAAAATATAACTCTGAAAATGGAGGTTGAATCCATGCCTGGAGGTGTCACAGAAGTGCTTGATCAATCTGGATAGCTTCAATACCTTTCAATGAAGCAATCTGGGCAGTTAGAATGCTTTAAAAGTGTCTGCAAGTTCAAACTCGATTCCACCTACAAAGAGAAAAAGTTATGGCTAGAACACTTAGTTATAGGTGTTACAGATCTTGATCAGGGACCTGAATAGCTTTTATATATGATACAGAAGGTATCTGAAGCAAGAAGCCTTAAAACGCACGAGCCGATTTCAAATTCATAACTTTGGTTCAAAGAGACTTTTTTTGTGAAATTTTGAACGGTGATTTTCTGTTTTAGGTGTTTGGCAAGTGTTTAGATGTTATGGATAGCTTCCAAATGATAAATAGAAGCTGTTTGAAAGGTTGTTTTGGTTTGAAAGTGTTTGGTTTGGATTATGGCATGTTATGAGCTTAAAAGCTTTGAAAATGGGGTAAAAATGGTGATTTTAGGTTAGAGACTTTTTGGTAGGTTAAGGAAGGTATGGACAGCTTCTAAATGGAATTTAGAAGTTGTTCAAACTCTTGTTTGACACCCAGAACTTGTGGATCAAGAATTCACTATAAAAGTGAAAAGATGGAAAAATGGAGAATTTCAAGTGAGGTATGACTTGGAGAACTCTGGTGTAATTGATCAAGGGAGTGATACTCTCTATTTATAGGCAAGATTTAGGGTTTGTGGGAGGGAAAAACTCAGAAGTTTAAAGCTCACATGTGATCTTGTACCATCTTGCTTGTTTGTGAAGAAATGAGAAAGTTATGGTTTCAATGGTGACGTACAAAGCTTTAAGCATGCTTGCAAAGTTTTGATTTGATCTTAGAGGCTTGCTTGTGGGTTTTAACTTGCTTTTGAGGCAGAAGAGAAATTGTAGTGGCTCAAGGAGTGGACTTTGTGCATAAAGCTAACTTTACTAGAATGGAAGTGTTAACTTTGTGCCATTAATGAAATGATCAATTGGATAATGGCTTAAACACTTGGATTATAGCTCAAAAGCAAGTGTAATCTTCTGATTATGGTGCTTTGAACAAGTTGTATGGGCTGCAAGAAAGGAATCTTTCAAATTTTGTAGATGTTTTCAGATTGGCTTTATGTTTGGTAAAACTAATTTAGCAGCAGTAGGTTAAATAGCATTATAACTTGTAAGAGAAAGCAGGTTGAAGTTCTATTTAATGGAAAAACTTGTTGTGTTGAAATGTTTCAACATCTGGAACAACACGTCGAAGAAGATGTCGTGACATAGGATTTGAGCTGACAGTTTGGATTCTATTATAAAAGAAACAAAATCTTCCTAAAACATTGAATCCTATGTGGAGCTATATCTAAGGAGAACATTTAGGAAACTAAATGTTAAAAGATTTTATAGGAGAATCTGTTGCAAAAGTGTAACAACTTATTGTTGTTATTTGGAGCATATTTTATGGAGATATTTGTGGAGAATATCTTGGAGCTTATATTGTGGAGCAATTTTAGCAACAGCTTGTTATGTCAGTTTGTTATGATTTAAAGGTCAAAAGAATCAAGTCAGAATATTGAAGATTATACAGTTTCTAATTATGGAGATAATTTAGGAAACTTATGATTAAAGACCTTTCTTTTAGCAGAAGAATTCTGCTAATTTGTAACAGCAAATATAACTGTGATATGTTATAAATAGAAGCTTTGTAACCTAAATTTTGTACCAGCCGTAATTTTAACAATGTAGTTTTTAAGGGCTGAGTCTGTAAAGTGAACCACCCGGATTGTGGGATGGTCACTGATATGTGATTCTCGAAGCTGTTAAGCAAGAGAAGTTTAGTGTGAATCTCGAAGCCTGTATGTAAGAGATGTTGTGTTCTTGGTGGAAGCTGTTAAGCAACTCTAGGTTATGTTTGTTTGTGTATTTAGAATGTTGGTGATTAGGTCGTCGATGCAGTGGCTGAGGTGTTGACTGCTAGACATCATTGCTATGATTGGGAGTGGAATGAAGATATTCAATATTTAGGGAGAACCTAGGTATAAGGGTCATTGGGTAGTGATTAAGTGAGGAGTTGTAAATTGGGAGTTTATCTCTGAATTGATAATGCTAATAGTGAACTTCATCCCTGGCTTGGTAGCCCCCAGAGTAGGTATTGTTGTATACCGAACTTGATGAACAATTCTGTGTGTTATTTATTTTCTGCACTGTTTTATTTTGCCTACCTTGTCTGTTTTATAATGTCAGATTAGATGTCACGACATCCTATATGACATCTGAGTTCTGTCACCAGAATTTTCAATTGGTATCAGAGCAGGCATCCTGTTTGACTCTGGATGAGATCCATGGGGGATACTTTCTGGTTGTGTACAAGGTAGAATATGAAGTATAGAAAAACACTTAGAAAGGGGGGGGGGGTTGAATAAGTGTAGCTTTAAAACTTGTAAGATAAAAACAATTTGCACAATGATTTTTATCCTGGTTCGTTGTTAACTAAACTACTCCAGTCCACCCCCTTGGAGTGATTTACCTCACCTGAGGATTTAATCCACTAATCACACGAGATTACAATGGTTTTCCACTTAGAAACACTCTAAGTCTTCTAGAGTATCCTGATCACAACCTGGTCACTCTAGGAACAATCTGCTTAGATACCCTCTAAGACTTTCTAGAGTATACTGATCAACAACCTGATCACTCTAGTTCTTACAACTTAATGTAAACAAATTCTAAGAGTTACAATGCTTCTTATAAAGCTATTATCACAACTGTGATTTTCTCTTAAGTTTAAGCTTAAATCTCACTAAGATATTACAACAGCAATGTAGTGAGTTTGATGATGAAGTTTGAGAGCTTTTGAATTTGACAGCGTTTCTGCAAGTTGGTTCAGAGTTTGTAATTCATAAGTTGTAACCTTGCTTCTCATCAGAACTTCATATTTATAGGCACCTTAGAAGATGACCGTTGGGAGCATTTAATGCTTTGCGTATTCCGTATAGCATTGCATTTAATGTTTCACTTTTTTGTCAACTACCTCGAGCCTTGTTTTCACTGTGTCTACTGACGTTGCCTTTAATAGCTTCTAACGTTCCTTTTGTCAGTCAGAGTAGCCTGCCAGTCTAGTACTTGCTTCTGATCTGATGTTTGTGTAACAACGTTTGAATGTCATCAAAGTCAAACAGCTTGGTGCAGAGCATCTTCTTGTCTTCTGACCTTGAAGTGCTTCTGAGCGTGATACCATAAGAACTTCAGTGCTTCTGCTTCTGATCTCAAGTTCTTCTGATGCTTCCATAGACCCATGTTCTGATTCTGCTTGACCATCTTCTGATGTCTTGCCAGACCATGTTCTGATGTTGCATGCTGAACCTTCTGAGTCAGTGCTTCTTGCGCTGATTTTGTGCATACTCTTTATATAATTCCTGAAATGGAAATTGCATAGTATTAAAGTACCACATTATCTCATACAAAATTCATATGCTTGTTATCATCAAAACTAAGAATATTGATCAGAACAATTCTTGTTCTAACAATCTCCCCCTTTTTGATGATGACAAAAACATACATAAATGATATGAATTTGCGATCAGAATATCAGACGGCTAAAGACAATTACACAGCTATAGCATAAGCATATAAACATAGTGTGTGAATATGTCTCCCCCTGAGATTAACAATCTCCCCCTGAAATAAATACTGGAAGAATTTTATAAATAAATGACTTCCCTGAGTATTTTCCATTTCAGTTGAGACAATCACATATGCTTAGATCTTTCAGAACATTCACAGCTTCTGATTCTTGCTTCCATAGGACAGCTTCAGAACTTGAACTTCTTCGATCTTCAGAACATTCAGCTTCTGATTCTTGCTTCCATTGGACAGCTTCAGAGCTTGAATTTCTTCTTGAATCATTGCATGCTAGATTGTATCAGAACATTGTTGAATGTACCAGAGCATCATTGGAGCATCTCTACATCCTGAAATGTTACAGAACAAACTAAACGACAAAAGTCAGCATGAATGAATAAGAACATAAAGTATGTGTCAGAACATATAATTATGTATCAGAGCAACCACAAGTAATGTTACAGAGCATATTTTATAACTAAAAAACATGCATCAGAACATATAAGGAATAAGAATGTGTTATAGCATATTCTATCATTAGAATATCAGAACATTCTTCCTTCTTGCTTCTGATCTTGAAGCTTTGTAGCATTCAGCTTGCTTCAAGTTCCATGAGCTTGTTTCTATACAGAATTGCTTTTCCCCATGTCTCTGCTTCTTATGTTGAGCTTTAAAAAGGATCTTCAATTCCTGCAAAACACTCAAAGACATAGAACTTTGCAAGTTCTGTTAGAAATGTGGAGCCTTTCTCCCAGCAACTGATAAATAAATCAGATCATTTATCACATTTTTCTCCCCCTTTTTGTCATACCATCAAAAACATAAAAGATTCAGAAGAAAAAACAAGACAAACAATATGAGAGAAGAAAAGATAAATTTCATTGATTTCCCAAAGAGAGAAATGCATAAGAAGTACAAGAGGGATGCTAGGAAAAACAGATGCAACAAACAAAGAAAACAACTAAGACTCAAAGACTAAGATGACCCTAGCTTGGACATGATCTTGGCCAGCATGTCATGAATCCCATTGTTGCTCTCAGTCTGCCTCTCCATAAAGGTGCGGAATTCAGCATTGATCGTGTGTTGCTCATCCATGCGAGAAGATAGCTCAGCCTGGTTCTTCTGAATAACTTCCAGAGTCCTTGCGAGATGAGAAGGTTCATCAGAAGAAGCTTCACAACTTCTGTCCAGAGGGATAGCATTCTGAACCGCAGCTTCCATGATCAAATCATCACCTTGATTTTCCTCAACAGGAATACTGTCAGCAGGATGATCTTCAGCATCTGCTTCTTCCATAGAAGCATCTCCATACTCTGCAGCAGGCACCTCAGAATCTCCATTCTCAAGAGCCTGAAGAATGGCAGCTAGATTCCTTGGAGCAGAAGGACCTTCAACTTTTTGAGGATCAGCAACTTCTGGAATGACCAAGCTTGAGTCTTCCTCAGAAGGATTTGCCCTCAGCAAGTCAAACAAGAATTTGAAGTCTCCAAGCAGAACTGGATACTGAGGTCTCCAGACCACAATATCTCTACAAGGGTTAGCTTCCATTGCTGCAGCAATTCTTGCTTCCTCAAGTTCATCAGCAAAACTCTTTTCTTCAAGAATATATCTCCCTCCGAGACGACTGAACCAGAAGTCTTCATAACTCCTCAGAATTCCACAAGGGCGTGGAGCAGTTTCTACACAAATTTCCTGAAGTTCTTCAAAACAAGCATCTGTTTTTCTTCGGAAGATTCTCCAGAACTTTCGCATAGCAACATCATTCAAGCCAGAACTTTCAACAATTCTGAGAGTATCAAAGACTCTTCTGAGATTCCTCTTTATCATTTCAAAATTTACACCAATAGTGTACTCTCGGCGGGATTTCATTTTGGTTATGGGAGAAACAGGGTTAGGGACAGAATAGGGTTGAGGCTCTCTATCCAACCGAAAAGATGATTCTGCTTCATTCTCAGAATCTAACACTACCATCTCAGCTTCAGGACGAGGCTTGGGAGTGTAGTTGCAGTCACGGAGCAATTGCTCATGTGATGCAGAATCTGGAAGACCAGAACCAGAGGGGTTGTTTTGAGAGGTGGAAGGAATGGGTTCAAAGTGTGCATGAGGAGGTGGTTGAGAAGAGGATATATTTGTGTGAGGTGGAAAGAGAGTTTGTAGGGGTGGTATATCAAGAACAGGGTTTCCAAGGGCCTGGTCAGAAGCAAGGTTGGATGTGGGTGGAGATGAAGGAATGGGAGCATTTTTGATGGGTGAGGGAAGAGGAGTAAGGTTTTTGGTTATAGGAGAGGAAGGAGGTGTGAGAACATGGACTTTTATGGGTGATTCTGATGGGGCTATTTCTGGTTGATTTACTGGTTCAGGGGTTTGAGCAATAGCTATTGGTGCAACTTCTGAACGTAAAGTAGGAACAGAATCAGGTTCAGAGAGATGAATACCTTTGGATACCTTCTGAACAGCTTCAAACACAGCCTCAAGCTTCTTCTGCTTCTTACTCTTCTGCTCTTCCACAATCTTAGCCTTTCCAAGAGAGATTTCTCTTCTTCTGGTGGACTCACGAGCTTCCTTCTTACTATCAACAACCTTCTGACCTTCAACTGCTTGAGTTGTTGGTCCTTGAGATATTTTAACTTGCTGATTCACAGCTTCTTGAACATCCTCATCATCATCAGAGGCATTTAATATTAATTTTCTTTTTCTTGTCTTCTTCTTCTCAACAGCTATACAAATTTCAACATTTTTATTCAACTTCTTCTTCTTCTTCTTCTCAGCAGTCTCCTTTACATTCTTCTTAGTTGCAATTGAAACAACTTGAACTTCTTCAGCAACAGCTTCTTCTGGAACAGTTTTCTCAATGATAGTAGCAGCAGCTACACTCTGAACTACCTTCACCTGATTATTAGAAGGAAGATCAAATTTTCTCTTAGTTCTTCTTTCCTTCTTCACAGCAGCTTCAGGAGCAACTTCTGAAACATCTTCCAAGGCAGCAGCCCTAGAAGTAGAAGTTTTCCTGCGACCTTCTTTAGCAGGAGCACCTTTTTCTTGATCTTTTACTCCTTCATCTTCTTTGAGTGACTTCAGATATCTAATTCTGACTTCTGGAACCTCATTTCTGAAGAAGGTTTCAAAGTCAGCAAGAATAGGATCTCTTCTGCTTCTTGCTCCAGGAAGAGGTTGAGGGGTTTTGATGATAGTATCAATAACATTCATCTTCCTCAAGGTGAGAGCATTCAAACAACTTCCAGTATTGACAGCCAGATCTTTGATGGTACCTTCAGCTTCCAATTCCTCAACTATCTTAGAATGAACCAGAAGGTTTGTAATGATTCTTCCAAAAGGAATAATAGTACACTTCTTTACTCTGAAGGCATTTCTGGAATCCCTCACAGCATTCCACATGTGATTGAAGATTATGTAGATAACATCAACCTTCTTCTTAGTGGCAATGCAATACAGAATGTATTTCTGCTCATTGTTGACGAAATTTGCAGCATGTGTTCCTTTCCTGTGATAGAAACACCCCAGAAGAATCTTGGTCCAGATTTTGTAGAGGTCTTTCATGTCCTTGACACGCTTTGTCTCCTTAACGTCTGTGTAAAGGGTAGACAACACTTCATCCCAATCATCCCTTTGATCAATTTCATAAGCACCCTCAGGGTTTCTTAGATCGAACATCATTCTCAGAATGTTCTCAGTAACGACCACAAACTTCCCATGGACGAAAGACAGAATGGATTTAGGAGCAACAACTGCATGCACCCAAAATTCCTTAACAAGATCTGGATAGACCGGTCCACAGAACTCAGCAAACAATGAAGTCCATCCTTGAAAAATGATATCTTCTTTAAGATGATATTCATGTTCTTCGATGCTACCAAAATCTACCATGAGTTCACAGATAACTTCCAACTCCTTTTTGGAAAAAGAACAGGAAATAACCGGAGTGATTTGCTGATCTTCTTCTTGCAGATGGAGAGGGACAGATGAGCCAACATTGTGAGATGATGAAGCGGCCATTGAAACAGTACAGAGATTTGAAAGACAATTTCTGGGTTTTCGCTTAGGGTTTGAGAAAAGACCAAAAAAGGTTGCAAAAATGCATGCAAGAAGAAATAGAGAATGGGAGCGAAAAAGATAAACGTTATGATTTGAATTGTATTTATAGAGACGGATTTGAAAATGAATGCAATAAAGTTATGAGAATGAACAGTTATAGAATCAAATGAAATCAATTGCATTAAATGATGAGTGACGTTAGATGAGAGATCGTGGTAAATGAAATGGTTTAACACAGTTACCTAGGGCGGCGTCCCATTAGATTAACTCACGCTTTTACCAACCGTACATACACGTGTTCACCATCAGAATACTCTTGATGACAGTTGTGTTGCACTGAATAGAGCTTTTCATCTTCTGATTCTGATCACTACTTCTGATTGTTATTCTTTAGAAATGATCTAGTTCTGATAGGATCATCTTTCTTTCCAAGGATCACATCTTCTGAATGAGCTGAGGTGAGTCTAGAAGATCTTCTGTCTGTTGGCTCTTCAGAAATTCTGAGATTCTCTAAAGATGCAGCAACTTGATCTTCTGATTCTTTGCTTCTGAGACTTTCAGCTTCTGGAGCTTTGCTTCTTGGTTCTACAACTTCTGATATGTCAATATCTATATCTGCAAAATTCTTAAACTGCTTTGGCTTTTCAAGACCAAGCTTATCATCAAACCTGATATTGATTGATTCTTCTACAACCAATGTTTCAGTATTGTATACTCTGTAGCCTTTAGAGCGTTCAGAATAACCAAGAAGAAAACATTTTTGTGCCTTAGAATCAACCTTACCAAGATGATCTTTAGTATTCAGAATAAAACACACACATCCAAAAGGATGAAAATATGAAATGTTGGGCTTTTTGTTCTTCCACAATTCATAAGGAGTCTTATTTAGAATAGGTCTTATAGAGATTATATTCTGAATATAACATGCAGTGTTTATTGCTTCTGCCCAGAAGTGCTTAACCATATTGGTCTCATTGATCATGGTTCTGGCCATTTCTTGCAGAGTCCTATTCTTTCGCTCTACAACTCCATTTTGTTGTGGAGTTCTAGGGCAAGAGAAATCATGGGAAATACCATTTTCTTTGAAGAACTCCTCAAAGAATCTGTTCTCAAATTCGCCACCATGATCACTTCTGACCTTTATGATTTTGCACTCCTTTTCAGATTGGATATGAGTGCAGAATTCAAAGAATACTGAATGAGACTCATCCTTGTGTTTTAAGAACTTTACCCATGTCCAGCGGCTATAATCATCTATGATGACTAATCCATGCTTCACAAAGAGCATCTGATTTGTATTTCAGATTTGGGAGACCTCTGACCAGTTTTAGTTTGTTAATCTGAGAAATCTTTCTCAAACTAGCATGTCCTAATTTTCTGTGCCAGACCCATTGCTCTTCAGAAACAGACATAAGACAAGTCACCTTCTGCTTCTCAAGATCAGAAAGATCAATCTTATAAATGTTGTTCTTTCTCTTGCCTGTAAATAGGATTGAGCCATCCTTCTGACTTACAACCTTGCAAGACTTTTGATTGAAGATTATATCATAACCATTGTCACTTAATTGACTTATGGACAATAAGTTATGCGTTAATCCTTCTACAAGAAGTACATTAGTTATGGAAGGAGAGTTACCAATACTTATGGTTCCAGAGCCAATAATCTTGCCCTTCTGATCTCCTCCAAACTTGACTTCTCCACCATACTTAAGCACCAGTTCTTGGAACATAGACCTTCTTCCTGTCATGTGTTGCGAGCACCTAGAGTCCAGGTACCATGACATTTTGTGCTTTGCCTTCTTTGCTGCTAAGGATATCTGCAACAGAAATTATCTTCTCCTTAGGTGCCCACAATTTCTTGGGTCCTTTCTTGTTAGTTTTCCTCAAGTTCTGATTGAACTTGGGTTTAGCATGATAAGTAACAGGAGGAACAGCATGATATTCTTTGGTGTAATACGGTGAACTGACTTTTATTATCGAAATGTCGCGGTAAGCAAGAGTCGCCACCGACTTTTATTTTATCCAATTGGAAAGGAAAAAAGAACAGGAAAGACCTTTGGAAGATTTTGAGTTCGGGGGGTAGGTTATACAAAAGGAAGGTGTAAGGCACCCTTTGCATCCATGGTTATCCATGGGCTCTTAATTGCTTAGCTCACTTGTTTGTTTGAATTGTTTGAAAAGTGTCGTGTGTGAATAGTAAAAAGATTTCGTTAAGGACTTTAGCTTGTAAATAAGCGTAGCCTTGTTTGAAAGTGTTTGAAAAGGAGGTGTGAAAAGTATTTTGAATTTGTTTGAAGTGAGCAAGCAATTAATAGCTACCTACCCTAAGTTTGTCTTTCTTGTTCTTTAAGCTTTCGTTTGAAAGGATCTATCCATACCATGAGAGGGCAGGAAGTCTTTCAATTGGATGTGAAGGGTCATCGAGATTTTATCGTTCGCCATAAGACTGTCCCATGCCATAAAAAGGGCAGGTAGTCTAAGGGAAGGATAGAACAGTCATTTTAACCTTTAGGCAACAGGCGAGGATACCTTAGCAATGGGGACTAATCATCATTTACCGAGGCAACATCGAGGGACAAAAGTTATGATGAATGAACTGAGGGCAACATTTGCTTTAGGTATCCTCGGAATCGAGGGACTTGACTATTATTAGGCAACAAAATTAAGGCAACAGTAATAAGGCAACCAGAGGGATTACCCTAAAGGTGTGTGGGTGCAACAATCACGTGAATTCAGTTTGATTATTTATCTTGTAATTAGTTATCCTAATTCTGTTAAAGGCTTGCACTCCCTAAGATTACTAACCACGCAGTTTAAAATTGCAGAAAGTAAAGGCAGAAAATAAATTCCTACGCTATTACAATAAACACCTGCGGGGATGGGGGAATTAAAAGGCGAAAAATAAGAGGGATGAATAATTATCTTGAGCCTTGATCTTCCTTGAACCCTTGATCAACTCTACAAATTAAGAGGAAGATAAATAAGGGGTGAGTGTAGGAGAGATTCATTAACAGATGAAGTAAACCCTATTTTGGGCAAGAAGGAAAAAAATATATTTAAATAAGAAAAGAATTAAAAAAAACTTAGCTTTTCGATTGGCATGGCGCGTAGTCGGAAGATACTGGGGTAACCCTGAAAATTTGCACAGAAAAGAATTTTTTTAGTGTATGAATGATCTACAAACCTTATTGATTAAAGATCTATAAACCCTAAAAAGAAAACTTATTGTGACCTAAAGGGTTTGTAAGGCTAAAAAATGCGTTAGAGGATAACACCTACTAATAGTTGTGATTAGTAGTCAGGATGAAAAAATAGCGAGCTAAAAATAAAATCAGGATTTAAAACTTGAAAAATATTTAATTAGCCTAAAATTAAATTATTACCCTAATTCTAGCTACCAAATTAATCATCTAATTGAATTAATAAACTAAAAGAGAATTAAGATTAAATTGTTCATTAAAATCGAATTAAATAAATAAATAAAAAGGAAATCCTAATAAAAATATTAAAGACTAAATATATATTAAAATTAAATCTTAATCCTAATTATTAGATTAATTGGTATTTAGGTGGTTAATTACTTGATGATTAAAACTAGAATGGTTAGTTAATAAAAAAAATCACAAACAACAAAGAAAGATAAAACCTGGGGCGTTGGATCCTCTACGACAGTCTCTGGAGAGTCCACCATGGGCGTGTGCATTCGTGGCCATCAGATGTATGTTGGAGGAGATCTTGTGGTGGAAAGCTGAGGGCGTACCGTGGGGACGCGTGGGACAGCGTACGCTGGATCCGCAGGAATGTATGAGCAAACAAGTATTGAAAAATATTATGCACGACGTTGGGGTTCAAACCCGCGTCTCTTTGTTCACCAGCCTTCAAGTATTGCCAACCATACTGCGTTATGAAGTTATTAGTAAAGCAACTGACACAGTATAAATGTAAAATACATAACTGATTGGCAATTTCAAAAAGCAAGTCAAACCGGGCCCCATCTGTACGTGAAAGGCCAATGAAAACAAGAGAGAGAATCCGGTGTGATTGACTGATCAATCACGTCGTTCCATGTGTGGTCAACAAGTCCACTCCCACTATTCATCATCTTCTCTATTATTTTGCTACGAAATTGCTTGGCTCTTGCTGCGACTTCTGTACGATATTCCGTAGCAAACTTGGAAATTCTAAAACCTGCAAAATTAACACCAAACAAAAAAACAAGATGCCCAGATCGCATCAAAACCGATCCCTGATTCCAAATATGGCGGTATTTTGGCTTAAAACCTCATGCATTTTCGATTTCGAAACTCATAGTTCCTTGAACCCTAACAATGGCTATTCATGTTACCCAGGTCAAAGCTTTCATATAGTGATTCAAAGATTCTCTAAACGATACCAGAAACTCGAATAGGTAGTTAGCTTAAGTCAAAACGCGTTAACATGTGAGATATAAAAAATTAGATCATGCATGAAGATGATGAACATGTACCGTACGCGTTAGGCATCCTCAAGCCTGGTTCTTGATTAAATCTTACCTTTTAATACGTCAGGAATGAATTGGGATGGCTGGAATCGGCTGCAACTCCTTGATAAAGATTTATGATCATGCCCTAATTCATGAGCTTTTTCTTTTGTTACAAACCCTCTTTTTTTGGCTGCAAGAGCGTCTTTTCTTTTTGATGTCTGATGATGTTTAATATATATAGAGGATCCTTTTTAGGGTTAGCATAAGGCTTGATTGGTAAGAAAAATATTGAAGAAGATTTTGTATAAAATCTTTCTTGTTTTGGAATCCCAATTTTGTGTACCTATTCTCACGTGTTTCATGCTCTTAGGATTTGAATTGGTCTTCAAAAATCAACCATACAATCTTTGAAAATTAAATCATAATTTTTCTTGATTTAATTTTGAATTTAAATAAATAAACTCAAAAATAAAAAAAAACATAAGATTGCATGGGATTATTTTATAGGCCCCATGATTAAATTGATTAAGAAAGGATTATAAAAGATTCACATAAAACTTCTATCATTTAATTGTGATTTTAGTTGATTTTATTTGAATTTAAATGAATAAATTCAAAATAAAATGAATAAAAACCATACAATAAAGATAAATGAGTTTATGGACCTCCTCTGGGCTCTAAATCACGTGGAGGGTTCAAGCATTAAGGCCCATCACTTAAAAGTTTCAATTTCATCAATTATGGTTTTCTAAAATTTAGCCCAACTCGCACCAATCATAACTCTTTCATTCATTTCATTTTTTTATTTTATGGAAGTGTTCTAGGAATTTTTGGAAATCTAATGGAGTCTTCTAACCAATGTTTTTGGTCCCATATCAAAATAATTTTCCATGCTCCTTGTGTGCTCTTTTGAAAAAGATGACTTTTGGTTGACTTTTGAAAAGGACCTATAATGTTTTGATCCATATCTCTCAAATGAAGCATTTTTAGACTTGGCATGTGAGAGACAAAATTGTAGAGAATCCAATTTCCTTCAACATGAGCTTTGGATGGAAAATTTCTGATGTTCCATGTAGGAGTTATGGCTGGTCAAAGTTTAGTTGACTTTCCCCTATGAAAACCCTAATTTAGAAACTTTTGGAATTGTTGATTTCTGATTTTTCCTTGATGAACCATGATCAATTCTTGATCAAATGGTGAATGATACTTCAATATGAGGATGTTGACCAAAAATCAGAAGTTTTGACTGTGGTTTGACCATAGTTTGACTTTTAAGTTAACAAGTCGATTATTGATCGTTTGAGGAGTTGACTGAACAATCCTATGAACTGGAGCTTGCAACTTGGCCTGAGGGTACTTTGAATCATATGAGAGATCATGGAATCCACCTGAGGTATCAGAAGTTCAAATTCCTTGATTAAATCAGAAACCCTAATTTAGAGGCTGTCGTTTAAGAGAGAGACTACCTGCTTCTTTCTTGTGTATCTTTGAGCATTTGAAAGTAAGATGGATTGAAATATGAATAGATATGTTGGGCAAATTTTGGGGTATGACAGCTGCCCCTGTTCAATCTTCTTATACCTGAGGATGTAGATTGGCTTGTGTGCCTGTTGGAATCTGAAGGTAGAAGAGGATTGAACACTAGAATACCCAGGAATTTGCCCTAGCTGAAGCAGGGACTTTTGTCAGAGATGGGCTCGAAGATGCCATCCGGGTGTTTAGAAAAGATGTATGATTGAGATGGGCTTAAAAATGCCATCCAGCTTGATAGATTTGAGAGTCAGAATACGTCGTACGTTAGACCGTTTCCGAGGAATAGACTTAGGTTGAGTCGTGCGTTAGACTGGGTCTAGTTTGCATCAGCAGATGTCTGGAAAACCATGCGTTAGGCTAAGGGATGTGTCGTATGTTAGACTAAATCCAATTTGCATCCGTAGATGTCTGGAAAACCGTGCGCTAGGTTGAAGGATGAGTCGTGCGTTAGACTAATCCAATTTGCATTCGTAGATGTTTGGAAAACCGTGTGTTAGGTTGAATTTGCGCTTAGTATGTTGAGAAGTGTTCGTTGGAGATTGATCATGTCAGCACCGTTCATAGTAACTGAATTAGACTTGGGAAGGATGACCGTGTCTACACCGTTCGTGATGACAGAATTAAATCTATTGTCGTGTCAGTACCGTTTGTAGTAACTGAATTAGATCTTCGAGCGTTGACCGTTACGGAACCGTCCGAGGTTTCCGCTTTAGATTTTGAAAAGTTGATTGTTTAAGGAACCGTCTGAGGTATCGACTTAAATCTGAGGTAGATCATTAAGGAACCGTCCAAGGTATCGACTTAAATCTGATGGTAGATCATTAAGGAACCGTCCAAGGTATCGACTTAAATCTGATGGTAGATCATTAAGGAACCGTCCAAGGTATCGACTTAAATCTGATGTAGATCATTAAGGAACCGTCTAAGGTATCGACTTAGATCCGAAGGTAGATCATTAAGGAACCGTCTAAGGTATCGACTTAAATCTGATGTAGATCATTAAGGAACCGTCCAAGGTATCGACTTAGATCCAAAGGTAGATCATTAAGGAACCGTCCAAGGTATCGACTTAGATCCAAAGGTAGATCATTAAGGAACCGTCCAAGGTATCGACTTAGATCCAAAGGTAGATCATTAAGGAACCGTCCAAGGTATTGACTTAGATCCAAAGGTATATCATTAAGGAACCGTCCAAGATATCGACTTAGATCTGAAAGGTTTTGAAGTTGTTTATTTGACTGCAGAAGTAACCTGAAAAAGGCAAAGTTAGATTTTTTTTTATGCCATGTCATGATGCATGTAATGCGTTTATGTGACGGGATTCTCAAAATAAATGAGAACCTTGCATGTTATGTACGCATTTGTCGCGATGCATTATGTATTATGTATGAACATGTATGCAATTGTATGAATATGTTTATTATTTATGACGTATGACTATGATTTATGCTATTTGACACATCTTGATTGAGAAGGTGGATAAGCCATGTTGGAGAAGAGCAAAGTGTTGGAGAATCGGTAGTTTTGAAGATGTAAACTCTGTTGGGGAGTCATGTCTTTGTTGGGACGAGTATGTTTGAAGATATCTTCTTGAGAATTGCTCTGTGGGGATATGATCTTGTGAACCCGGCTTTGTGGGGAGACATGGGTGTCTTGAAAGTTGCCCCCAGTATTATAGTAACTACCATTCCTGGATTTGATTAGGACACACCGCTGAGTATTGATCAAGATGTCAAACTGGACTTGCAAAGATTTGCCCCAGCTAGTAGGGAACTTTTGGACAGATTCGCCTCACGAGGATTTAATGAAATGTGCACTATGGGCGATATGCCCCTAGTAACCATAAACTTAGGATGATGCCCCTGATTGTTTTACCATCCTTGAGAGATTCTCGGAATCTTGACTTGATTTCCCCAGATTGATCGGGAACGTGCCATGCCCCTTGTATGGGAGCCACTGCTTATTGGGGTAATCTTTGCTGGTCGGGATAACTTTGAGTCATTAGTCACACCCTGTGCAAGTTCTTTCTAATGCTAACATTTGAAATTATGTAGCAGAATATGTTTAATAATGAATTCATGAGATGCAATGCATACATCTGTCTTGAATTTTTGAAAAAAACATTTAAAACAAGAGATGTAAAAGCGCGATATTTGTAAAAACATGATATTTGTAACAGCGTGATGTTTTGTAAAAACGAAATATTAACTCAGCATTTATAGTAAACCTAAAGGAGTCGGGATACCTTTTTGGTGACAGTATGCTTTCGAACTAACCATGCTTCAATTAGGACTTTCAAGGGTTGTAACGTGGCTTGGTTCATGGTTTAAGAAACAAAGGATAATGGCTCAAATTTTTGATTGTACCCACCCCTCTTCGTGATGATCTTCAGTCCTACGCTCAGTTAATTCAACTTATGCATTCAGGTTCCAAGAGACTTTTGGATTTGCGCCTTTGATAATGTTGATGGTTCACAAGCAAATAGAACTTTTTGAGACGGCAATCACTTCTTCCTTTTGGTAGTCACAACATTGTGTTGCTCAGGAATTTATTGACTTCTCTTTTTTCATCTTTTTGATATCCCTAACTTTTTCCTGAACTGTCTATTTTGAGATTACAGTCAGCGGGATGCCTTGATTTTTGCCTAAGTCTTCTTTTTGATTTTTGACTTAGCAGGCTTTTCTTTGTATATATGTTTTTCATCATTTTTTTTGAAAGATATTGACTGCCTTGCTTAATGATTGATAAACCATCTTTGGCTTTTGATTGACCTCTCCAACACTCCTTTGATGTGTGCGGATGAACGCTTGTGATTGAAACCTTTGTTGAGAGGTGTACTGAATGATTCTCTTAAAATAGAATGTGCAGCCAAATTAACTGAGAACTACCCTGCCCCAGGTTATGATCAAGGGTTTTAATTAGTACAAGAAAGAAAACTTCTACTTCTTAAGCTCAAAAGGGGTTGACGAGGGATTAACATCCTTATATCTCCACTGTTTTGGAATTGAAACAATGCCTGTACATCGTCAACATAGTCCGTTCAAAAGCGTATTGCATGAGGTTGCGGTATCATTTTCATCATCCTCCCTCAAAAGGCATACAACTTTTAGCAGGAGTCGAGTATCACAAAACATATGCAAAGTAAAGACATAATTGTAAAAGAGTGATAGCGAAATAATTTATTCAAGACAAACATATGCAATGCACTGATGATAATTATTAAAACAAATAATGTCTATCATAAGTCGAATGTTTAAACAAACAGAAAAAGAAATTGCAACTGAAAGTAAAACTAATGATCTTAAAGTCCACCCTTCTAGCCATCCATAGTATTAGCACTCTTGTTGTGATTAGGCATGGTTGCAGGAGATTCGAACTCAATTTCTCCAGCGTCGATCATATCTTGGATTTTGTTCTTCAGCGGCCAACAATCATTAGTGTCATGCCCAATGCTGTTAGAATGATAAGTGCATCTTGCATTAGGATTGTATTGATGAGATAAGGTATTGGGCTTCAGAGGAGGATCCTTTAAAGTAATCAACCCTGCTTTCAGCAACTGGTGTAACGCTTCAACCAAAGTTATGTTGATCTTTGTGAATTGTCTTTTAGATGTGCCTGGTTTACGCTGGTTGCCCCCTTGTCGTATCAGCGCTTGATTAGAGGCTAGGATCGTCCCCACGGTATTAGATTCATTCCTCTCATTGTGCGCTTTCTTTGAGGTATTAGAATATATAGTCATTTGAATTTTACCGCTTCGGATACCACTTTCAACACGTTCCCCAGTCAGTATAAGCTTGGTGAATCCAGATGATGAACTTCCCAGCAAATGACTATAGAAAGGGCCAGTCAGTGTATTCATGAATATATCTACCATCTCTCTGTCAGCCAAGGAAGGTTTGACTCTTCCAGCTAGATCTCTTCATTTTTGAGCATACTCCTTGAAACTTTCCTTGGGTCCCATAGACATGCTTTGTAGTTGCATGCGAGTCGGTGCAAGGTCAGAGTTATATTCGTATTGCTGGTAGAAAGCAACAACCAAATCCTCCCAGGTACGGATGTTGGTACTTTCCAGTTGATAGTACCATTCGAGTTGAGTTCCGGATAAGCTCTCTTGGAAGAAATGGATCCAGAGCTTCTTATCAGCAGTATGAGGCTGGATCTTTCTCACATAAGACCTCAAGTGTAGTTTAGGACAAGAGACTCCATCATACTTAGCAAAGGTCGGAGTCTTGAACTTCGGAGGGATAACAACTCCAGAGATGAGTCCTAGCTCCTTAAAATCTAACCCAGGTATCTTTTGAATTTCCGTTGCTTTCATACGTTCTTCCAACAACTTGTATTTGTCATCAGGATGTTCATCCTCATGGTGATAGTCTTCTTCTCCTTCAGAGGGATTGGCAGAATCATGGTTACTTTTTGCATCAGTTTTGATACTAGCATCATCATCTTGCTCATCTTCGTCACTGTCTTCAGAGGCTTCGGCATCCCTGAGTTGTAAGGTCGGTCTAAGCCTTTTCCTTAGAATCTTCTTGCCTTTCTTCTTCTTACACTTGGTAAGGAGTGCTTTCAGTTCATCTTGCCCCTTGGACAAGTTCAGGATCAGATCTTGAAACTGGGCGTTCTGCGCTTGAAGGTCTTTGACCGATTGCTCGAGATTCATGATGCTGAAATAAACAACGAGGAGGTGAGAAACCTGTGGTGGAAACCTGTGATGCAATGTTATGAATGCAGATGCAATATTTTCAAGGATTTTTAGGAAATTTAGTTAGCAACATTGGAAAATGATTTGGTTGCATCTTTGTTTGAAGAACTCTGACTTTTGGATGCTCTTCCATGGGAATCAAGCTCACCACATCCAGTGGGTCATAGCCTCTGATTCGGGGATAATTTTGAATTTGAAAGGATATGGCTAGAGGAAAATAAATCCTCTTTCCCCTTGATAGGTACTGAGTCTCTGAATTGGACGATACGTGGCCAGAGGAAAATAAATCCTCTTGCCCCTTGATTAGGAATTCGGTTCTTGATAAGAGTACCTGAAATTGTGTGCCCTAAATCCCTAAGATCCTTGAAAGGGTTAGTTAAATCATGTTATGCTTATGATGTCATGATGTCATGAATGTTATGCGAATGCAGCAGGCTAAGCGTAAGATAGTAAGGACGAGTGAGTCCCACACGAAAAACCTGCAAGAAAACCAAAGGGTTAGTAGCAAGCACAGACAAGTCACACAAGTCTCCTTAGGTTTAAAGGCTTGCGTGAAGTTCGTGGACAAGTACCCTCCCCACTGAAGTTAAGTTGGTTCAACCTGTCCTAGAATAGTAACCGAGTTCTATGGTGCTCATATCCCTGATCTTTCTCGCGGGCATTGTCTCAACATGGCACTCGATCGGCCAGCCAAAAGCATCCCTAGAGTCCAATCTCAATGAGTGTAGCATCGAGTATCAACCGGCTTCAGTCAGGAATCCAAAGCCAGTTATCTCGCTACTTCCTATAGGCCAAAGTCAAGTTTAACTAAGGTTCTAAGGGCGAATTAGTGCTTGTGACACCACGCTGTAGCCAAATGTCTCCTCGATCATATTCAAGGGCCATCAGGACAAACCAAAGCGTCGCACTAACGGTGGCCACCAGTTTAACCATAACGATACATGTCGTACAGCCTCCCTGGTCTCATGCCACATACCTAAGGTACACTAGATCCGGGTGTAGGATCTTTCACACAGTAGAATACCCAAAACAGCCTTTAAAGATAAAGCAAACAAGTCAAACAAATTTAAAGTGATCCTAGCTCTAAGGTAACCCCTCTTTTATTCGAAAGCATCCCCAGCAGAGTCGCCAGTTCTGTAATACGGTGAACTGACTTTTATTATCGAAATGTCGCGGTAAGCAAGAGTCGCCACCGACTTATATTTTATCCAATTGGAAAGGCAAAAAGAATAGGAAAGACCTTTGGAAGATTTTGAGTTCGGGGGGTAGGTTATACAAAGGGAAGGTGTAAGGCCCCCTTTGCATCCATGGTTATCCATGGGCTCTTAATTGCTTAGCTCACTTGTTTGTTTGAATTGTTTGAAAAGTGTCGTGTGTGAATAGTAAAAAGATTTCGTTAAGGACTTTAGCTTGTAAATAAGCGTAGCCTTGTTTGAAAGTGTTTGAAAAGGAGGTGTGAAAAGTATTTTGAATTTGTTTGAAGTGAGCAAGCAATTAATAGCTACCTACCCTAAGTTTGTCTTTCTTGTTCTTTAAGCTTTCGTTTGAAAGGATCTATCCATACCATGAGAGGGCAGGAAGTCTTTCAATTGGATGTGAAGGGTCATCGAGATTTTATCGTTCGCCATAAGACTGTCCCGTGCCATAAAGAGGGCAGGTAGTCTAAGGGAAGGATAGAACAGTCATTTTAACCTTTAGGCAACAGGCGAGGATACCTTAGCAATGGGGACTAATCATCATTTACCGAGGCAACATCGAGGGACAAAAGTTATGATGAATGAACTGAGGGCAACATTTGCTTTAGGTATCCTCGGAATCGAGGGACTTGACTATTATTAGGCAACAAAATTAAGGCAACAAGGCAACAGTAATAAGGCAACCAGAGGGATTACCCTAAAGGTGTGTGGGTGCAACAATCACGTGAATTCAGTTCGATTATTTATCTTGTAATTAGTTATCCTAATTCTGTTAAAGGCTTGCACTCCCTAAGATTACTAACCACGCAGTTTAAAATTGCAGAAAGTAAAGGCAGAAAATAAATTCCTACGCTATTACAATAAACACCAGCGGGGATGGGGGAATTAAAAGGCGAAAAATAAGAGGGATGAATAATTATCTTGAGCCTTGATCTTCCTCGAACCATTGATCAACTCTACAAATTAAGAGGAAGATAAATAAGGGGTGAGTGTAGGAGAGATTCATTAACAGATGAAGTAAACCCTATTTTGGGCAAGAAGGAAAAAAAATATATTTAAATAAGAAAAGAATTAAAAAAAACTTAGCTTTTCAATTGGCATGGCGCGTAGTCGGAAGATACTGGGGTAACCCTGAAAATTTGCACAGAAAAGAATTTTTTTAGTGTATGAATGATCTACAAACCTTATTGATTAAAGATCTATAAACCCTAAAAAGAAAACTTATTGTGACCTAAAGGGTTTGTAAGGCTAAAAAATGCGTAAGAGGATAACACCTACTAATAGTTGTGATTAGTAGTCAGGATGAAAAAATAGCGTGCTAAAAATAAAATCAGGATTTAAAACTTGAAAAATATTTAATTAGCCTAAAATTAAATTATTACCCTAATTCTAGCTACCAAATTAATCATCTAATTGAATTAATAAACTAAAAGAGAATTAAGATTAAATTGTTCATTAAAATCGAATTAAATAAATAAATAAAAAGGAAATCCTAATAAAAATATTAAAGACTAAATTAATTATTAAAATTAAATCTTAATCCTAATTATTAGATTAATTGGTATTTAGGTGGTTAATTACTTGATGATTAAAACTAGAATGGTTAGTTAATAAAAAAAAAATCACAAACAACAAAGAAAGATAAAACCTGGGGCGTTGGATCCTCTACGACAGTCTCTGGAGAGTCCACCATGGGCGTGTGCATTCGTGGCCATCAGATGTATGTTGGAGGAGATCTTGTGGTGGAAAGCTGAGGGCGTACCGTGGGGACGCGTGGGACAGCGTACGTTGGATCTGCAGGAATGTATGAGCAAACAAGTATTGAAAAATATTATGCACGACGCTGGGGTTCGAACCCGCGTCTCTTTGTTCACCAGCCTTCAAGTATTGCCAACCATACTGCGTTATGAAGTTATTAGTAAAGCAACTGACACAGTATAAATGTAAAAAACATAACTGATTGGCAATTTCAAAAAGCAAGTCAAACCGGGCCCCATCTGTACGCGAAAGGCCAATGAAAACAAGAGAGAGAATCCGGTGTAATTGACTGATCAATCACGTCGTTCCATGTGTGGTCAACAAGTCCACTCCCACTATTCATCATCTTCTTTATTATTTTGCTACGAAATTGCTTGGCTCTTGCTGCGACTTTTGTACGATATTCCGTAGCAAACCTGGAAATTCTAAAACCTGCAAAATTAACACCAAACGAAAAAAAAAGATGCCCAGATCGCATCAAAACCGATCCCTGATTCCAAATATGGCGGTATTTTGGCTTAAAACCTCATGCATTTTCGGT
Organism: Vicia villosa; assembly: GCF_029867415.1. NCBI lineage: Eukaryota > Viridiplantae > Streptophyta > Magnoliopsida > Fabales > Fabaceae > Vicia > Vicia villosa. The sequence continues at coordinate 160,411,577 of NC_081182.1, forward strand.
TTCGAAACTCATAGTTCCTTGAACCCTAACAATGGCTAATCATGTTACCCACGTCAAAGCTTTCATATAGTGATTCAAAGCTTCCCTAAACGATACCAAAAACTCGAATAGGTAGTTAGCTTAAGTCAAAACGCGTTAACATGTGAGATATAAAAAATTAGATCATGCATGAAGATGATGAACATGTACCGTACGCGTTAGGCATCCTCAAGCCTGGTTCTTGATTCAATCTTACCTTTTAATACGTCAGGAATGAATTGGGATGGCTGGAATCGGCTGCAACTCCCTGATAAAGATTTATGATCATGCCCTAATTCATGAGCTTTTTCTTTTGTTACAAACCCTCTTTTTTTGGCTGCAAGAGCGTCTTTTCTTTTGGATGTCTGATGATGTTTAATATATATAGAGGATCCTTTTTAGGGTTAGCATAAGGCTTGATTGGTAAGAAAAATATTGAAGAAGATTTTACTCAATTTTGTATAAAATCTTTCTTGTTTTGGAATTCCAATTTTGTGTACCTATTCTCACGTGTTTCATGCTCTTAGGATTTGAATTGGTCTTCAAAAATCAACCATACAATCTTTGAAAATTAAATCATAATTTTTCTTGATTTAATTTTGAATTTAAATAAATAAACTCAAAAATAAAAAAAAAACATAAGATTGCATGGGATTATTTTATAGGCCCCATGATTAAATTGATTAAGAAAGGATTATAAAAGATTCACATAAAACTTCTATCATTTAATTGTGATTTTAGTTGATTTTATTTGAATTTAAATGAATAAATTCAAAATAAAATGAATAAAAACCATACAATTTCACGTGGAAGGTTCAAGCATTAAGGCCCATCACTTAAAAGTTTCAATTTCATCAATTATGGTTTTCTCAAATTTAGCCCAACTCGCACAAATCATAACTCTTTCATTCATTTCATTTTTTTATTTTATGGAAGTGTTCTAGGAATTTTTGGAAACCTAAAGGAGTCTTCTAACCAATGTTTTTGGTCCCATATCAAAATAATTTTCCATGCTCCTTGTGTGCTCTTTTGAAAAAGATGACTTTTGGTTGACTTTTGAAAATGACCTATAATGTTTTGATCCATATCTCTCAAATGAAGCATTTTTAGACTTGGCATGTGAGAGACAAAATTGTAGAGAATCCAATTTCCTTCAACATGAGCTTTGGATGGAAAATTTTTGATGTTCCATGTAGGAGTTATGGCTGGTCAAAGTTTAGTTGACTTTCCCCTATGAAAACCCTAATTTAGAAACTTTTGGAATTGTTGATTTCTGATTTTTCCTTGATGAACCATGATCAATTCTTGATCAAATGGTGAATGATACTTCAATATGAGGATGTTGACCAAAAATCAGAAGTTTTGACTGTGGTTTGACCATAGTTTGACTTTTAGGTTAACGAGTCGATTATTGATCGTTTGAGCAGTTGACTGAACAATCCTATGAACTGGAGCTTGCAACTTGGCCTGAGGGTACTTTGAATCATATGAGACATCATGGAATCCACCTGAGGTATCAGAAGTTCAAATTCCTTGATTAAATCAGAAACCCTAATTTAGAGGCCGTCGTTTAAGAGAGAGACTACATGCTTCTTTCTTGTGTATCTTTGAGCATTTGAAAGTTAGATGGATTGAAATATGAATAGATATGTTGGGCAAATTTTGGGGTATGGCATTTGGGTTTGTCATCATGATATCTTTTAGGTTGTGTCACATGCTTCTTGGTGTGTGTTGTGTTAAAACTCTATGCATGTGATGTGAGCTTGATATCATGTGAGTGGCCATATTTGAACTGATCATACAATGGCTTGTATGTGATTTTCAAATCATCAACAGGTTCAAATTTATGTGAGGTATCACCCTCATAGCTAAAACCCAACCTTTTGTTTCCAGAAACACCATATATCATAGAAGCAAGATGACTTCTGCCAATACTTCTAGATAGGAACTTTCTGAAGCTCGAGTCATATTCTTTCAGAATATGATTGAGACTAGGAATGGATTTTTCTGATTCAGAAGGAGATCCACTATCTTTGGATGATTTTAAAACTTTTTTCTTCAGTTCAGAATTTTCCACTTCCAGCTTCTTAGTTTCAAATTCAAATTGCTTTTTCAGCTTTTTGTATTTGATACTAAGATGAGCCTTGAGTTCCAGAAGTTCAGTTAAACTGGAAACTAACTCTTCTCTAGATAGTTCAGAAAATACCTCTTCAGAATCTGATTCTGATGTAGATTCTGATCCATCATCCACTGTAGCCATCAGTGCAAAGTTGGCTTGCTCTCCTTCAGAGTCTGATTCTGATTCTGATTCAGAATCAGAATCATCCCATGTTGCTATAAGACCTTTCTTCTTAGGAAACTTCTTCTTGGGATTCTCCTTCTGAAGTTTTGGACATTCATTCTTGAAGTGTCCAGGCTCATTGCACTCATAGCAGACGACTTTCTTCTTGTCAAATCTTCTGCCACCAGAAGAATCTCCTCGTTCAAACTTCTTTGAACTTCTGAAGCTTTTGAACTTCCTTTGTTTGCTCTTCCCGAGTTGGTTTACCCTTCTGGAGATCATGGACAGTTCATCTTCTTCTTCTGATTCTGATTCTTCAGAATCTACTTCTTCAACCTGAAAAGCGTTAGTGCATTTTTTAATATTAGATTTTAATGCAATAGACTTACCTTTCTTCTGAGGCTCATTTGCATCCAGCTCTATCTCATGGCTTCTCAAGGCACTGATTAGCTCTTCCAAAGAAACCTCATTCAGATTCTTTGCAATCTTGAATGCAGTCACCATTGGACCCCATCTTCTGGGTAAGCTTCTGATGATCTTCTTTACATGATCAGCCTTGGTGTAGCCTTTGTCCAGAACTCTTAATCCAGCAGTTAGCGTTTGAAATCTTGAGAACATCTTCTCAATATCTTCATCGTCCTCCATCTTGAAGGCTTCATATTTCTGGATTAGAGCAAGAGCTTTGGTCTCCTTGACTTGAGCATTTCCTTCATGGGTCATTTTCAATGACTCATATATATCATAGGCAGTTTCCCTGTTAGATATCTTCTCATACTCAGCATGAGAGATAGCATTCAGCAAAACAGTCCTACATTTATGATGATTTTTGAAAAGCTTCTTTTGATCATCATTCATTTCTTGTCTTGTAAGCCTTACGCCAATAGCGTTCACTGGATGTTTGTAACCATCCACCAGAAGATCCCATAAGTCACAATCTAGACCAAGGAAGTAACTTTCAAGTTTATCTTTCCAGTATTCAAAGTTTTCACCATCAAATACTGGCGGTCTAGTGTAACCATTGTTGCCATTTCCATTGTATTGTGCAGCTGAGCCAGATGTAGATGTAGATGTAGGTGTTGGAGTCTCAACCATCTTGACTTAGTGTTTTTCTCTTCCTGAATCTTTTCTAAACACGGTTAAGTGCTTGCACCTTAGAACCGGCGCTCTGATGCCAATTGAAGGATAGAAAAACACTTAGAAAGGGGGGGGGGGTTGAATAAGTGTAGCTTTAAAACTTGTAAGATAAAAACAATTTGCACAATAATTTTTATCCTGGTTCGTTGTTAACTAAACTACTCCAGTCCACCCCCTTGGAGTGATTTACCTCACCTGAGGATTTAATCCACTAATCACACGAGATAACAATGGTTTTCCACTTAGAAACACTCTAAGTCTTCTAGAGTATCCTGATCACAACCTGATCACTCTAGGAACCATCTGCTTAGATACCCTCTAAGACTTTCTGGAGAATACTGATCAACAACCTGATCACTCTAGTTCTTACAACTTAATGTAAACAAATTCTAAGAGTTACAATGCTTCTTATAAAGCTATTATCATAACTGTGATTTTCTCTTAAGTTTAAGCTTAAATCTCACTAAGATATTACAACAGCAATGTAGTGAGTTTGATGATGAAGTTTGAGAGCTTTTGAATTTGACAGCGTTTCTGCAAGTTGGTTCAGAGTTTGTAATTCGTAAGTTGTAACCTTGCTTCTCATCAGAACTTCATATTTATAGGCACCTTAGAAGATGACCGTTGGGAGCATTTAATGCTTTGCATATTCCGTACAACATTGCATTTAATGTTTCACTCTTTTGTCAACTACCTCGAGCCTTATTTTCGCTGTGTCTACTGACGTTGCCTTTAATAGCTTCAAACGTTCCTTTTGTCAGTCAGAGTAGCCTGCCAGTCTAGTACTTGCTTCTGATCTGATGTTTGTGTAACAACGTTTGAATGTCATCAGAGTCAAACAGCTTGGTGCAGAGCATCTTCTTGTCTTCTGACCTTGAAGTGCTTCTGAGCGTGATACCATAAGAACTTCAGTGCTTCTGCTTCTGATCTCAAGTTCTTCTGATGCTTCCATAGACCCATGTTCTGATTCTGCTTGACCATCTTCTGATGTCTTGCCAGACCATGTTCTGATGTTGCATGCTGAACCTTCTGAGTCAGTGCTTCTTGCGCTGATTTTGTGCATACTCTTTATTTAATTCCTAAAATGGAAATTGCATAGTATTAGAGTACCACATTATCTCATACAAAATTCATATGCATGTTATCATCAAAACTAAGAATATTGATCAGAACAATTCTTGTTCTAACAATCTCCCCCTTTTTGATGATGACAAAAACATACATAAATGATATGAATTTACGATCAGAATATCAGACGGCTAAAGACAATTACACAGCTATAGCATAAGCATATAAACATAGTGTGTGAATATGTCTCCCCCTGAGATTAACAATCTCCCCCTGAAATAAATACTGGAAGAATTTTATAAATAAAGGACTTCCCTGAGTATTTTCCATTTCAGTTGAGACAATCACATATGCTTAGAACTTTCAGAACATTCACAGCTTCTGATTCTTGCTTCCATAGGACAACTTCAGAACTTGAATTTCTTTGATCTTCAGAACATTCAGCTTCTGATTCTTGCTTCCATTGGACAGCTTCAGAGCTTGGATTTCTTCTTGAATCATTGCATGCTAGATTGTATCAGAACATTGTTGAATGTACCAGAGCATCATTGGAGCATCTCTACATCCTGAAATGTTACAGAACAAACTAAACGACAAAAGTCAGCATGAATGAATAAGAACATAAAATATGTGTCAGAACATATAATTATGTATCAGAGCAACCAGAAGTAATGTTACAGAGCATATTTTATAACTAAAAAACATGCATCAGAACATATAAGGAATAAGAATGTGTTAGAGCATATTCTATCATTAGAATATCAGAACATTCTTCCTTCTTGCTTCTGATCTTGAAGCTTTGTAGCATTCAGCTTGCTTCAAGTTCCATGAGCTTGTTTTTATACAGAATTGCTTTTCCCCATGTCTCTGTTTCTTATGTTGAGCTTTAAAGAGGATCTTCAATTCCTGCAAAACACTCAAAGACATAGAACTTTGCAAGTTCTGTTAGAAATGTGGAGCCTTTCTCCCAGCAACTGATAAATAAATCAGATCATTTATCACATTTTTCTCCCCCTTTTTGTCATACCATCAAAAACATAAAAGATTCAAAAGAAAAAACAAGACAAACAATATGAGAGAAGAAAAGATAAATTTCATTGATTTGCCAAAGAGAGAAATTCATCAGAAGTACAAGAGGGGTGCTAGGAAAAACAGATGCAGCAAACAAAGAAAACAACTAAGACTCAAAGACTAAGATGACCCTAGCTTGGACATGATCTTGGCCAGCATGTCATGAATCCCATTGTTGCTCTCAGTCTGCCTCTCCATAAAGGTGCGGAATTCAGCATTGATCGTGTGTTGCTCATCCATGCGAGAAGATAGCTCAGCCTGGTTCTTCTGAATAACTTCCAGAGTCTTTGCGAGACGAGAAGGTTCATCAGAAGAAGCTTCACAACTTCTGTCCAGAGAGATAGCATTCTGAACCGCAGCTTCCATGATCAAATCATCACCTTGATTTTCCTCAATAGGAATACTGTCAGCAGGATGATCTTCAGCATCTGCTTCTTCCATAGAAGCATCTCCATACTCTGCAGCAGGCACCTCAGAATCTCCATTCTCAAGAGCCTGAAGAATGGCAGCTAGATTCCTTGGAGCAGAAGGACCTTCAACTTTTGGAGGATCAGCAACTTCTGGAATGACCAAGCTTGAGTCTTCCTCAGAAGGATTTGCCCTCAGCAAGTCAAACAAGAATTTGAAGTCTCCAAGCAGAACTGGATACTGAGGTCTCCAGACCACAATATCTCTACAAGGGTTAGCTTCCATTGCTGCAGCAATTCTTGCTTCCTCAAGTTCATCAGCAAAACTCTTTTCTTCAAGAATATATCTCCCTCCGAGACGACTGAACCAGAAGTCTTCATAACTCCTCAGAATTCCACAAGGGCGTGGAGCAGTTTCTACACAAATTTCCTGAAGTTCTTCAAAATAAGCTTCTGTTTTTCTTCGGAAGATTCTCCAGAACTTTCGCATAGCAACATCATTCAAGCCAGAACTTTCAACAATTCTGAGAGTATCAAAGACTCTTCTGAGATTCCTCTTTATCATTTCAAAATTTACACCAATAGTGTACTCTCGGCGGGATTTCATTTTGATTATGGGAGAAACAGGGTTAGGGACAGAATAGGGTTGAGGCTCTCTATCCAACCGAAAAGATGATTCTGCTTCATTCTCAGAATCTAACACTACCATCTCAGCTTCAGGACGAGGCTTGGGAGTGTAGTTGCAGTCACGGAGCAATTGCTCATGTGATGCAGAATCTGGAAGACCAGAACCAGAGGGGTTGTTTTGAGAGGTGGAAGGAATGGGTTCAAAGTGTGCATGAGGAGGTGGTTGAGAAGAGGATATATTTGTGTGAGGTGGAAAGAGAGTTTGTAGGGGTGGTATATCAAGAACAGGGTTTCCAAGGGCCTGGTCAGAAGCAAGGTTGGATGTGGGTGGAGATGAAGGAATGGGAGCATTTTTGATGGGTGAGGGAGGAGGAGTAAGGTTTTTGGTTATAGGAGAGGAAGGAGGTGTGAGAACATGGACTTTTATGGGTGATTCTGATGGGGCTATTTCTGGTTGATTTACTGGTTCAGGGGTTTGAGCAATAGCTATTGGTGCAACTTCTGAACGTAAAGTAGGAACAGAATCAGGTTCAGAGAGATGAATACCTTTGGATACCTTCTGAACAGCTTCAAACACAGCCTCAAGCTTCTTCTGCTTCTTACTCTTCTGCTCTTCCACAATCTTAGCCTTTCCAAGAGAGATTTCTCTTCTTCTGGTGGACTCACGATCTTCCTTCTTACTATCAACAACCTTCTGACCTTCAACTGCTTGAGTTGTTGGTCCTTGAGATATTTTAACTTGCTGATTCACAGCTTCTTGAACATCCTCATCATCATCAGAGGCATTTAATATTAATTTTCTTTTTCTTGTCTTCTTCTTCTCAACAGCTATTCAAATTTCAACATTTTTATTCAACTTCTTCTTCTTCTTCTTCTCAGCAGTCTCCTTTACATTCTTCTTAGTTGCAATTGAAACAACTTGAACTTCTTCAGCAACAGCTTCTTCTGGAACAGTTTTCTCAATGATAGTAGCAACAGCTACACTCTGAACTACCTTCACCTGATTATCAGAAGGAAGATCAAATTTTCTCTTAGTTCTTCTTTCCTTCTTCACAGCAGCTTCAGGAGCAACTTGTGAAACATCTTCCGAGGCAGCAGCCCTAGAAGTAGAAGTTTTCCTGCGACCTTCTTTAGCAGGAGCACCTTTTTCTTGATCTTTTACTCCTTCATCTTCTTTGAGTGACTTCAGATATCTAATTCTGACTTCTGGAACCTCATTTCTGAAGAAGGTTTCAAAGTCAGCAAGAATAGGATCTCTTCTGCTTCTTGCTCCAGGAAGAGGTTGAGGGGTTTTGATGATAGTATCAATAACATTCATCTTCCTCAAGGTGAGAGCATTCAAACAACTTCCAGTATTGACAGCCAGATCTTTGATGGTACCTTCAGCTTCCAATTCCTCAACTATCTTAGAATGAACCAGAAGGTTTGTAATGATTCTTCCAAAAGGAATAATAGTACACTTCTTTACTCTGAAGGCATTTCTGGAATCCCTCACAGTATTCCACATGTGATTGAAGATTATGTAGATAACATCAACCTTCTTCTTAGTGGCAATGCAATACAGAATGTATTTCTGCTCATTGTTGACGAAATCTACAGCATGTGTTCCTTTCCTGTGATAGAAACACCCCAGAAGAATCTTGGTCCATATTTTGTAGAGGTCTTTCATGTCCTTGACACGCTTTGTCTCCTTAACGTCTGTGTAAAGGGTAGACAACACTTCATCCCTATCAGCCCTTTGATCAATTTCATAAGCACCCTCAGGGTTTCTTAGATCGAACATCATTCTCAGAATGTTCTCAGTAACGACCACAAACTTCCCATGGACGAAAGACAGAATGGATTTAGGAGCAACAACTGCATGCACCCAAAATTCCTTAACAAGATCTGGATAGACCGGTCTACAGAACTCAGCAAACAATGAAGTCCATCCTTGAAAAATGATATCTTCTTTAAGATGATATTCATGTTCTTCGATGCTATCAAAATCTACCATGAGTTCACAGATAACTTCCAACTCCTTTTTGGAAAAAGAACAGGCAATAACCGGAGTGATTTGTTGATCTTCTTCTTGCAGATGGAGAGGGACAGATGAGCCAACATTGTGAGATGATGAAGCGGCCATTGAAACAGTACAGAGATTTGAAAGACAATTTCTGGGTTTTTGCTTAGGGTTTGAGAAAAGACAAAAAAAGGTTGCAAAAATGCATGCAAGAAGAAAGAGAGAATGTGAGCGAAAAAGATAAACGTTATGATTTAAATTGTATTTATAGAGACGGATTTGAAAATGAATGCAATAAAGTTATGAGAATGAACAGTTACAGAATCAAATGAAATCAATTGCATTAAATGATGAGTGACGTTAGATGAGAGATCGTGGTAAATGAAATGGTTTAACACAGTTACCTAGGGCGGCGTCCCATCAGATTAACTCACGCTTTTACCAACCGTACATACACGTGTTCACCATCAGAATACTCTTGATGACAGCTGTGTTGCATTGAATAGAGCTTTTCATCTTTTGATTCTGATCACTGCTTCTGATTGTTATTCTTTAGAAATGATCTAGTTCTGATAGGATCATCTTTCTTTCCAAGGATCACTCTGAATGAGCTGAGGTGAGTCTAGAAGATCTTCTGACTATTGGCTCTTCAGAAATTCTGAGATTCTCTAAAGATGCAGCAACTTGATCTTCTGATTCTTTGCTTTTGAGACTTTCAGCCTCTGGAGCTTTGCTTCTTGGTTCTACAACTTCTGATATGTCAATATCTATATCTGCAAAATTCTCAAACTGCTTTGGCTTTTCAAGACCAAGCTTATCATCAAATCTGATATTGATTGATTCTTCTACAACCGATGTTTCAGTATTGTATACTCTGTAGCCTTTAGAGCGTTCAGAATAACCAAGAAGAAAACATTTTTGTGCCTTAGAATCAACCTTACCAAGATGATTATTAGTATTCAGAATAAAACACACACATCCAAAAGGATGAAAATATGAAATGTTGGGCTTTCTGTTCTTCCACAATTCATAAGGAGTCTTATTTAGAATAGGTCTTATAGAGATTCTATTCTGAATATAACATGCAGTGTTTATTGCTTCTGCCCAGAAGTGCTTAGCCATATTGGTCTCATTGATCATGGTTCTGGCCATTTCTTGCAGAGTCCTATTCTTTCGCTCAACAACTCCATTTTGCTGTGGAGTTCTAGGGCAAGAGAAATCATGGGCAATACCATTTTCTTTGAAGAACTCCTCAAAGAATCTGTTCTCAAATTCGCCACCATGATCACTTCTGACCTTTATGATTTTGCACTCCTTCTCAGATTGGATCTGAGTGTAGAATTCAAAGAATACTGAATGAGACTCATCCTTGTGTTTTAAGAACTTTACCCATGTCCAGCGGCTATAATCATCTATGATGACTAATCCATATTTCTTCCCTCTGACAGATGCTGTTTTGACTGGTCCAAACAGATCAATGTGCAGAAGTTCTAACGGCCTTGAGGAAGAGACAACATTCTAAGATTTGAATGCAGGTCTGGAGAACTTGCCCTTCTAACATGCTTCACAAAGAGCATCTGATTTGTATTTCAGATTTGGGAGACCTCTGACCAGATTTAGTTTGTTAATCTGAGAAATCTTCCTCAAACTAGCATGTCTTAATTTTCTGTGCCAGACCCATTGCTCTTCAGAAACAGACATAAGACAAGTCACCTTCTGCTTCTCAAGATCAGAAAGATCAATCTTATAAATGTTGTTCTTTCTCTTGCCTGTAAATAGGATTGAGCCATCCTTCTGACTTACAGCCTTGCAAGACTTTTGATTGAAGATTATATCATAACCATTGTCACTTAATTGACTTATGAACAATAAGTTATGCGTTAATCCTTCTACAAGAAGTACATTAGTTATGGAAGGAGAGTTACCAATACTTATGGTTCCAGAGCCAATAATCTTGCCCTTCTGATCTCCTCCAAACTTGACTTCTCCACCAGACTTAAGCACCAGGTCTTGGAACATAGACCTTCTTCCTGTACTGTGTCGCGAGCACCCAGAGTCCAGGTACCATGACATTTTATGCTTTGCCTTCTTTGCTGCTAAGGATATCTGCAATAGAAATAATCTTCTCCTTAGGTGCCCACAATTTCTTGGGTCCTTTCTTGTTAGTTTTCCTCAAGTTCTGATTGAACTTGGGTTTAGCATGATAAGTAACAGGAGGAACAACATGATATTCTTTGGGTTTGTCAGCATGATATCTTTTAGTTTGTGTCACATGCTTCTTGGTGTGTGTTGTGTTAAAACTCTGTGCATGTGATGTGAGCTTGATATCATGTGAGTGGCCATATTTGAACTGATCATACAATGGCTTGTATGTGATTTTCAAATCATCAACAGGTTCAAATTTATGTGAGGTATCACCCTCATAGCCAAAACCAAACCTTTTGTTTCTAGAAACACCATATATCATAGAAGCAAGATGACTTCTGCCAATACTTCTAGATAGGAACTTTCTGAAGCTCGAGTCATATTCTTTCAGAATATGATTGAGACTAGGAATGGATTTTTCTGATTCAGAAGGAGATCCACTATCTTTGGATGATTTTAAAACTTTTTTCTTCAGTTCAGAATTTTCCACTTCCAGCTTCTTAGTTTTAAATTCAAATTGCTTTTTCAGCTTTTTGTATTTGATACTAAGATGAGCCTTGAGTTCCAGAAGTTCAGTTAAACTGGAAACTAACTCTTCTCTAGATAGTTCAGAAAATACCTCTTCAGAATCTGATTCTGATGTAGATTCTGATCCATCATCCACTGTAGCCATCAGTGCAAAGTTGGCTTGCTCTCCTTCAGAGTCTGATTCTGATTCTGATTCAGAATCATCCCATGTTGCCATAAGACCTTTCTTCTTATGAAACTTCTTCTTGGGATTCTCCTTCTGAAGTTTTGGACATTCATTCTTGAAGTGTCCAGGCTCATTGCACTCATAGCAGACGACCTTCTTCTTGTCAGATCTTCTGCCACCAAAAGATTCTCCTCGTTCAAACTTCTTTGAACTTCTGAAGCTTTTGAACTTCCTTTGTTTGCTCTTCCAGAGTTGGTTTACCCTTCTGGAGATCATGGACAGTTCATCTTCTTCTTCTGATTCTGATTCTTCAGAATCTACTTCTTCAGCCTGAAAAGCGTTAGTGCATTTTTTAATATTAGATTTTAATCAATAGACTTACCTTTCTTCTGAGGCTCATTTGCATCCAGCTCTATCTCATGGCTTCTCAAGGCACTGATTAGCTCTTCCAAAGAAACCTCATTCAGATTCTTTGCAATCTTGAATGCAGTCACCATTGGACCCCATCTTCTGGGTAAGCTTCTGATGATCTTCTTTACATGATCAGCCTTGGTGTAGCCTTTGTCCAGAACTCTTAATCCAGCAGTTAGCGTTTGAAATCTTGAGAACATCTTCTCAATATCTTCTTCGTCCTCCATCTTGAAGGGTTCATATTTCTGGATTAGAGCAAGAGCTTTGGTCTCCTTGACTTGAGCATTTCCTTCATGGGTCATTTTCAATGACTCATATATATCATAGGCAGTTTCCCTGTTAGATATCTTACCCTTTTTCTTTGGTCGTGAGACCATTGTTTTGTTTTTTGGTTTGCTGGCGTTCCCTTCCTTTTCAGGATAAATATGTTAGTGGCGACTCTGTTAATTTTCGCGGTAGTGACAACTGGCGACTCTGCTAGGGACGTCTCGACCTGTTGCTGGTCCGGACCTAGCAAGTCGATCCTAGCGCTTGTGTGTTTATCTTTGGGTGTTTTATTGCTTTGCATATTTGACTGTTTGCATTGCATTCTATGTGCGCTTTTACTTTTCTGCATCATATTCTGGACTGTCTGGATCTCTGTCTGTTGGGTGGGTGTTTCAAGAGGTAAAAGACCCAATACCCAGGCTATGAGTGATACCATAGGAACTAGGACTAGAGTGGCTGTGACAGACAGAAGGCGTATGCCTGATTGATCTGATCACGTATCCACGGGCAGAGCTTGGCGGAATGAGGCAATATCGTATGATAACGCCTACATTCGATCCTCTGTTGGCTTTTTGACCTACCTTGGCCTAGATTTACCCGTGAGTAGGGCGGGAATCAATCATTGCTTAACAGGTACATTGATGGTGACTTTGGTTCATGTTCGAGGGTTACCGCTGTTCTTGTTCGTGGGTTACCGCTGTTCTCGTTCGAGTATACTATGGTTCTTGTTCGTGGGGTACTATGGTCCTTGTTCGATTGGTGATCTGTGTTCTATTCCATTGTGTTGTTGACTACGGGCTTTGGTTCTGTGGATTGACATTCTATGTTCCGTGTGATGTACTATTTGGGGGCCGAACTTTTGGATCTGTACTATGTGTGTTACCGGCAGTCCAGAATGCCTGGTGGGCGGCAACAAGCCCCACCACTTTGCATCATAGCATATTTATTTCCAAAAGAAACGCAAAAAAAAAGTATAATAATAAGCATTTGCATGTCATATTTTCAGGGATATTCAGGAGTTCACCCAAGTTGAAGATGGACATTCCCACTGATACCGTCAAAGAGCGTACGAGGCATACCAAAGCTTATAAGATTCCGAATATTGATGTTTCGGGGTTGATTGGTTTGAGCTCTCGGTTGGAAGGGGAGGTTCTCCGTGACTTCAATCATGATTATGGCAATTTGCTCTCCATACTCAAAACATCTTTCGATCCAATGGCTTTGATCACCCTGTTTCAGTTCTATGATCCACAGTTGAGGTGTTTTACGTTTCAGGACTATCAATTGGTCCCAACGCTCGAGGAATTTTCTTACATACTCAACATCCGAATCACTGATGATGTACCTTTCATTCGAGTTCCCAAGGTTGTGAGATTTGAAAAAATAGATGAAGCTCTTCACATGGGTATAAAGGAGGTGGAAAAAAATTGGAAGTCATCGGGCGGTGTTTCTGGTTTCTATCTTTGCTTTTTGATCAGTAGGGCTGAGGATGCGGCTAAGAAGGAGCAGTGGGTTGATTTTAGTCGTTTGCTTGCTATCATGATTTATGGTATTGTCTTTTTCCCTTCAAGAGTGAACTTTGTGAGTTTGGCGGCGATTTGTGTCTTTATGAACAAAAACCCCGTGCCAACGTTGCTTGCAGATGCTTATTTTTCGATCCACTCGAGAAGTAAGAAGGGAGGATATGTTGTTGGTTCATGTTGCATTTGCCGGTGAGAGGACCTTTTGTGCTCAAGAAGAGTTCTCTTAAATGGTCAGATAGGATTGTTAACCTCACATCTTATGACATCAGGTGGAACTATTGTGTGGGGAAGATTTGGAACATCATCACTAGTTGCGGTCAATATCCCAACGTTCCTCTCATAGGAACCAGAGGTTGCATTAGTTACAATCCCACACTCCCCTATCGTCAATTGGGATATGCAATGGAAAGGGCTCAGAATGATGTAGAAGCGTTTGAATCAGTGTACTTTGCTGATGGTAAAGATCCTCCGGAGCTAGAGAAGATAGCGTATGCTTGGACTAAAGTCCATAGAAGGGATCAGACTACTTTGAGCAAGAATGGCAAATCTGTTGTTGCCATTTGCGAGGTCATGTCCATTGTATGAGCAACCTCCCGTGGTTTTATCTGATACCGTTGCGGCTGAACTCTATATTCAAACTGAAGCGAACAACATCAAACTAAGAGCAAAGGACAATGAGGTTGGCTTGGAGAGGTATTTTCAAGATCGCGAAAAGGCGGAATTGGCTCGTAAGCTCAAGCATGCGCAAGGTGAAGGTTCAAGCATGACACGTGCCCAAAGGCGATCGCATGACTTGATGGAAGAAAGCATGTACCGAAAACAGCAGGAATGTGCGAAGTTGCGAAGGTCCGAAAACAATAGCAAGAGAAGGATGCAGGATTCAGAACAACAGTTGATGGAAGAAAAAGCCAAGTCAGCTCGACTTGAAGAAGAGCTTGCAAGACTCCGAGCCCAGCGGAGAGGAGATGGAGGAGCTCATTCTGTTGTCAGACGATCCTAGTGCTGCTGTGGAATGGATTTGTTTGGTCTAGGGGTTTGATTTGATGTGTATTCTTGATGTTTGTCGCCCATGTCCAGGATTGTTGGATGGGGTCGCATTTTGATGTTCTGGATTTCTTTTGTATGCCTTATGAGCACATTGTGACACGGTTATGTATTTTGTCTGTATAAACTCAAATTCTCAGTTATGTTTGAATGAAGTATGCTCAGTTTGCTGAATTATTCTCGTGCGTGGATTGCTGTTCGAATATATTCTGTATCAGGGTTTCTATGTCCTATCTGAAAGTGGGATGAACTCTTGGATACTTGAAAATTGACAAACATTTCATGCATATCATTCATATATCATACATGTCATATATTTGCAGGTTTTGCAGGGCTTATATCTTATGTCTCGCTGTTTTGTTGTCAGAAGGAGTTCTAAGACGGCTAATCACCCGTATCCGACTAGGAGCAATCAGAGAAGGCAGATGGAACAGATTCAGGAACAAATGGCAAAGATGAGAGCTCAACTGACAGAGCAGATGAATGCGCAGATGGCACAGTTTATGGAAGCATTGACTGATGTGACCAAGGGGCAGGATGACTTGCGAGTTCTCGTCGAGAATTCCAGAAGGAATGAGAATGGAGGACACCAAGGGCTGTTTGACGATGTGTCTGGTAGAATTGACGATCACCATGATCCGCATGAGTTTGATCACGTGGGAGGGCATTATAATCCTTTCAATCAGCATCACGGGTTTCCACCTCCACCTCCGTCTCGTCTGTTGGGAAGGAGAGATAATCAGAACCGTGGTAATTTGGATTTCAATGTTGAGAACTTTGACCAGGTATCAAGGCATAGTGCTGAGGGTGCACATGATGAAGTTGAGAGGTATCGTCTGATTGAAGAACGTCTCAGAGCTGTTGAAGGCAAAGGGGTGTTAGGCATGGATATCAATGACTTGGGGTTGGTTCCTGGTGTGAGGATCCCACCAAAATTCAAGGTTCCATCTTTTGACAAATACAATGGGGCGACTTGTCCTATGACTCATGTCAAAGCATACTATCGCAAAATGTCAGTTTATTCAGAGGATGAGGGTTTTCTAATGCATTTCTTCCAGGATAGCTTGGCTGGAGCTTCCTTGGAGTGGTATGTTCAACTTGAACGTACCCATATCCATTCTTGGAGAGATCTTGTGGAGGCTTTCATTAAGCACTATCAGTACAATGTTGATATGGCACCCAACAGGACCCAGTTGCAGAGTTTGGTTCAGGGGTCTAAAGAATCTTTCAAAGAGTACGCTCAGAAGTGGCGCGAGTTAGCTGCGAGGGTTCAACCACCGATGACTGAACGTGAGATGATTGACATGTTCACCAGTACTTTGTCTGGACACTATTATTTGGCTTGTAGCGCTTCAGCTAACTTTTCTGAAATGGTGAGACATGGCGAACGTGTTGAGATGGGTCTAGAGATGGGGAAAATTCAGTTGGGAGCTTCTTCTAATTCTGCTGGTGGTAAGAAACAAGCTGAAGGTTATGCCAGAAGGAAAGAAGGAAATGCAAATTCCATATATGGAAGAAGGGGTTCAGGGAGAAGCAATTCACAGGTTAATGCTGTTATGATCCCAGTACCACAACAACAACAACAACAACAACAGGGACAACGTTCCAATAATGATCGTTATCCTCCCAGGACTAGGCCTCACAGAAAGATTGATCCGATTCCTATGACTTATGCTCAGGTATTGCAACATTTGCTCAAGATTGAGAAGATTACTTTGAGAGATGCTCCGAATGCTCCGGACACACAATCTCCGAATTAAATGCGAATGCACGATGTGCTTTCCATTCAGGGGCCGCTGGGCATGATACCGAGAGGTGTATTGCGTTGAAGAATAAGGTCCAAGACTTGTTGGATCAAAAGATTATTCAATTCACTCCTACACCCAATATTGTCAATAATCCGATGCCTACTCACGGAGATTCAGGTGTGAATGCCATTGAGAGTGAAGAGATAAGGGTGGTATCTGATGTGAGCTGTTTGACTTTTCCTCTTGTATCTGTGAAGCAACATCTGATTAATAGCGGTATTTTCCCGGGCTGTGGGGTTGATTGTGAGAATTGCAAAAGTCAACCTGAAGGTTGTGCTGATTTGAAAAGTATGGTACAAAAGCTTATTGATGAGGGCCCTCTTCAGTTCTATCGAAGGTTGAGAGGTGCGAAGAGTAAGGATGGTGAAGTGTCTGTGATCTCAATTCCTTATGATCCAGTTATTCCAATATGTATCCAAGTGCCTATTCAGATACCTGTCAGTATTCCATATGAGGAACAACCAGTGGCGTTGATGATTACTGTGCCAGGGCATATTCCATATGAGAGTGAGAAGGCCATCCCTTGGCATTATGGTTCAGACGTATATTACTATGGCACGAAGGAGGATAGAGAGCCATCTAAAGAGGAATTTGTTGAGGCCTCAGTTGCAAACACTGATAATTTCACCGGTACTGGTAGGATCACTCGCAGTGGTAGGGTGTTCTCTCCTCAGCTTGTTCAAAATAATGCAGATGCTTTGGCTAAGGCCAAAGGAAAAAAAGTAGTGACTGATGTCCAGAATTCTCCGATTCAGAGTGGGGCACCTGATAGTGCTGTGTCTTCCAAGGATGTGGAGGAATTATTGAGAATCATCAGGAAGTCTGATTACAAGGTTGTTGAGAAGTTGGGTCAGACCCAGTCAAAGATTTCCATCTTGCAACTATTGATGTGTTCAGAAGGTCATAGGGATGCTCTCTTGAGAATCCTGAATGGTGCTTACGTCTCGCATGAAATATCTGTGAATCAGTTAGAGGCGATAGCCAATAACATCTCCGCTGGGAATGGTTTGGGATTCACTGATCATGATCTTCCTCCAGAAGGGAGAAACCATAACAACAAGGCTTTGCATATTTCGATTGAGTGTAAGGGGACGACCTTGTCCCGTGTTTTGATCGATACTGGGTCTTCTTTGAACGTGCTTCCCAAATCAGCTCTAATGAGAATTGACTATGCCGGTGTGGAGTTAAGGCCTAGTGAGTTGGTAGTGCGCGCCTTTGACGGTTCAAGGAGGTCTGTGTTCGG
Organism: Vicia villosa; assembly: GCF_029867415.1. Lineage (NCBI taxonomy): Eukaryota > Viridiplantae > Streptophyta > Magnoliopsida > Fabales > Fabaceae > Vicia > Vicia villosa. Next base: position 160,429,320 of record NC_081182.1, read on the forward strand.
AGAGGTAGATCTACCAATCCAAGTTGGTCCTCAGATCTTTACTACAACCTTTTATGTGATGGATATTCAACCTGCTTACTGTTGTTTGTTGGGACGACCGTGGATTCATAAGGCTGGTGTTGTGACATCCACTCTTCATCAGAAGTTGAAGTATCCGGTTGACGGTAAAGTGGTGACAGTTTGTGGTGAATAAGATTATATTGTGAGTCACTTGTCCTCTTTCCGATATGTGGAGATCGAGGGTGAGATACATGAGACGCCTTTCCAAGCGTTTGAGGCTGTGAACGCTGTGAGAACTCCTCCTTATGAGATAACGAAGCTAGAAACGGTTATGTCCTCTTTGATAGATGCTCAGGTTGTCGTTGAGACTGGAAGAGTGGAAGGTTGGGGGCAGGTAATTGATGTGCGTCCCAAGTTTGATAAGAAGGGTCTTGGTTTCAATCTTGGAGGGCAGAATGCATCGCCCAAGTCTAGTGTCCTTAGCCCGATCAAGTTTGTGAGTGGAGGTGTCATTCAAAACGGACAGGTCCATGCCATTGTCGATGGTGAGGAGGTGGATAGTGATTGTGACTTTGATAGCTGGATTCGTCCAAGTATTCCTGGAGAGGTGCCTAGCAATTGGACAATCAAAGATGTCATCCAAGTTACACAAGCTCAGGAGTAAATTCCCTGTTTTTACTTTTCTTATCATGACATAATTCCTACGCTCTGCCCAAGGCGTAGTGAATCATTTGTAGGGCCATGCATTTCGCATTTTCAAAGTTAATCATGAAATAAAAGGACGTTTTTGCATTCAAATGTTTCGCTCTTTGTCTTTCTTTTAACTTTTTCCTTTAAATGGCAATGTTTTTGCACACACTTGCACATATCTTAATAAAAATAAAACTAAAATAAAAACATCAATCATGCAGATGTTCCACCACCACGGATTCCATTGGTAATGGTTCCGCTATTGCTTATTATGATTTTGACAATCCGATCTACCAAGCCGAGGAGGAAGCTTATGAAGATTGTGATCTCCCCGATGAGTTGGCCAGATTATTGAGACAAGAAAAGAAAGCGATTCAGCCGCATCAGGAGGAAATTGAGATGGTAAATGTTGGTACTAAAGAGCAGGCCCGAGAAGTCAAGATAGGGGCTGCGCTTGAGAATAGTGTGAAGCAAAGACTTATTGATATGTTGAAAGAGTATGCGGATATCTTTGCTTGGTCCTACGAGGATATGCCTGGTCTTGATACAGATATTGTGGTACACCGTCTACCTCTTAAGGAAGATAGTCCTCCTGTCAAGCAAAAGCTTCGAAGGACTCGCCCAGATATGTCTGAGAAGATTAAGAAAGAGGTTGAGAAACAGTTTGATGCTGGCTTTTTGCAAGTTGTGAATTAACCTCCGTGGGTTGCGAATATTGTCCCTGTACCTAAGAAGGACGGAAAGGTCAGGATGTGTGTTGATTACAGAGATCTGAATAGGGCGAGTCCGAAAGATGATTTTCCCCTTCCCCACATTGATGTGTTGGTGGATAATACTGCTCCTTTCAAAGTGTTTTCCTTCATGGATGGCTTCTCTGGTTACAATCAGATCAAGATGGCGCCAGAAGATATGGAGAAAACAACGTTTATCACACCATGGGGAACTTTCTGCTATAAAGTCATGCCTTTTGGGTTGAAAAACGCAGGAGCAACATATCAGCGCGCCATGGTGACTCTTTTTCACGACATGATTCACAAAGAGATTGAAGTGTATGTTGACGACATGATTGCAAAGTCTTACACTGAAGAAGAGCACTTGGTTCACTTGCAGAAGTTGTTTGAAAGGCTTCGGGAATTCAGACTGAGGTTGAATCCAAACAAATGCACTTTCGGAGTGCGATCCGGAAAGTTATTGGGCTTTGTTGTCAGTGGAAAAGGTATTGTGGTTGATCCTGCAAAAATAAAAGCTATACAAGAGATGCCTGAGCCGAGAACAGAAAAAGAGGTTCGTGGTTTCTTAGGGAGGTTGAACTACATTGCTAGATTCATCTCTCATCTTACGGCCACTTGGGAACCAATATTCAAATTGCTAAGAAAAGATCAGACGGCCAAGTGGAATAATGATTGTCAAAAAGCATTTGAAAAAGTGAAAGAATATCTGCAAGAACCTCCGATACTAATGCCTCCAGTTCCAGGAAGGCCGTTGATTATGTACCTCACAGTTCTTGAAAATTCAATGGGATGTGTGCTGGGTCAACATGACGAGTCTGGCCGAAAAGAGCACGCAATATACTACCTTAGCAAAAAGTTTACCGACTGTGAATCCCGATACTCACTGCTCGAGAAAACTTGCTGTGCTTTGGTGTGGGCTGCTCGCCGACTGAGGCAGTATATGTTGGTTCACACCACCTTATTGATTTCCAAGATGGATCCTATCAAGTATGTCTTTGAGAAGCCCGCTCTTTCCGGAAGAGTAGCTAGATGGCAGATGATTTTTGACTGAATATGATATCCAATATACTACCCAGAAAGCCATCAAAGGAAGTGTGTTGGCAGATTATCTTGCGCATCAGCTGGTCGAAGATTGTGAACCGATGAAGTTTGAATTTCCCGATGAGGATGTCCTGTACATCAGAGATTGTAACATTCCCGGACCAGAGGAAGGACCCGAACCAGGATCACGATGGACGCTCGTGTTCGATGGTGCCTCTAATGCACTTGGGAACGGTGTTGGAGCTGTAATTACTTCTCCATCAGGTTTTCATATTCCGTTTACAGCCAGAATCTGTTTTGATTGCACTAATAACATGGCTGAGTATGAAGCATGCATCTATGGTATCGAAGCTGCGATCGATTTGCGAATCAAGTACTTGAAAGTTTATGGGGATTCCAATCTTGTCATTAGCCAGATCAATGGAGATTGGGAAAGTCGCCATCAGAATCTGATTCCATACAGGGAGCATGTGATGAGACTCATTCCGTACTTTGATGAGATCACATTTGAGCATATTTCTAGAGAAGAGAACAATCTTGCTGATGCTCTCGCTACTTTGGCTTCCATGTTCAAAGTGAAATGGGCCAATGAAGCGCCTAACATCACCATCAACAGGTTGGATGAACCAGCATTTTGCTTTGAAGCTGATGTTGACCTGGATGGAAATCCTTGGTATCATGATATCAAAAAGTTCCTCAAAACTCAAGAGTATCCTCCCGAAGCGTCGGTGACTGATAAGAAGTTTCTGAGAAGATTCACAGCCAAGTTTTACCTCAACGGTGGGGTTTTGTACAAGAGGCATCATGACGGTGTGTTACTCCGCTGTGTTGTAAAGGAAGAAGCTTCTAAAATCATAGAGGAAATGCACGAAGGTGAGTTTGGTACCCATTCTAGTGGGCATACAATGGCTAAGAAGATCTTGAAGGCTGGTTACTATTGGTCCACTATGGAAACTGATTGTCATAACCATGTCAGAATTTGTCACAAGTGCCAGATCTATGCTGATAAAGTGCACGTGTCGCCTGTGCCTTTGAATGTCTTGACTTCTCCGTGGCCTTTTGCAATGTGGGGCATTGACATGATTTGAGAGATTAAGCCTACTGCTTCTAATGGACATCGCTTCATTTTGGTTGCCATCGATTACTTCACCAAATGGGTTGAAGCCGCGTCTTATGCGAGTGTAACGAAGCAGGTGATTACTCGTTTTATCAAGCACAACATAATCTGTCGTTATGGGATTCCTGAGAAGATCATTACTGATAATGGATCAAATCTCAATAACAAGTTGATGAAGGAGCTTTGTGAGTCCTTCAAGATCAAGCATCACAATTCTTCTCCGTATCGTCCAAAGATGAATGGCGCTGTCGAAGCGGCTAATAAGAACATTAAGAAGATTGTGCAGAAGATGGTAGTGACTTACCGAGATTGGAATGAGATGTTACCGTTGGCTTTGCATGGTTATCGCACCTCTGTGCGTACATCGACTGGGGCAACTCCTTTCTCACTTGTTTACGGCATGGAAGCGGTATTGCCAGTTGAAGTTGAGATCCCTTCGCTGAGGATTATGAAAGACGTCGAACTTGACGAGTCAGAATGGGTACAAAATCGGATGGATCAGTTGAACCTCATTGATGAGAAACGTTTGGCAGCTATTGGTCATGGTCAGGTGTACCAAAAGAAGATGAGGAAAGCTTTCGACAAGAGGGTGCGACCCCAAAGCTATAAACCGGGTGATCTGGTACTCAAAAGAATCATTCTTCCTCAGGGCGATCCACGAGGCAAATGGACTCCGACGTACGAAGGCCCCTTTGTTGTGCAGAAAGTATTCTCTGGCGGTGCCATGATGCTTGCAACGATGGATGGCGAGAACTTTCCGCATCCTGTGAACGCAGATGTAGTCAAAAAATACTTCGCATAGACCTGATAAAAAAAAAGAAAAGAAAAATAAAAAAAAAGAAGAAAAAAAAGGAAAAAAGAAGAGAAAAAAAAAGAAGAAAAAAAAAGAAGGAAAAATGAATCAGGCAAAAGAATGAAAAAGAAACAAATATACCCGCTAAGTTGAAAACCCGAAAGGGCGGCTTAGGCAAAAAAGGGACAAAAGCGAATGACTACATCTCGCATGCCACCTTGGCAATCACTCTTCATACATGCTTAGGGCTCCCGACCGAGGGATAAGCAAGACTCCATGTTCTTGAGTTTGCACCTGGCAGCTCAAATCCCTAAAGCATTTACAAATTCCAATCACTTTGTTTAGGGCTCCCGACCGAGGGATAAGCAAGACTCCGTGTTCTTGAGTTTGCACCTGGCAGCTCAAATCCCTAAAGGCTCTCACAAACCCCGTCGGGTCCACAAGTTATGTGATGTCACACCAATCCATTGTTAGATCGGGCAGTGATCAATCCTAATGAGTACGGTCTTCCAAAGCAAGGAGATGAGAACGTCAAGGTTATAAAAGTGATAGCGGGATCGAAACCAATGGATATCCATTTCACATTGCCATTTCTCTTGTACTCAATAAATGCGTGGTTACCTCTTACTAGGAACTACTTCTGAAATGTGTTTGCTCTTTTACGAGCATTCTGTTCGCAATTAATAAAAACCTCTTTATCTTAAATAGCCGTTTTCTTTTACTGTTTTGTTTGCATAAAACGTCCTGGATTGGTGTTAAACTTTGCATATGAAAACTGCATTGCTTTTACGATACATGATTAGAAATGATAAAATCTTTGAAATTACTTCAAAGTCTTGTGTGACCAGGATGGCAGGCCAAGATGCCATGCTATATCCTGGGGCATTTTTCATTTGCTTGTCTCGCAGGTACGTCCTTGCAAGCGCTTCGCATCAGCATATTGACAGACATAGCTATGAGAGATTCTCACTCCCCAGCCGAGTGCATCCTAACGAGAGATTCTCATTCCCCAGCTGAGTATATCTGGATGAGACTTTCTTTGTTCCAAGATTCTCATCTCCTCATCAAAGCACATCTTAATGCATTCTCTATGTTCCAGAAGCCTTATTCCCCGGCGGAATGTGTTCTCCCCAGTTGAGTCATGATTGGATGGTATATGATTCCCCGGCAAGCTCTTAATGAGGTTCCTTGACCGAGCTCCTCATTCTCCCCGGTAGAGCGTTTCTCTCCCAACAGATTGACCTGATTTCCCCAGGAGAGTCATCTTGTTCCCTAGTGGAATTGCCTTAACAAAAGGTTCTTATGCTGAGTTCCTTATCCCCAGCGGATCTCTCTTATCCCTAGTAGTTTGCTGTGCAGAAGCGTCCATCTTCCCCACTGAGTTTCTTTCCTCAGCAGAGATTCACATGCATCCTCAGCAGAACCTGTTCTCATCTAGGATTTCCCCAGCAGAATGCGTCCTATACAAGCAAGTTGGTCACTTCCCCATCAGAGTTGTCTTCATGACTTGCCTTTTATCTTCACATCCCCAGGGTGTCGAGATTTTTCTTCTCCAATGAAGTTGCCGGGGTATCCCCAAGCAGGATTTATTCCCTAAACAGAGCTCGCGTCCAGATTTGATCATCTCCAGCAGATTTCTGATCCATCTTTGCCAGCTCGCAGTTTGTGACCCTTGGTCACTCATCTTGTCCTCCCCGTAGAGTTCTATATTCTCTCCAGGACTTCTTCAGCAATTCAGTGCTCTTCCGTTGTCTCCCTAAGCAACGTTCGAATCATGCATCATTCGCATTGCATTCTCTAAGCGTGTAGCATATTCCTCCTCGGAAACGTTACTCCATACACATTCATACATGCATCATGCATAAATCATATCATATCTGTCTCTTTCTGCAGGAAAGTTATCCAGATTCAAATGCTCCCTAGAAAGCAATGTTCGCCTAGTCATTACAGGCGCTTATCCTGATGTTTTGAATCAGAAGAGGATTGTTCTACTTATTTTCTGACACAGCTCAGATCAGTTCAAAGACATTCCTATTCCCGATGTCCCCAGATCGGTGGAAGATATTTGTTCCTAGCCTGATATCCAGCTCAGTTGAAGGAACCGCCTCCGGGTCTCTATAGATCTTCCGAAGGAGCAAGCCCTCTGATACATCAGATCAGTTGGAAATATCTACTCCCTGACGATTTAGTTCGTTCAGAAGAAGAAACTCGTTTGCCCAGTCCTGATACCTTACTATCAGTTGAGGACGTTTTCTTTACCCGGCGTACACAGTTCGGAAGAGATATCTGTTCCTATCCTAATATTCAGATTCAGATTAGTCGAAGGAACCGCCTCCGGATCTCCCAAGATCTTACGAAGGAGCAAGCCACTGATATCATCAGATCAGATGGAGATGTCTGCCTGATCGACTTTGTCTTTCAGATGAAGATTGTCCTACTTATTTTCTGGCATCATGTCCAAATCAGTTTAAAGACATTCTTTCCCCGGCGTACACAGTTTGGAAGAGATATTGTTCCTATCCTGATTTCCAGTTCAGTTGAAGGAGCCGCCTCCGGATCCCCGTGGTCTTACGAAGGAGCTAGCCGCTAATTCCCAGATTAGTAGGAATATCTACCTGATGATTTAATTGCATCAGAAGAGATGTCTGCCCAGATTCCCAGATCAGAGATACTTATTACCCGTTGATGCCCAGATCAACCGGCGTATCTCCTTCGATTCCCAGATCGATTTAAGACATCTATCCCGATGCAAGTTCGGAGACATTTGCTACGTCTGATACTCAGATCAGTCGAGATGTTCCTTCTCTTGATGCCCAGATCATTTGAAGTGTTTCCCCTGCCTGTGGGTGCCCGTTCCTTCTTATCACAAGTTGGAGCATATTTATTATCCAGATCAATTGAAGTTTTTTCTCCTCGCCTGCGGGGTGGTACATTCCTTCTTATTGCAAGATGGAATCTTCTATTGATCAAGAGCGCAAATTTTCGAGTTCATTCTAGTATTCAATCTCCTTCCACCTCAACGGTTCGAAATTTTCATTTTTCACTCGTCAGAATCAAGAAGTTTGAATAGGGGCAGCTGTTGCACCCCAAAATTTGCCCTCTTTATTGGAGCCATAAGTTAATAATGACGTTTATTTCGTCATTCTAAAATTGAAGAAAAATAATAAAGAGTTTTCCATGGGTTTAAGAAGAAAGGTGTCAAAAATGATTTAAACAGTGAAAATACGAGAAAATTCACAAATACTATTTGGAAAGTGATATGAGCAAAGTTCTCGCGTAGTCCTGACTGTTTCGATGATATCTACAACTTTCGTGTTCGGCTCGGAAGCCAATTCTTTGAGGAAGGTCGCCAGATTTGCAATTTACTTGAGGTTTTGCAGTGAAAAACAGTGCTGAATGTAAGGTTTTGGACCTCGGAAAATTCATATCTCCTAATCCGCTCGTCGGATTTGCTTGAAAATTTAACTGGAGCTCCGTACCATCATTACCAAGATTTCGTATGTTTGGACCGAAGGCCAATTATGCACGGGAAATTCCCAGCATTTTAAAGATCATCGCGTTGTTTCGGTAAAAAGTGTGTTTTCGAGTATGTCGCGCCGAGTTCGAAAATTCATAATTCCTTCGATTTTTATCGTATGAAGTCCATTCTGGCGGCATTTTCTCGGAAATTTCGTTAGCTTCGATTCTTCCTCACACATGCATGTTCAGATTCTGAGCCGAAGATAGGGTTTTATCGAGTTCTTTGAGCGGTACTCACAAAATTTTGCACAGTCGCACCAGATGAATCGGCGTTTCTCGCCATTCAAACGCGCATATTTTCTTCATCGCTTATCGGATTGAGGTGATTCTCACGGAAATGAGTCACGAATTTGGTCATCTTCACAGTGGCATTGGTTTCGTTCCGGAATTCAGAGCCGAACCGAGTTTCCTTAAAAACGAGCCAAAATAAGACGCACCGAGGGCAATTTGGACATTTTGCGTTGACAATATATAAACATTTTGCTCTTCACAAATCAGGGGAGGACTCTCATAATTTCAATTTACCAAAAAGATCACAAACACTTTCTCTCAATTCTCTCTCAATTCTCTTGAATCAAAACTACAAATCACATAAAACTTTCATCAATATTCATCAATTTTGGATCAAGATCATGAAGATGGATTGAAGAAATCAAGATCCGAAATTCGAATTCTTCTCCTCTCATCACTACATAGCACGCGCCCTCCCCCTCTCTCACTCCAGATTTCGTTTTCGAGTTCGTGTCGTGTTCGCGTTCGTATCGTGTTCGAGTTCGCGCTTCGGTTTTGATCTTCATCCGGTATGCCTTCGAATCTTGAATTAAGTGCTTAATTGTTGATTATTATGTGAATTCAAATCTAGATCTACTTCTTATTCTTGATTTATGGATGATTGATGATGATCGATCGGTGAATTTGCTCATTTTTTGCTCGAATCGATAATGTTCATGAGAATTATGGTTAGATTTGATGTTTATTGCTTATGATTGATATCCGTTGATGATGAATTGTGATGTTCGTGTTGGAATCCGTGATTCGTTGTTGATTTTGTGTGTATAATTGTCGATGTTCATGCGTATTGTTTGCGATGTACTCAACGTGTTCGTATAAATGCATGTACTACACTTTTTGCTTGATAATTGCTCTGCTTGACGTGTCGCGCTTTGCATGATTATGCTCGTTCGACTTGTATGACACGCGTTTAATCCATGATTCGATGCTTGTTTGTTTTGATTGCGAGTCGGTACGGTTTTGGATTGATCGCGAATGGCTACGAGGCTTAAAAAATGCATAAAATTTTGTTTTACTACGCCAGGAACCGGTTCGTCCTAGCCAGGAACCGGTTCCCAATCAATCCAAAATGCTGATTCTCTGGCTTTTTGTACCAGGAACCGGGTTGTCCCTAGGTGGGAACCGGTTCCTGCGTTGTTTTTCCCCTGTGCTTTTGCGCCAGGAACCGGTTCGTCCCAGCCAGGAACCGGTTCCCAGCTGTTTGAAATGTTGTTGGTTCTGTGTTTTTGTACCAGGAATCGGGTTGTCCCTAGGTGGGAACCAGTTTCCAGTTTTCTGTCTCTGGTTTTTAGTACTAGGAACCGGGTTGTCCTATGCAGGAACCGGTTCCTGTGTCCAAATTTTGTGTTTTCTTCTATAACTTCAATCTTGCATAACTTTTTACTCGTAGCTCCGATTTGCACGTTCTTTATATCGACGGAAAGCTTATGAGACGTACTATCTAGCTAGATACTTGGTTTTCATTAATTTGTAGATCCTTCATGTTTGATTTCTCTTTGATGTTTCATTGTCCATTTCATGTTTATGCTACTTGCCCGTTTCTTTTGGTTTATAGCAATAACGCAATTCCGATTGCGATGTTTGTTATCTCTAACTTGTGTGCTAGTGTGCAAGGCCTTTGGATAGTCACCGATCAACGATTATTACCCGAGTGTTCCACTTCATTTGCGGACACAATCCTATCCATCTGTATCGTGTTCTCATCCGGGAGGCACGATCCTTTTACTTTATACTTGCTTGTTTGGTTTGCTTGTTCCTCTCGCAGGTGTATTGTGATTGTGCCCGACGTGCGTGTCGATCTTTGTGTGCTTTCATGGCTAATCGGTGTGCTGACCATTTGCTTTTGCTTTGCTAGCTCGCTCGCGGGATTCTTAGTTTCTTCGCTTTGCTTCGCTTTAGTTTACGGATCATCATCCGTTTGGTATTGATCCCGTTTCATTTTACTTTTCTCGCACTTTATCGCCTTCTCGCATCATCCTTTAACATGAGAAGTAGGACCTAGACATGCATCTGGCCAAGTCCTCGAAAGAGGCTCTGTTTTTGTTGGTGTGTTTATATTTGTGCTTTGCGGCAGGGAGTCACGGTGTAATAAGTCCTATATGGCACTCCGTTAAGTCTTCATGGAAGGCATGCGAAAAGGGTTAGCAATCAACCCCCGCCTAGTCTCATCGAGTCTGTTCAGTATGCGCACGCTACACGTGGCTTGCTTCTGAACCTGCACAAGATCTTGTTATCGAGTATGTCAGGAAAAGGGTTCATGCAGCCGGACCCCCGCTTTTCCTATAGCTCGCGTCGCTCGACGTTGATGCTCGGTGTACGCACGCACCGTTTTCCTTTATGATCCGTGAAGGCTTGGTTGCTGAGAGGGGTCCGCCCTCTTGTCTATGGCCCGATCATTTTCGCGAGGTCTAATGCTTGGTTGACTTGGGTTGAGCTGCTCCCCTTGGCTATGGCGGGACCGCCTTTCTACCATTCGGCCAGTGCCGTTGGTTTGTTTGCTTTACGAGCGGAGCTCGTTTGTGTGCTATCTTTGTGTGCTTTCCCTTTTTCCCTATAGGTCGTTAGTTTAGCTTAGACTTGTACCCTTTGTATGATAACATTAGGTAGCAAGCTTTCCCCCTTAGCTTAGGTCTTCCTCATGCATTCTTTTAAAACACAAACCACACTCTTTGATTTTCTTTTCTTAAGAGCTTGTTATTTCCGCTCCATTCCCAGCATAAGTCTCCAAAGGTCGAGCAGCGGAGTGTGAATGTAACTCGTTCACCTAAAAAACACAAAACAAACAAAAATTAGTTAGCCGAGCTACGGTACCTCTGATTCCGCAAAACGGATACGTAGGCAGTGGGGTAGGGCCCGTGCGAGCATAACTCTTTCTTTTCCCTACATTCTGCATTCATTTTAGTCCAGATTAGCGCAGTTTGCTTACACACCCATAGATTTAGACACTAGCGTGGATACCATCGAGTACGATGGGCGCGAGGGGTGCTAATACCTTCCCCTCGCGTAACCGACTCCCTTACCCTTTTTCTCTGGTCGTGAGACCGTTGTTTTGTTTTGTGGTTTGCTGGCGTTCCCTTCCTTTTCAGGATAAATATGTTAGTGGCGACTCTGTTAATTTTTGCGGTAGCGAAAATCAAGCTCTGGAAGATGCTGACTGGATAATTGCTATGCAAGAAGAGTTAAATCAGTTTACTAGGAATGATGTCTGGGATCTGGTTCCAAGACCTAAAGGATTCAATATCATTGGAACAAAATGGGTCTTCAAAAACAAGTTGAGTGAGAAAGGTGAAGTTATAAAAAACAAAGCCAGACTGGTTGATCAGGGCTATAGTCAACAAGAAGGTATTGACTATACTGAAACCTTTGCACTAGTGGCCAGGTTAGAATCTATTAGATTATTAATTTCTTTTGCCACTCAGAATAACATCACTCTGTATCAGATGGATGTTAAGAGTGCCTTTTTAAATGGTTATATAGATGAAATAGTTTATGTCCACCAACCTCCTGGTTTTGAAGACTCTAAGTCTCCAGAACATGTTTTTAAACTAAAGAAATCATTATACAGATTGAAGCAAGCTCCCAGAGCTTGGTATGAAAGATTAAGTTCTTTCCTTCTGGATAATGGTTTCACCAGAGGAAAAGTAGACACAACTCTCTTCTGTAAAACCTTTAAAAAGGATATTTTAATTTGTCAAATTTATGTAGATGATATTATTTTTGTAACATCTAATGCTACACTTGGAAAGGAGTTTGCTAAGTCTATGCAGGCGGAATTTGAGATGAGCATGATGGGAGAACTCAAGTATTTCTTGGGCATTCAGATCAATCAAACACCTGTGAACTTTAAAAATCTCAAATATGCAATATAAATTTACATGGGGACCATGGATCGGTCGGAAATTATGCCCTGAACACAATGGTACCACTAATTCGGGTTAATTTTGCCTCTATGGAAAATTCCCAATTTAGAGCTTCTAAACCCTAATAATTGTGAAACATTATATCTACAATCAAGCTCAAAATACATGGCCCGGAAACATCCTATGGACTCATACAAACATGATTATGCAATCAAAATCAATGTATAATGTGCGTATGCAAGAAAACAAATTTAAAATAATAATGCTCAAACTGTGGCTTAATGGAGGGGCTTCGTGAAGCTTCAGGCCTGCATAAGTATTGAGGAATGACCAGTGATGCTTCAAGAATGTGTTTCAATCCTCAAAACGTATGGAATCGATCCCTATCCTTGAAAACGAATTTGATTTTTTTCCTTGGAAATTTGGTGTGTGACCCGAGTTCTTGAGACTGCCAATCCTCCCCCTTGCCTCTGAATTCGTTAATATATTTATGGAGAATATATTAGGTCAACAAATATGGGTTGATTCTTGTTAATTTGTGAAATTGATGTTTGATTGATTCTTGGATAAAAGCTTTCCAAAATTGATCAATTTCAATCCATATTTCACCAATTTTGCCTTGCACGAATCTGGATCCAAAATAGTATATTTGAATGATTGGATATGATTGCCAATTAAAACCAATCAAATCCTTTTGTATTTTCCTCATTTATTTGACTTAAAATCACTTTTTCTAATGAATAAAATTCAAATAAAATTGAATATTCCTCATAAAATCGTGGCCTTGAGATTGGATATCTTGGGTTACTTGAGGAACAAGATTGGGTCTTAAAAATTTGGGCCTCTTTGCAAGAAAATCCATTTTGAACCTTATTTTCTTCATGCACCTCACTCAAAAATGACCAACTTTTACAAGGCGCATCTCTCTCAATTTTTAAGATATGAGAGAGTTCTAGGACTTTTTGGAAACCTCAAGATGTCATATACAAGCCACTTTGGAACATATTTTTCATTTAGGGATTTTATCTTGATGATATTGCTCCTGACAAACAACAGCTTTTTGCAATCTTCTAGAAGGACCTGTAATGTTTTGACTTATATCTCTTATGCGGAAGCATTTCTTGACATTGGGCCCAACATCAAAGTTGTAGAGAATTGAATTTCCTTGAGAATGAGCTTTGGTTGGGGAATTTATGATAAAGCATGAGAGACTTATGGCCAGTCAAAGTACAGTTGACTTTTGCTTAGAAACCCTAATTTAGTAACTTGGACTTTTGTTGATTTCTGAGCTTTCCTCGATGAATAATGATAAACCCTTGATCAAATGATGAATGTAAATTTAAAACCTTGATGTTGACCAAAGATCAGGAGTTTTGACTGTGATTTGACCATAGTTGACTTTTAGGTCAAACTGATCTATTATTGACCGTTTGAGCATTTAACCGAGCAATCTTGTAAACTGAGGCTTGAAACTTGTAATGGGGATGATTTGAATCCTAAGAGATCATATGAAGCTTACTTGAGGCCTTGATACATCCTCTCTCCTTAGCAAATCCAAAACCCTAATTTGAGGACCCTTTGACTAGGGGAGTGTGCATTAGGTTAACCCTTGAGCCTTGAATCATTGTATGAGTTTGAAAGTGAAATGAGATGGACAAATTTTGGGGTATGATAGACTAATGCCCAGAATGAAGGTGTTGAGATGATCTGATTATGGATTAGTTTATGATAAGTTATTTATTTTCTTATCATATGTTCTATTTATGTATGTTCATATGGATATTCTGAAACTGTTATTACTAACGTTTCATGTATCCAAGTATGATACAGAACTTCTGTTAAAGCAAAACAGTTGTCACCAGCTATTCTAGATGATGACCACATGGTCATTCTAAAGGGACAAGCATGCGTGTAGTTGATGAGACGCTGCCCTAGGTAGCTGTGCAAATATTTTCAAATCTCACGCTATCTCCATTAACGTCTCTCAACATTAAATGTGATTGATTCATTTTCTGTAACTGCTTGCATTCAGAATCTCATTGCATTCTTTTTCATGTCCGTGGCTATATAAACCCGTCTCATATTCATTTTCTCTCTTTTCACTCATTCATCATCGTTCTTTGTTTATGCATTTGTGTCTCCTCTTTTGCTTTCATAAAAACCCTAAGAGAAAGAAACCCAGAAATCTCAAGTGTTCTTCAGTGGCTTCTTCATCTAAGCAACAAAATGCTTCGTCTCAACAACAAAAACAACAACAGCAACAACAACAAGATGTTCTCTCTCCAAAGAAGACTTGTCTGATTCCTATGGATGAATTAGAGGTTCTTTGTGAAATGATGGTTGATTTTGATAATCTAAAGGAACACAACCTTCATTTGAAGAACAACTTGTTATTTCTGGGTTGGGAACCATTCTTCTACCATTTGTGTGGACCAGTTTACCCAGAATTGATTAAAGAGTTTTGGGTTCATGCTACGATTATGCCAAAAGCAATTCTGTCTTTTGTTTGTGGTGAAGAGATCTCCATTACAGAAAATCTTATCAGAAGATTGATAGGTCCGGAAGGATGTGAAGGTGCTTCTGGAGCCATAATAGGAAGAACAGATTGGGACGCTGTTTATGCAGAAATCGTCAAGTCTGGAAAAGAGTCTACTAGTATCAAGGAATTAAAGGATCCCTACAGGATTTGGGCTAAGATCCTTCTGGGTTGCATCTACCATAGAAAGGCAACTGTATCTCCTAACTACATCAATAAGGTAGATATTGATGTGAGGGACTCTAGAAAGCAAGCCAGATTGAAGACTCCAAAAATTAGAAGGAACATCATTCCTTTTGGAAGAATAATTACTGATATTCTAGTCGAAACTGGATTGGTTGGTGATCTAGTAAAAGCCGAAATTATCAAATATTTGTACACAACGAGTGGGAGCACTATGAATGCCCACACTCTGAAGAAGATGAATTTAATAGAGACCATTGCCGCTACACCCAGAGTGGACAATGAGATTTTGACCAGAAGGACTCCTGCTCTGGATAATTTTGAAATGTTTTTAAAAAATGAGCATCCTAGCATTGTCCTCACCTATCTGGAAATGTGTAAAAAGGAAGGCTCTGAGTATGATCCTGTGTGGATAAGCAATGAAGTGCTTCTCACTACAGCTGATCAAGTACCAGAAAAAGAGAAAGAGAAGAAGGACGAGAAGAAGAAGGAAAAGATAGACAAGAAGGAAAAGAAAGAAGAGCAGAAAGAATAAAATCAAGAACAGAAAGAATAGAAGCAGGAGAAGGAAGAAAAGAAGGAGAAGAAGAGAAAGTCTGTTGGAGACGGACCTTCACAGCCTCAGAAGAAGAAGAAAAAATCTTCAGGTATTTCTATCTCTGAGCCTGTTTCTGTTCCTATTTTAAATTCTAAACATATATCAATAGAATCTCCACCAGAAAAATCACCAGAAAATCCTCGTCAAACCACCAAACAAACCTTTCCATCTCCATCTTGTGTTTCCTCCAAATCAAAAGGCAAACAGCTTATTCTTGATTCTGAACCCATTCCTGACCCTAAACCTATAAACACCATCTTTCCAAATGAAAACCTTTTCACTTCTGCTCAACCTCAACCCCCACCTTCTGAATCTCAACCACAATCCACTCCTCAACCTTCTGACCCCCAACTAGAAGTTGACACTCCTGTGTTCTGTGACTTCAATCTTGATTCATCACCCTCATCTATTTCATCAGATTCTTTCTTTCATAACCTTCTCCCTTTTAAACATACCTCCTAAAGTCCTTCATCTCCACCTGTTGTCGTAGTCTTAGACTCTGACAACGAAGCTGAATCCTCCCTTCAACCATCCTCTTCAAACACTTCTTTCCTGTTGGATAAGGAACCTGAACCTTATTTCATTCTCAACCCTGAAGATCCAATAACCGACCTCAACCCTCCTAAACCTTCTGTTGATATACTTTTTGAATTGTTAAAATATAAGGTCAGAACAGGGTTAGAATATTTGAAGGTTGCCCATGATTCTAAGTTGGATCATGTGGCTGCTGGAATGCTTTGGAAAGCTTTTTCTGATGAAGTGCAGAAAGAGTTTCTGGACCTCCAGAAGGATTGTCTTGCTGATGCTCCTGGTCCTGCTGGACTAGCTTTGGAGTATGGTAGTGGCTGGTATTATCATCCAATTTTTGACTGGAAGCCTCTGGAAGAAGCTCCCTTTGTTGATGAAATGGAAGTGGATAATCTTCTGCCTCTGGTTGTCTTGACTCCTTATCCATTTTCAGTTCTGACAGGAGATTTTCAGACTCTATTTAACTGGTTCCGGGAGAATCCTCTTGAGGAGAATCCTGACATGGAATATCTAGTTTATGACTATGACGCTGAAGAAGATCTTTTTGAAGAGCAACCTGCTAAAGGAATTCCTACTGAATAGGAACCTGTTGCTCTTAATCAAATGATTCCAGCTTCTGTTGTTCCTGCTGAAGAAAATCCTGTTGCTTCTTCTGGTGGTCCTTCAACGTCTATTCTATTGGAAACTCTGAAGGAACTTCAACAGAATCAAGCTTCAGTGTTCACTCGTCTGGACAAGCAGGATGACACCAATGCTGAATTCAGAACTTGGTTGCAAAGATCTGAAGAATCTTCAAAGAAGCAAGCAAAAGACGCCGCTGAGATTAAGAACCTTCTGGCAGCCTTAGCCTCTAAGCTTAACCAGTCGTAGTCTGAGTCTTGTGTCCTAGTTATTTTTCTTGTTTCTTGCATCTGTTTTGTTTTACATCTGCCTTTTACTCTTCCCTTCTGATTATCAATGAAAATATATTTTCTTTCTTCACTCTGCGTGTCTTTCATCTGAATCTTTTATGCTTTTTGATGTTATGACAAAAAGGGGGAGAAATGTGCTTTTTGAATTGATTTATAATATCAGTTGTTGAGCTTAAGTCTCAACATTCCTAACAAAAATTGCAAGTTTTATGTCTCTGATAAGTTTGCAGGAATGTGATACTCTGAACAAGCTCAAAAAGGGGAGAAACGTTTCTGCAGAGAATCTCTTAAACAGTTGAAGCAAACAAAGCTAATTGTTCTGATACAAGAAGTTTCAAGATCAGAAGCAAGCTATGCTCTGTTACATAAAGTTAAAAGCTATGATAGAAGCAAGTCTTTTTGATGCTCTGATAAAGCCAAGTGATCTTAAAGAGAAATTCAAAGCTCTGAAGTCGTCCAATGGAAGCTCTGAAGTAAAGCTCTGAATCATCTGAAGTTTAAAGTTCAACGTAAAAGTCTCATCTGAAATGGGAAATACTCAGGGAAGTCTTTTATTTAAAAATTCTTCTAGTATTAATTTTAGGGGGAGATTATTAATCTCAGGGGGAGACATATTCACACACTCTGATTAATATGCTTTCATGCTATATCTGTGTATTGTCTTTTTCATCTGATATTCTAGATACAAATTCATATCACTTCTATATGTTTTTGTCATCATCAAAAAGGGGGAGATTGTTAGAACATGAAAAGTTCCGATCAATATTTCTAGTTTTGATGATAAAAATATATATGAATTTTGTATAAGGCAATGTGGTACTCTAATTATTCTTGTTTTCCATTTAAGGAAAAGTCTAAAAGAGTATGCACAAAATCAACATTCAGAAGCTCTGACCCAGAAGATCTGGATTGCTTCATCAGAACATGGTTTGTCAGACATCAGAAGATGGTCTTGAAGAAATTAGAACATGATCTAGAAAGCATCAGAAGATGGAAGTCAGAAGCAAGACTCGGAAGATCTGATGGTATCACGCTCCAAAGCACTTCCATAGTCTGTTGACTGAAGTTGCATCTGCACCAAAAATGAAGACTCTGATATTCAAACGTTATTCTAATAAGTCTGATTCCAGAAGTAAGTACAAGATGAAAAGGCTACAACGTCAAATCTATGTGACTGACAAAAAGAACGTTAGAAGCTACTAAAGGCAAAGTCAACAAAAGCAGTTGAAGCATGGCTCGAGGTAGTTGACAAAAGAGTGAAATATTAAATGCAGTAGTGTACTATTCATGCAAAGTATTAAATGCCCTCAACGGTCACATTTTCTCACTGCCTATATAAAGAAGTTCTGATGGATGCAGCTCAAAACAACTCTTGCTCTAAGTACGAAAACACTGTCAAAACGCTATCACACAAAAACAAAGAAGAACTTCATCTTCAACCTCACAACTTTGTAATATCTTAGTGAGTGTTTAGAAATTAAACTTAAGAGAAAAATCACTTGGTGATCATAGCTTTTTAAGAAGCAAATTATACTCTTGTAATATTTGTTTACATCTTTGTAAAAGGAATTTCCTAGAGTGATCAAGTTGTGATCTGTATACTCTAGAAGACTTAGAATTTGTCTAAGTGGAGAACCATTGAAATCAAGATTGATTAGTGGATTAAATCCTCAGTTGAGGTAAATCACCTTCTCAGGGGTGGACTAGAGTAGTTGAGTTAACAACGAACCAGGATAAAAATAACTGTGTGATTATTTTCTATCTACCATTTTTGGAAATAACCCATATTCAATCCCCCCCTTTCTAAGTGTTTTTCACTCTTTCAACAACACCATCTCAAGGTCTTCAATTATTTGAAAGTATTTTTTTGCCAAGAGTAAAATATATAAGTGTGAAGAGGTAATCAGTCAGAATGATCTAGTGTGAGTAGTCAATTCTAACTGACTAACTGATAAGTACTTTGACGGGAGACGTTGTACTTATTAGGTGTAGAACCTAGATGCAAGACTGTGAATAAGAAATCAGTCAAGATGAACTAGTGTGAGTAGTAAATCCTACTGAGTAACTAATAAGTACCTTGACGGGAGACTTAGTACTTATTAGATGAGAAGCCCTTCCAGTTGTGTATTCAAGGACTAGTGTGAACTAAATGTTAATGTTCAATGTTATTTTTGTGAATACAAGATCACACTCAAAGAGGTTTTTGATTTATGGCAAACTCAAATGAGCATTCAAACAACAAGGAGGAATCAGAAAAGCAAAGCACTTGATCACTCATGAAAGCACAAGGTGATCCACTATGCATATAAGTTGACTCAACACAAGCTGGACATGAATAATGCAGAAAATCAGCAGTTAGGTCGACCTACTGTCAACCTAGGTCGACCTAAAATGAAGGAAAATCCATATACCTCTGCTAGGTCGACTCACAGTCCATTTAGGTCGACTCAAAATGAAGAAATCTTCATATCAGTCTGTTAGGTCGACCTACATAGCAACTAGGTCGACCTGATCTGTGAAAATGTCCCCAGAATGCATCAGAAGAGGATTTTGGTCGACCTACTCCTTCAACAGGTCGACCTAACTGGGAGAAAAATTCTGCAAGCTCTGTTAGGTCGACCTAAGCACTACAAGTGGTCGACCTAACTGATCAAGAAAGTCCAAAATTCAGTTATTCTTGATTCCAACTGCTATGCATCATATATATTGTGCAAGGGTAATTATTCAAGGAAACACCAACGACTGAAAGATACATAAACGCTTCTCATCTTCGTTCTTCGTCATCTCCAACACAATTACACATAATCATTCTTGCGTTGCGGGTTAGTGATGAGTTCGATAACGTCCATGGAACGGAATTGAAGATTCCTAGTGGGTGAAGGTTTGTGGGGTTTGTTGGTGAATAAAATCTGCGGGTTTTGTCCTCCACGAAGGGTGGTTCTTGGGGGTTTTTATCAAGAGGCGTTCATTGAGGATTCGGCTGAGTGTAACGATTGAGGAACGGGGAGTTCAAGGAATCAAGGCACTGCAGAAGGGAATCGAAGTGAAGCTCTTGGATAACCTTGATCTTGTTCAAGATTAAGGGGGAAGAAGATTCAAAGGATCGACATAATTGGTTTATCGTTTATCGCTTTGTTATCTTCTTTGTATAAACTACTTTCAACATTAATGAAAGATATCCCAAATTCAATTTTGATTTGGGGGCAGACGTAGTCGTAGCGAGGACGATCGACGAACTGCCTAAACAAATATCGTGTTCTTATCGCTTTTACTTTCTCTTTTACTTTCTGTTCATAATTGGTTATAAGTGCAAATTGATCAACGATTCAAGTGTTAAAATTGTGAATTAAAGTTCTGCACAAACATCACAATTCACCACAACTTGAATTACTATCAATTTGAACGTATCACCAAGTGTTTGTGTTTTTGCTTAATCCAATCTTACTGCATTGCAAATCAAAGTTGTCAATCTAGAAGTTAATTGGTTTTCAGTTGTTAAACGTATTGGTTAGCTATCATATTACTTCACCATCAATTCCACTTACTATTTGGTTTTGAAACACATACGACCTTTGCAATAGCGGTCCAGAATAGACGCAAGTCGATTCAGAACCGCTTTCGCTCAAGTCTGTAGAAAAATCTGTAAAAACTTAGTGAGATCTATTCACCCCCCCTCTAGATCTATAGGCCAGCGTCTAACAAGTGGCATCAAGAGCTCTGGTTTATTCCGTGCTACGTGAAACACTTATTGGAAAGATGGCTTCTGGACCTAAAGGGGCTCATAATAGAGCTCCAGTTTTCAACGGAGAAAACTACGGCTATTGGAAGGATTGTATGTGTGTCCATATCAATGCAATTGATAGGAACATCTGGACAGCTATTGTCAATGGTCCATTTCAGATCACTATGACAAATGCAGCTGGTGCAGTTGTTCCAAAACCAGAAGATACTTGGAATGCTGAAGATGAAAAGAAATATGCATACGATTGGAAAGCGAGAAACATTCTAATCTCAGCTCTAGGAGTTGATGAATACTATCGCGTTTCCCATTGTAGATCAGCTAAAGCTATGTGGGACACATTGCAAGTTGCCCACGAGGGAACGGATGATGTCAAACTAGCTAGGATCAATACGTTAACTCAAGAGTTCGAACTTTTCCACATGGAAGATGGTGAAACCATCGAAAGCATGCAGAAAAGATTCGTTCACCTGAAAAATCGATTAAATTCTCTTGATAGACCTGTTTCCAATGCAGTTGCTACTAACAAAATCTTAAGGTGTTTGAACAGGGAATGGCAGCCCAAAGTTACAGCAATTAAGGAAGCAAATGATCTCAACACTTTAGACATTACCACTCTCTTTGGTAAACTAGAGGAACATGAACAGCATCTTAAATGCCTTGACATGCATGAGAAGAGGACAAAGAAAGAAAAGAACATGGAGAAAGAGGTAGAGAAGAAGTCAATAGCTCTAAAAGCTTCGAGCTCCAAGACCTCAAAACGAGAGCCAAAGGATAGTGACACAAGTGATGACGAAGACTCCGATGATGAGGAAATGGGACTGTTTGTGCGAAGATACAACAAATATCTAAAGAAAAATGGAGCAAAACATTCCGACAAAGGATTGATCAACTATAGAAAGCAATCAAACACGTTCAAACAAGATGACGACAACAAAGGAAAGATCAAAGGTCTTTGCTTCAATTGTGGGAAAGCCGGTCACTACAAACCGGATTGTCCATACCTTAAGAAAGAAAAGGAGAAGAACCAAAGCAAAGGTCATAACAAATCTAAAAGAGCTTACATAGCATGGGAAAGTGATTCATCTAGTGAAAGCTCGTCAAGCGATGAAGAAGAATCAGCAAACCTATGTCTCATGGCTCATCAAAACAAGAAAAAGAAAGCTGTAAGTCATCTTAAACCTGAACTCGTAGATAAGGTATCTCATTCTCAACTAAAACTTGCTTTTGAAGAATTACATAGAGATGCAATTAAAGCTTTCAAACTTTTGGCCTCAAATAAGAAAATATTTTCATACCTTGAATCAAAAGTTGAGAAAACCGAAAGGGATATGGAAGCTTTAAAACAATCTATGCTAGACATTCAAAAGGACAAAGTTGAATTAGATCCTACATCATGGTTTGGTTGTGAGACATGTCACATTTGGCAAAAAGAAGTAAGAGATCTAAAAGCCAAGTTAGACAAGGCTCTACAACCAAAAGTGACTTTTGCGGTTGATCCAAACAAGTTCAAAAGATCGTATACTCCTTTATATAGTAAATACACTTTTGTACCAAAAGTATCAACTAGCAAAACTCCATATTCTCATCATATTACCTGTCATTATTGTTGCAAAAAGGGACATACTATTGAAAAATGCAAATTTAGGAGAATTTTAGTTCCTAAAGGAGTATTTCAATGGTTGCCTAAGTGCAACAAATTGTGTACTCACCATCCAGGACCCAATGAAGATTGGGGACCTTCCACTCTAATTTAATCTCGCAGGAAAAGTGTCTTGACATCGCCGAACGGTGGTAATTCCTTGATAGATGGTGCTCAAGACACATATAGGAAGACATACAAATTTTGGTATGTCATCTATGAAGACAGTTTGAAGAATCATACTTGGCAAAGGAAATGTAGGTGTCCTAGCCATAGTAAATGTATGAGATACATTACAAATACAGATATTCTGAGAAACACAATAGGACGCAGTACTTGATGTGCAAATTGGCAAGTTGCATTGCAAAGAGATTTTAAACCTATTCTTAGCAGAATATTGTTTGGGACTATGTCCCGCATCCGGGAGAACATCGAGTAATTGATACTAGATAAGTTTTTCACAAGAATCAACCTGTGAAACATTCCATCAAAACAATTCATTATCACATCTAGGAGTATGGCACACTGACAAGAAGACTCCACACAATGATGACAAAACACCTACATATTGAGAAAGCGGTAACATGTTTATTGTTCACTTCCAAAAATTTTATTGATGCTATAATATGCTATCAATTAACATGCTTATAGTGACTTCATGTGCTCTTATCTACTCTTCTCAAATACTTATGTATATGTGCTCATCATTTCATTCATAACATACAATGGCTGTGCATTCAAGCAAATGACAAAACAAAAATACATCATATAGAAGCATTTCTAAGGCATTTTCATCATTGAAAGCAACTTAGGTCGACCTACCCCGTATTTGAGTCGACCTACATAAGAAGCTTCTTTAGAAAAACCAAAAAGGTCCAGTTGCGTCGACCTACTCACAAATTAGGTCGACCTAATTTGGTTATTTTGTATTGTTACTTCTGTTAGGTCGACCCAGCTTCACTTTAGGTCGACCTACTGCGTAAACTTTTCTATATTTGGGCCTGTTAGGTCGACCCGACCCATTCTTATTCATTCAAAACATTCCATCTTTGCATTCCCTCTCATCCTCATCACATTTGGTACGGCTAACCCTAATTCCTCAAACTCTAAACTATCAAAAATCATCCCTCTCTCACTCAAAGCATCTCCAAACATGCCTCCAAAATCAAGAAAAGGAAAGGAAATTGCTTCCAGTTCATCGTCTCAACCGGTAAGTGCTCTTGTTCATCCTGATTGTAGAGAAAACTTTGAGAAGTGGCAGATGAAAAGGAAAATAGTTAAGCAATATACTTATGATCCAAATCTTGTCGAAAACATGAATATCCCTGATGTCGCTGCGTTAATTGAACATCAAAATATTCACCCCTTATTGCAATGTGATACCCCGTACTGTGAGAATACCGTTAGGGCTTTCTATGCAGGATTTACAAAAGGAGACGGTTGTAACTTCCGTTTCAAAATGGGATCTAGATCGCATGTTGTTGACAAACGGGTCTGGATTAGTATTTTTGGTCTGACAATCGTTGGTGATGAACTCCGTATGGTAGACGGGGATGTACCGGGAAACTATGATCATGAGGCCTACATGAAGTCAATCCTCAAAGATCCTTCGGTATTTGATAGACCAAATGAAACAATAACAGCTGGTCATTTGAAGCGAGATCCTAGACTCTTGAACTGGGTAATCTCAAGAATCATTCGACCAAGGGCTGGAGGATATTCAAGAATTGAAAGAAATGAAGTGGTGCTCATGTATCTGCTGCAAAACAGAACGCGTTTACACTGGCCTCACTTCCTTGCTGCTAAGTTTCATGAAGTCAAACAGAAAACTACAGCCCTATGTTATGGTTCAATCATTCAAACAATTGTCAATCACTTTGGTATGCGACTTGATCACTTACACTACACTCGTGTACATCAATCCCAGGAATTCTCACAAACCACCTTGACTCTTATGGGATATCATTGGAATCCTGTGAGGAAGACATATTATCTCATTCAAAAAGGAACAGGGAAGGTTATCTACAACTATGATGATCCTACGGAGTTTGGAAACAATGTAGGAAATGAGGAAGAGGGAAACGATCAAGAAATAGCAAATGAGGAGGATCAAACCATGGAAGACATAGCTCATGACACAGATCCAAATTGGCAATATGTTCCGTCTCAACAGGAAGAAGTTCCTTGGGGATACACTGCTCCACCTCCTGCTGATCAATCCAACATAATATCTATGCTTGAAGCTATGCAACTTCAACAACAGCAGAACTTTGAAACTCAACAGCTTCAATTTCAAACAATGCAGCAGCTTCAACAAGATAGATATGAGGAACAACAACGTCAATACCAATCTTTGTACGGCTTGGTTCAGGAACAAAGGAACGATTTTGAAACGTTTGCATCCAACTCCATATTGAGGCAAAATCAGTTTGAGGAAACGGCACTGCATCGTCATGCTAACATAAGCCAAAGCTTCAATACTCTTAATATGTCTGTACTGGATTTGTTGGAACAGGTTGAAGAAGATCGACCTCATACATTTCAAAGAGGAAGAGGAAGAAGGGGCAGGCGTTAGGACATATTGCTTATCATATCATCATTTCATTGCATTGCATGCTATTAAGTTTTTGTTTGTTGTTAAAACATTATATAATGTAGTACTCTTTGCTGCCTTTTATTAATATCTTGGACTCCTATGTATGTTGTTGGTTTTCTTTAAAACATGTTTAGTGCTTCTGATTTCACCATTTACATGTTATCTATCTCTATGACTACCGGTATTCTTTATTACTCTTGTTACTCTCCCACTCTATTCTCCTGTTCTCTCTTTTTGATGTTGACAAAGGGGGAGATAGATGCTGAGCGTACGGGGGAGCTTTGTTGAGAGATTGCTCTGTTGAGAGATAGATGCTGGATGTA
Organism: Vicia villosa; assembly: GCF_029867415.1. Lineage (NCBI taxonomy): Eukaryota > Viridiplantae > Streptophyta > Magnoliopsida > Fabales > Fabaceae > Vicia > Vicia villosa. The sequence goes on from NC_081182.1 coordinate 160,454,418, forward strand.
CGGGGGAGCTCTTTTGAGTCCTTGTCACTTACTACCAAAGCTTTTGAGTATTGGTTTGCCATCATCAAAAAGGGGGAGTTTGTGAATACAAGATCACACTCAAAGAGGTTTTTGATTTATGGCAAACTCAAATGAGCATTCAAACAACAAGGAGGAATCAGAAAAGCAAAGCACTTGATCACTCATGAAAGCACAAGGTGATCCACTATGCATATAAGTTGACTCAACACAAGCTGGACATGAATAATGCAGAAAATCAGCAGTTAGGTCGACCTACTGTCAACCTAGGTCGACCTAAAATGAAGGAAAATCCATATACCTCTGCTAGGTCGACTCACAGTCCATTTAGGTCGACTCAAAATGAAGAAATCTTCATATCAGTCTGTTAGGTCGACCTACATAGCAACTAGGTCGACCTGATCTGTGAAAATGTCCCCAGAATGTATCAGAAGAGGATTTTGGTCGACCTACTCCTTCAACAGGTCGACCTAACTGGGAGAAAAATTCTGCAAGCTCTGTTAGGTCGACCTAAGCACTACAAGTGGTCGACCTAACTGATCAAGAAAGTCCAAAATTCAGTTATTCTTGATTCCAACTGCTATGCATCATATATATTGTGCAAGGGTAATTATTCAAGGAAACACCAACGACTGAAAGATACATAAACGCTTCTCATCTTCGTTCTTCGTCATCTCCAACACAATTACACATAATCATTCTTGCGTTGCGGGTTAGTGATGAGTTCGATAACGTCCATGGAACGGAATTGAAGATTCCTAGTGGGTGAAGGTTTGTGGGGTTTGTTGGTGAATAAAATCTGCGGGTTTTGTCCTCCACGAAGGGTGGTTCTTGGGGGTTTTTATCAAGAGGCGTTCATTGAGGATTCGGCTGAGTGTAACGATTGAGGAACGGGGAGTTCAAGGAATCAAGGCACTGCAGAAGGGAATCGAAGTGAAGCTCTTGGATAACCTTGATCTTGTTCAAGATTAAGGGGGAAGAAGATTCAAAGGATCGACATAATTGGTTTATCGTTTATCGCTTTGTTATCTTCTTTGTATAAACTACTTTCAACATTAATGAAAGATATCCCAAATTCAATTTTGATTTGGGGGCAGACGTAGTCGTAGCGAGGACGATCGACGAACTGCCTAAACAAATATCGTGTTCTTATCGCTTTTACTTTCTCTTTTACTTTCTGTTCATAATTGGTTATAAGTGCAAATTGATCAACGATTCAAGTGTTAAAATTGTGAATTAAAGTTCTGCACAAACATCACAATTCACCACAACTTGAATTACTATCAATTTGAACGTATCACCAAGTGTTTGTGTTTTTGCTTAATCCAATCTTACTGCATTGCAAATCAAAGTTGTCAATCTAGAAGTTAATTGGTTTTCAGTTGTTAAACGTATTGGTTAGCTATCATATTACTTCACCATCAATTCCACTTACTATTTGGTTTTGAAACACATACGACCTTTGCAATAGCGGTCCAGAATAGACGCAAGTCGATTCAGAACCGCTTTCGCTCAAGTCTGTAGAAAAATCTGTAAAAACTTAGTGAGATCTATTCACCCCCCCTCTAGATCTATAGGCCAGCGTCTAACAATTTTCACAAGCTTAGAAAGTGTGGCAATGGTATCTGGTGAAGCATACTGATTCTGTTAATATCTTGATGGGAGCTGGATATTTGCAATATCTGTATGAAGAGAAGAAGTATGTGATGAAGAAAAAGATCTACATGAAAATACATCATTACTACTGTTAAAGACACCAGAGAGATAAGGTTCAAACTTATCTGGTGAAGATTGATTTATGGTTATACATCTATAATTTCTTTTACTTCAAGTTGCAGAGTGTGGCAATTTGAATCTTGTGTAGCAAGCAAACTGAAGAATCTAAACTTGGAAACTGTGGCAAATTCCAAATGAAGGGTGCTTCAAGGACGAACATCAATGATGTCCTAAATTTGTATAACTCAGGGGGAGTAAGAGAGTATGAAGATCAGCAAGGACAATGTTATCCTTCTTCTAATCCAATGGAAAGTCTCTCAAAGACTAATCTTTAAGCCAGAAGAAAAATGTCATTCAAGATGTCAGAACTTAACTCAAGACATGTTTTATCCTTGAAAACCAGCAAGGATCATTCTTTGTATTATCATCTAAAAACATGTATGGATGGTGTGTATCACTTGTTCTGATATAGTGCATGTTCCAACCTTTGCGCAAGTCCACCTGATGTTGTTCTTTCTCAAATAACATTTCTTGATCAAGAAATTGGTTAAAGTCTAGGTATGTTATTTAAATTGCTCAGGTTTCTAGAGTCTTTTCTTTTTCAATCCTTCTTTGTTTGAGTCTCTCATTTCCTTCTATCGGATATGAGTAAAGTCTAGAGTCTAGGTTATGTTCGTCAAATTGTGACAATCATAGGGTATAAGGGTAGTGTTCAGACATTGTTAAGTCTGAGGTCACTCTTCGCAGTTGTTTTTGCCAAGATATTGAATAGGTTTTCTATTCTAAGTCAGTATGTATTACTGTTTAGAGTCTTATTTTCGAGTCATGAACACAAATTGTTTCTTGTGTTCTAAGTCATTATATAGAGGTTTGTTGTCTCTGTGGATAGTCCAAGTTATTGAATCTTTTTAAAGTCATGAACACTGACTGTCTTGTGTTCTGAATTATCCAATATAGAGGTCTGGTTCTCCATGTCTGTAAATGGATAATCCAAGTGTTTAAATTTCCATTAGTGAGTATCCTCTTATGCTCTAAAAGAGGATGTTGTGTAAATTTATGTTGTAGCATAGTTCTCAGTTTGAGGGGGAGCATTTAGTATTTTCTTCCTCATGTGCATCATAGACTCAGTTTTCTCATTCTCTATGAAGATGATATATGTGATGTTATGTTTCCTATGCTATAGTGAGTTCTCCTTCAACAAAGCCTCTGTCTTATTATGGCTAAAAAGGGGAGAAGTGGTTATGTTATGTTATCTCTGAAGAGCAACTTTTAAGAGGGAGAAACTTTGTGTGATCCTTAAAAGAAAGAGAGAACATTGGAGTTGGACCTGCCAGAAAGATATCCTAGTATGAAGACTAAAGACTGTCACTTGTAAGGTTTGAAATATCATAAACAGTGACTATTGAAGACTTCTAAATTGCCGCTACTGAATTGTAATGTTTAAATCCTTGTATTTTTTATGCTTCTGTAATACAAAGGTTATGTAAAGTAGTCTTAGCCAAAATAAGCCATAGGGTGAGATTGTAGATGTTTTTAGATTGGCTTTATGTTTGGTAAAACCAATTTAGCATAAAAAAGGTTAAATAGAATTATAACTTGTAAGAGGTTGAAGTTCTATTTAATGGAAAAACATGTTGTGTTGAAATGTTTCAACATCTGGAACAACATGTCGGATTTGAGCTGACAGTTTGGATTCTGTTATAAAAGAAACAGAATATTCCTAAAACATTGAATCCTATGTGGAGCTATATCTAAGGAGAACATTTAGGAAACTAAATGTTAAAAGATTTTATAGGAGAATCTGTTGCAAAAGTGTAACAACTTATTGTTGTTATTTGGAGCATATTTTATGGAGATATTTGTGGAGAATATCTTGGAGCTTATATTGTGGAGCAATTTTAGCAACAGTTTGTTATATCAGTTTGTTACGATTTAAAGGTCAAAATAATCAAGTCAGAATATTGAAGATTATGCAGTTTCTAATTATGGATATAATTTAGGAAACTTATGATTAAAGACCTCTCTTTTAGAAGAAGAATTCTGCTGATTTGTAACAGCAAATATAGTTGTGATTGTAAGCCCCAATCCAGTTTGGAATAGGTTATAAATAGAAGCTTTGTAACCTAAATTTTGTACCAACCGTAATTTTAAAAATGTAGTTTTTAAGGGCTGAGTCTGTAAAGTGAACCACCCGAATTGTGGGATGGTCACTGATATGTGATTCTCGAAGCTGTTAAGCAAGAGAAGTTTAGTGTGAATCTCGAAGCCTGTAGGTAAGAGATGTTGTGTTCTTGGAGGAAGCTGTTAGCAAATCCAGGTTATGTGTGTTTGTGTATTTAGAATGTTGGTGATTAGGCCGTCGATGCAGTGGCTGAGGTGTCAACTGCTAGACATCATTGCTATGATTGGGAGTGGAATGGGGATATTCCATATTTAGGCAGAACCTAGGTAGAAGGGTCATTGGGTAGTGATTAAGTGAGGAGTTGTAAACTGGGAGTTTAGCTCTGAATTGATACTGCTAATAGTGAACTTCATCCCTGGCTTGGTAGCCCCTAGAGTAGGTATTGTTGTATACCGAACTGGGTGAAGAATTCTGTGTGTTATTTCTTTTATGCACTGTTTTATTTTGCCTACCTTGTCTGTTTTATAATGTCGGATCAGATGTCACGACATCCTATATGACATCTGAGTTCTGTCACCAGAATTTTCAAATTTGAACAAGTTTGGTTCATAACTTCTTCACTTTCTTCATGTTTCTTCTTCATTTTCAAGTGTTCATGGTGGCATATTGACAAAATCACATCTTATTGCTCAAGCCATGAAATTTCATTCTACTTAGCTCTTTGGTAAGCCCTTGCCACATACTTCAAATGAGTAGTTAAAAGTTTCCTCAAACTCTTTTTGGATCATTGAGAAAAATGGCCATAAAGTTAAGAAAAAATCCAAGTAAAACACTTGAAATTTTCTAAATCTTTTGAAAGTTATCTTCTTAATTCCATATCTCTCAAAATAATCACTTTTTGAAAAAAGTTCCAATGTGATAAGTTGTTTGTTTTGACAAGATCTACAACTTTCATGTTGGGAGATTTTTGAGTGTAAGCAAAATTTGGAGATCCATGAATTAGGTCAAAATACACTTAAAAACCCTAATTTGACTTTTTGTTGAATTTTTTATTCTTGATTAATTCTTTGAATTTTATTTGATCAAATGTCTTCAATATCCATATGATGATGATTTGGATCCTTAAAAGTCCACGGTTGACTATTTTTCTCAAAAGTTAAAAGTTGACTTGCATAGTTGACTTTTTCCAAATGAACTACAGTTTTGTGATTTTCAAATGAATCAAGCTCTCATTTTTGAATTAATGATATGGATGGACTATAATGTTGATTTGGATGCCCTTGAATCATATTTTGAGCCTTGGAACCATCTCCTGATTAAAAGTCAACCCTCCATAGAAATTAGGTCAAAACCCTAATTTGAGCTTTTGATGAACTTGAAGGTGAATGATCTTGGATTGAACCATATTTGAGCCTTGATATTGGTTGGAGAACCCTTTGAATCATGGAAGAATGGTGAAATCCTTTGTGGGCCTCAAAACCCTAGTTTGCTCAATTTCTTCTTGATCAGTCTCATGTCTTAGGACACAAGCAAGAAACAACAATATTTTTGTATTTTTGGTTAGAAAATGATAAATGCATGGTGATTATGATGACAATGATGATCCTAGTATTTAGAATATGGTGGGATCTCAGTGGTAAAAAATTAGGGTGCAACAGAAGGTTTCCGATGATTTTTCACAGCAAATAAGGCTGTGATTAAAGGCCCAAGTCCAGTTGGAATAGGTTATAAATAGGAAGCCTAGTAACCTAGTTTAGTAAGCAAGCCGAGTATTGAAACAATGTAGAGTTTGTCAAGGAAGATCACCTAAGCTGTGGGATGGCTGCCATGTTCTTCTCAAAACCAATAGGGAAGAGAAGTATTGATCTCACTCTAAACCTGTAGGTAAGAGTTGAGTGATATGTGTCTCTTGATCAAAGTTGGTAAGCAAGATCAAGGTGTGTTTGAAGTGTGACTTCACTATGTTCTTATTGTCGTCTGTTTGTCATCACTGGTTGTGATTAAAAAGATTTGAGGGGGGGCCTAATATCTAGGTGAGTCTTAGATAGAAAGCTAACATGGGTAGTGATTAAGTGAGAAGTTATAAATGGGGGAGTTTAGATTTGAATTGATATTGTCATATTGGATTTATCCCTGGCTTGGTAGCCCCCAGAGTAGGATTGTGGATCCGAACTGGGTAAAAAATTTCATTGTGTTATTTATTTTTTGCTCTAGTTTATTGATCTGGTATAAGATGTCATAACATCGGATATGACATCAGGGAATTCTTTCAATGCTTGTGTTTTCAGTAAACCAACCTAGATCAAATCCAATTTATGATCATTGTGTTATCTGTATGTTTAAATTGTTTATGTATCCTTATGATCTTCTATCATGCAAGTGTTGAAATTGAAGATCATACTATCCTACTATTGCAGTTTATAACAGACTAGATGTCACGGCATCATAGATGATATTCGGGTTCTGACATTTCAGAATTACAATTGGTATCAGAGCAGGCATCATGTCTGTTTCTGGATGAGATCCAAGGGCGATACTTTCTGGTTGTATACAAGGTAGTAGAATGTGTGAACAAGGAATGTAAAAATTGTATCGTCCCTAGAAGTGGAAGATGGACCTATTTGTGGAAAACTAGACCAACCTGACAGAAGAAAGAAGATGCTGGAACAAGAAAGATAAACTTAGAAATTTCATGCGGGTGTGAAAAGTTTGGATTGAATTGTTAAGCCTCAACACAGAGATGGAAGTTATCAACACATTCATGCGGGAGTGAAGACATTGATAAGGTAATCCTTGTGGTTATGTGATACCATGTGGTCAGGATTTTGGTTAGGTCTAGGATATTGCTTGATAGAGAAGCAAGCAGATTGTAGGGTTGATTTATTTTCAATCCCTATGTGTCATGCTTACAAGTGAATTATGGAGTAAGCATTGAGTGAATTTTGTTGAAGTATGGCTATTTTCCTCGACATAGCCTCTGATGCAACCCCTCTAGCAAGAAACAGATTCTAGGGTTATTTATATTCAACAGAACGTATGGAAGATTATTACAACAATAGTAAAAGTGTCAAAGATACTTGAGATCTCTCTCAAGTCCACTCATAAAGGCATGGATTATTAGAGTTAATGGGCATCAATTGATCAATGATTCCCATATTCATCTGCAAAGTGTTTACCTTGAAGATATTCAAGGATGAAGTGTTCCTAAAAGATGGAACAGATGTCCTACTGGATGTTAGGACATTAGTACTGGTATGCAGCTACCAGTTGAAGAACATATGTTCTGGTGCTAAACTAATGTAGTGTGAGTACATATGTTTGGAACCTACTCCTGATCTGGAAGAGGAGACATCTGCATATCAATTGATTAGGACCCGATCAACAAATACTTCTGCTCCAGATATCAGTTTGTTGGAATTATGAAGTCAAGCTCAATGCATGAAAGAAAACTCATAAAGGTATACTCTTCAAGTAATTTTTGTTTAAATTAAGATGAGCTTATATCTGGTATTTTCCTTTGATCAAAGGAATCAGATATGTGGATTTTTAATTCATGACCATAAAACAGTTGTTGAAGCTGAATATTGTGCCTCAACCATAGTGAAATATGGTTTTGAATGTTGACTACCCCGTAGTTATTATCTAGAAAGGGTAGTGTCAATGAGAATCAAGGAAATTAGATTGCTCAAAAGAATCTGACTATTTTAGTGTTATGCCAAAATTGAGTCTATTCCAGAAACCTAAATGAGGGAATCTCCTCTATAGGTACAGACTATGGCATCCATCATCTCAAAATCAAAATAAAAGGTTGAAGAAAAGTTCATTGAGATGTGGCATATACTAAATCCTTGATATGTATGGATGTAAAGTTGGTGGTCACTATGCTTCTTTTGTTCCCTCCAAGTGTTATGAATAAGATGTTAGAGATGTTAACCAAGAACCATAATGGATGATCTCATATCAAATGTTAAAACATCATCTTATTGTCTTCAGTTATTGAATGTTGGTTTATTGCCAAGAATATGCAAGTATGAAGAGGTAATCAGTCAGAGTGATCTAGTGTTAGTTGTAAATTCTAACTGACAAACTGATAGGTACTTTGACGGGAGACTTGGTACTTATTAGATGTGCAGCCTAAATGCAAGATCCATATACTCTATCGGGAGCTAAGTATTTGTATTCATGGACTAGTATGAACTGAACATCAATATTGAAGTTCGTTGTTATCTTCACAAGTTTAGGAGATGTGGCAACGTTGTCTGGTGACTATTTGAAGAATTAAGGAAAAACACATAAGTACTGTAAAATATCTTGATGGGAGCTGGATATTTGCAACAACTATGTGGAAATTTAAAGAGAAGAAATATGTGATGTATAGAAGAAAAAGCTCTACATAAAGATGTAACATCAGAAGTATTGAAGACACCATAGAGATAAGGTTCAGACTTTTCTGTTGAAGACAAATCTATGGTTATTCACATAAGGTTTCTTCTATTGCCAATTACAGAGTGTGGCAATCTGAATCTTGTATGGCAAGTAAACTAAGAATTCCTAATTTGGAAACCGTGGCAAATTCCAAATGAAGAATACTTCAAGGACCAACATCAAAGATATCCTTAAATTATATATCTCAGGGGGAGTAAGAGGGTATGGAGATCAGCAAAGATAATGTAATTCTTCTTCTAATCATTCAAAAATTCTTTCAAAGACAAATCTTTTCAATCTAGAAGAACAATGTCATATTAGAAGTCAGGACATAACTCAAGACATGCTTTATCCTTAAAGACCAGCAAGGATAGTTCTCAAACTGTTCATCTAAAAACATGTATTGATAGTGTGTATCACTTGATCTGACTTAGTGCATGTTCTAACCAATGCATAAAATCACCTGATGCTGTCCGTATTCAAATAACATCTCTTGATCAAGACATTTGTTACAGTCTAGGTATGTTATTTCCATTACTCAGGTTCTTAGAGTCATCATTTTCCTTTCTTTTTTTTTTCTTTTAAGTCATTTTTTGTGTGTCTCTCATGTCCTTCGTTCGGATATGGGTAAATTTAGAGTCTCTATAGGTTATGTTTGTCATCTTATGGAAAACATACGGATTAAGAGTAGTGGTCAGACATTGTTAAGTCTGAGGTTCTTCCTTGCAGCTGTTTCTGCAAAGATATTGAATAAGTTTTCTTTTCTACGTCAGTCTGTCTTACTGCTTAGTGTCTTGTTTTCGAGCCATGAACACAAATTGTAATCTAAGTCATACAATATAGAGGTATATTGTCTCTATGGATAGTCCAAGTAATTGAGTCCTATTTAGAGTCATGAACACTGATTGTCTTGTATTCTGAGTCATCCAATATAGAGGTCTGGTTCTTTATGTCTGTAAATGGATGGTTCAAGTGAGTATGTCTATAAGTTAAGACTCCTCTTATATTCTAGGAGGGATAATGTATTGGTGCTCAAATGTGTCTGCATGATGAAAGGAAGTTCTCCTTCAGTTCAGGTCCACTTATGTGATAGCTCCACTTGATAGAACATTTGGAAGAAAAAGAAACTGCAGACATGTTTAAGGTGTGGGTGCCATGCAAGTTGCTGCATGACTGTTTTTGTATGATCAGAAAGAAGTGATCAACTATTAGTGACCTCATGAATCCCCTACAAGGAGTTGAACTTGGATAGCTATGGATGTTACCTCCAAAACCATAGTCAAATCCATGTGTTTGAGATTAAGGTCATATCAGTTATCAAAACATCATCTCAATTGTGTCCATATCCTCAGCCAAGGAAGGTTATATTGTACATAAGTGGAGTATGAGTTGAAAGTAAATCAGCCAGTGTCCCAAGTGTGGAGAAGAAAGATGTTAGATAAAATGTCCTATCATGTGTGAAAATAATATGTGAGGTCAGAATCCTCAGGAGGCTGTGTAGAACATCTGTAGTTAGGCATGGGGGAATGTATTTTTCTCTGCAGAATGTGGAAGAACTCTAGGAGTTTATATGTCACATGTGATATGGTGTAGTTTTGTGTTCTTTGACTGTGTTAAAAGGAGAAGTTGAATTCAGCAACTAGATGTCTTATCAGAATGTTTTGGCATCCAATTAAACATCAGAATCTAAGTTGGTGAAGCAGCACATCAACTTATGATAGGGTGATATATGAGAATGAAAAGTTAGTTTCTTCAAAAAGGCATGTCTCATAGTAGTGTAAGGAACATCATTCCTTTTGGAAGAATAATTACTGATATTCTAGTCGAAACTGGATTGGTTGGTGATCTAGTAAAAGCTGGAATTATCAAATATTTGTACGCAACAAGTGGGAGCACTATGAATGCCCACACTCTGAAGAAGATGAATTTAATAGAGACCATTGCCTCTACTCCCAGAGTGGACAATGAGATTTTGACCAGAAGGACTCCTGCTCTAGCTAATTTTGAAATGTTTTTAAAAAATGAGCATCCTAGCATTGTCCTCACCTATCTGGAAATGTGTAAAAAGGAAGGCTCTGAGTATGATCCTGTGTGGATAAGCAATGAAGTTCTTCTCACTAAAGCTGATCAAGTACCAGAAAAAGAGAAAGAGAAAGAGAAGAAGGACGAGAAGAAAAAGGAAAAGATAGACAAGAAGGAAAAGAAAGAAGAGCAGAAAGAATAAAATCAAGAACAGAAAGAAGAGAAGCAGGAGAAGGAAGAAAAAAAGGAGAAGAAGAGAAAGTCTGTTGGAGACGGACCTTCACAGCCTCAGAAGAAGAAGAAAAAATCTTCAGGTATTTCTATCTCTGAGCCTGTTTCTGTTCCTATTTTAAATTCTAAACATATATCAATAGAATCTCTACCAGAAAAATCACCAGAAAATCCTCCTCAAACCACCAAACAAACCTCTCCATCTCCATCTTGTGTTTCCTCCAAATCAAAAGGCAAACAGCCTATTCTTGATTCTGAACCCATTCTTGACCCAAAACCTATAAACACCATCTTTCCAAATGAAAACCTTTTCACTTCTGCTCAACCTCAACCCCCACCTTCTGAATCTCAACCAAAATCCACTCCTCAACCTTCTGACCCCCAACTAGAAGTTGACACTCCTGTGTTCTGTGACTTCAATCTTGATTCATCACCCTCATCTATTTCATCGGATTCTTTCTTTCGTAACCTTCGCCCTTTTAAACCTACTTCCTAAAGTCCTTCATCTCCACCTGTTGTCGTAGTCTTAGACTCTGACAATGAAGCTGAATCCTCCCTTCAACCATCCTCTTCAAACACTTCTTTCCTGTTTGATAGGGAACCTGAACCTTATTTCATTCTCAACCCTGAAGATCCAATAACCGACCTCAACCCTCCTAAACCTTCTGTTGATATATATTTTGAATTGTGAAAATATAAGGTCAGAATAGGGTTAGAATATCAGAAGGTTGCCCATGATTCTAAGTTGGATCATGTGGCTGCTGGAAAGCTTTGGAAAGCTTTTTCTGATGAAGTGCAGAAAGAGTTTCTTGATCTCCAGAAGGATTGTCTTGCTGATGCTCCTGGTCCTGCTGGACTGGCTCTGGAGTATTGTAGTGGCTGGTATTATCATCCAATTTTTGACTGGAAGCCTCTGGAAGAAGCTCCCTTTGTTGATGAAATGGAAGTGGATAATCCTCTGCCTCTGGTTGTCTGGACTTCTTATCCATTTTCAGTTCTGACAGGAGATTTTCAGACTTTATTTAACTGGTTCCGGGAGAATCCTCTTGGGGAGAATCCTGGCATGGAATATCTAGTTTATGACTATGACGCTGAAGAAGATCTTGTTGAAGAGAAACTTGCTAAAGGAATTCCTACTGAATAGGAACTTGTTGCTCTTAATCAAATGATTCCAGCTTCTGTTGTTCCTGCTAAAGAAAATCCTGTTGCTTCTTATGGTGGTCCTTCAACGTCTGTTCTATTGGAAACTCTGAAGGAACTTCAACAGAATCAAGCTTCAGTGTTCACTCGTCTGGACAAGCAGGATGACACCAATGCTGAATTCAGAACTTGGATGCAAAGATCTGAAGAATCTTCAAAGAAGCAAGCAAAAGACGCCGCTGAGATTAAGAACCTTCTGGCAGCCTTAGCCTCTAAACTTAACCAGTCGTAGTCTGAGTCTTGTGTCCTAGTTATTTTTCTTGTTTCTTGCATCTGTTTTGTTTTACATCTTCCTTTTACTCTTCCCTTCTGATTATCAATGAAAATATATTTTCTTTCTTCACTCTGTGTGTCTTTCATCTGAATCTTTTATGCTTTTTGATGTTATGACAAAAAGGGGGAGAAACGTGCTTTTTGAATTGATTTATAATATCAGTTGTTGGGCTTAAGTCTCAACATTCCTAACAAAAATTGCAAGTTTTTCTGTCTCTGATAGTTTTACAGGAATGTGATACTCTGAACAAGCTCAAAAAGGGGAGAAACGTTTCTGCAGAGAATCTCTTAAAGAGTTGAAGCAAACAAAGCTAATTGTTCTGATACAAGTAGTTTCAAGATCAGAAGCAAGCTATGATCTGTTACATAAAGTTAAAAGCTATGATAGAAGCAAGTCTTTTTGATGCTCTGATAAAGCCAAGTGATCTTAAAGAGAAATTCAAAGCTCTAAAGCTGTCCAATGGAAGCTCTGAAGTAAAGCTCTGAATCATCTGAAGTTTAAAGTTCAACGTAAAAGTCTCATCTGAAATGGGAAATACTCAGGGAAGTCTTTTATTTAAAAATTCTTCTAGTATTAATTTCAGGGGGTGATTATTAATCTCAGGGGGAGACATATTCACACACTCTGATTAATATGCTTTCATGCTATATCTGTGTATTGTCTTTTTCATCTGATATTCTGGATACAAATTCATGTCAATTCTATATGTTTTTGTCATCATCAAAAAGGGGGAGATTGTTAGAATATGAAAAGTTCCGATCAATATTTCTAGTTTTGATGATAACATTATATATGAATTTTGTATAAGACAATGTGGTACTCTAATTATTCTTGTTTTCCATTTCAGGAAAAGTCTAAAAGAGTATGCACAAAATCAGCATTCAGAAGCTCTGACCCAGAAGATCTGGATTGCTTCATCAGAACATGGTCTGCCAGACATCAGAAGATGGTCTTGAAGAAATCAGAACATGATCTGGAAAGCATCAGAAGATGGCAGTCAGAAGCAAGACTCTGAAGATCTGATGGTATCACGCTCCAAAGCACTTCCATAATCTGTTGACTGAAGTTGCATCTACACCAAAGCTGAAGACTCTGATATTCGAAAGTTATTCTAATAAGTCTGATTCCAGAAGCAAGTGCAAGCTGAAAAGGCTACAACGTCAAATCTGTGTGACTGACAAAAAGAACGTTAGAAGCTACTAAAGGCAAAGTCAACAAAAGCAGTTGAAGCATGGCTTGAGGTAGTTGACAAAAGAGTGAAATATTAAATGCAGTAGTGTACTATTCATGCAAAGCATTAAATGCGCTCAACGGTCACATTTTCTCACTGCCTATATAAAGAAGTTCTGATGGCTGCAGCTCAAAACAACTCTTGCTCTAAGTACCAAAACACTGTCAAAACGCTATTACACAAAAACAAAGAAGAACTTCATCTTCAACCTCACAACTTTGTAATATCTTAGTGAGTGTTTAGAAATTAAGCTTAAGAGAAAATCACTTGGTGATTATAGCTTTTTAAGAAGCAAATTATACTCTTGTAATATTTGTTTACATCTTTGTAAAAGGAATTTCCTAGAGTGATCAAGTTGTGATCTGTATACTCTAGAAGACTTAGAATTTGTCTAAGTGGAGAACCATTGTAATCAAGATTGAATAGTGGATTAAATCCTCAATTGAGGTAAATCACCTTGTCAGGGGTGGACTAGAGTAGTTGAGTTAACAACGAACCAAGATAAAAATAACTGTGTGATTATTTTTTATCTACCATTTTTGGAAATAACCCTTATTCAATCCCCCCTTTCTAAGTGTTTTTCACTCCTTCAACAACACCATCTCAAGGTCTTCAATTATTTGAAAGTATTTTTTTTCCCAAGAGTAAAATATATAAGTGTGAAGAGGTAATCAGTCAGAATGATCTAGTGTGAGTAGTCAATTCTAACTGACTAACTGATAAGTACTTTGACGGGAGACTTTGTACTTATTAGGTGTAGAACCTAGATGCAAGACTGTGAATAAGAAATCAGTCAAGGTGAACTAGTGTGAGTAGTAAATCCTACTGAGTAACTAATAAGTACCTTGACGGGAGACTTAGTACTTATTAGATGAGAAGCCCTTCCAGTTGTGTATTCAAGGACTAGTGTGAACTAAATGTTAATTTTCATTGTTATCTTCACAAGCTTAGAAAGTGTGGCAATGGTATCTGGTGAATTTACTGAATCCGTTAACATCTTGATGGGAGCTGGATATTTGCAATATCTATATGAAGAGAAGAAGTATGTGATGAAGAAAAAGATCTACGTGAAAATACATCATTACTACTGTTAAAGACACCAGAGAGATAAGGTTCAAACTTATCTGCTGAAGATTGATTTATGGTTATACAATTATAATTTCTTTTACTTTAAGTTGCAGAGTTTGGCAATTTGAATCTTGTGTAGCAAGCAAACTGAAGATTCTAAACTTGGAAACTGTGGCAAATTCCAAATGAAGGGTGCTTCAAGGACAAACATCAATGATGTCCTAAATTTGTATAACTCAGGGGGAGTAAGAGAGTATGAAGATCAGCAAGGACAATGTTATCCTGCTTCTAATCAAATGGAAAGTCTCTCAAAGACTAATCTTTAAGCCAGAAGAACAATGTCATTCTAGATGTCAAAACATAACTCAAGACATGTTTTATCCTTGAAAACCAGCAAGGATCATTCTTTGTATTATCATCTAAAAACATGTATTGATGATGTGTATCACTTGTTCTGATATAGTGCATATTCCAACCTTTGCACAAGTCCACCTGATGCCGTTCTTTCTCAAATAACATCTCTTGATCAAGAAATTGGTTAAAGTCTAGGTATGTTATTTAAATTTCTCAGGTTTCTAGAGTCTTTTCTTTTTCAATCCTTATTTGTTTGAGTCTCTCATTTCCTTCTACCGGATATGAGTAAAGTCTAGAGTCTAGGTTATGTTCGTCAAATTGTGACAATCATAGGGTATAAGGGTAGTGTTCAGACATTGTTAAGTCTGAGGTCACTCTTCGCATTTGTTTTTGCCAAGATATTGAATAGGTTTTCTATTCTAAGTCAGTATGTCTTACTGTTTAGAGTCTTGTTTTCGAGTCATGAACACAAATTGTTACTTGTGTTCTAAGTCATTATATAGAGGTTTGTTGTCTCTATGGATAGTCCAAGTTATTGAATCTTTTTAAAGTCATGAACACTAACTGTCTTGCGTTCTGAATTATCCAATATAGAGGTATGGTTCTCTATGTCTGTAAATGGATAATCCAAGTGTTTAAATTTCCGCTAGCGAGTATCCTCTTATGCTCTAAAAGAGGATGTTGTGTAAATTTATGTTGTAGCATAATTCTCAGTTTGAGGGGGAGCATTTAGTATTTTCTTCCTCATGTGCATCATAGACTGAGTTTTCTCCTTCTCTATGAAGATGATATATGTGATGTTATGTTTCCTATGCTATAGTGAGTTCTCCTTCAACAAAGCCTCTGTCTTATTATGGCTAAAAATGGGGAGAAGTGGTTATGTTATGTTATCTCTGAAGAGCAACTTTTAAGAGGGAGAAACTTTGTGTGATTTGTGGGATCCTTAAAAGAAAGAGAGAACATTGGAGTTGGACCTGCCAGAAAGATATCCTAGTATGAAGACTGAAGACTGTCACTTGTAAGGTTTGAAATATCATAAACAGTGACTATTGAAGACTTCTAAATTGCCGCTATTGAATTGTAATGTTTAAACCCTTGTATTTTTTATGCTTCTGTAATACAAAGGTTATGTAAATTAGTTTTAGCCAAAATAAGCCAAAGGGGGAGATTGTAGATGTTTTTAGATTGGCTTTATGTTTGGTTAAACTAATTTAGCATCAAAAAGGTTAAATAGAATTATAACTTGTAAGAGAAAGCAGGTTGAAGTTCTATTTAATGGAAAAACATGTTGTGTTGAAATCTTTCAACATCTGAAACAACATGTCGGATTTGAAATGACAGCTTGGATTCTGTTATAAAAGAAACAGAATATTCCTAAAACATTGAATCCTATGTGGAGCTATATCTAAGGAGAACATTTAGGAAACTAAATGTTAAAAGATTTTATAGGAGAATCTGTTGCAAAAGTGTAACAACTTATTGTTGTTATTTGGAGCATATTTTATGGAGATATTTGTGGAGAATATCTTGGAGCTTATATTGTGGAGCAATTTTAGCAACAGTTTGTTATGTCAGTTTGTTACGATTTAAAGGTCAAAATAATCAAGTCAGAATATTGAAGATTATGCAGTTTCTAATTATGGATATAATTTAGGAAACTTATGATTAAAGACCTTTCTTTTAGAAGAAGAATTCTGTTGATTTGTAATAGCAAATATAGTTGTGATTGTAAGCCCAAGTCCAGTTTGGAATAGGTTATAAATAGAAGCTTTGTAACCTAAATTTTGTACCAGCCGTAATTTTAAAAATGTAGTTTTTAAGGGCTGAGTCTCTAAAGTGAACCACCCGGATTGTGGGATGGTCACTGATATGTGATTCTCGAAGCTGTTAAGCAAGAGAAGTTTAGTGTGAATCTCGAAGCCTGTAGGTAAGAGATGTTGTGTTCTTGGAGGAAGCTGTTAAGAAAATCAAGGTTATGTTTGTTTGTGTATTTAGAATATTGGTGATTAGGCCGTCGATGCAGTGGCTGAGGTGTTGACTGCTAGACATCATTGCTATGATTGGGAGTGGAATGGGGATATTCCATATTTAGGGAGAACCTAGGTAGAAGGGTCATTGGGTAGTGATTAAGTGAGGAGTTGTAAACTGGGAGTTTAGATCTGAATTGATACTGCTAATAGTGAACTTCATCCCTGGCTTGGTAGCCCCTAGAGTAGGTATTGTTGTATACCGAACTGGGTGAACAATTCTGTGTGTTATTTATTTTATGCACTGTTTTATTTTCCCTACCCTGTCTATTTTATAATGTCGGATCAGATGTCACGACATCCTATATGATATCTGAGTTCTGTCACCAGAATTTTCAAATTTGAACAAGTTTGGTTCATAACTTCTTCACTTTCTTCATGTTTCTTCTTCATTTTCAAGTGTTCATGGTGGCATATTGACAAAATCACATCTCCTTGCTCAAGCCATGAAATTTCATGCTACTTAGCTCTTTGGAAAGCCCTTGCCACATACTTCAAATGAGTAGTTAAAAGTTTCCTCAAACTCTTTTTGGATCATTGAGAAAAATGGCCATAAAGTTAAGAAAAAATCCAAGTAAAACACTTGAAAATTTCTAAATCTTTTGAAAGTTATCTTCTTAATTCCATATCTCTCAAAATAATCACTTTTTGAAAAATGTTCCAATGTGATAAGTTGTTTGTTTTGACAAGATCTACAACTTTCATGTTGGGAGATTTTTTAGTGTAAGCAAAATTTGGAGATCCATGAATTAGGTCAAAATACACTTAAAAACCCTAATTTGACTTTTTGTTGAGTTTTTTATTCTTGATTAATTCTTTGAATTTTATTTGATCAAATGTATTCAATATCCATATGATGATGATTTGGATCCTTAAAAGTCCACGGTTGACTATTTTTCTCAAAAGATAAAGGTTGACTTGCATAGTTGACTTTTTCCAAATGAACTGCAGTTTTGTGATTTTCAAATGAATCAAGCTCTCATTTTTGAATGAATGATATGGATTGACTATAATGTTGATTTGGATGCCCTTGAATCATATTTTGAGCCTTGGAACCATCTCCTGATTAAAAGTCAACCCTCCATAGAAATTAGGTCAAAACCCTAATTTGAGCTTCTGATGAACTTGAAGGTCATTGATCTTGCATTGAACCATATTTGGGCCTTGATATTGGTTGGAGAACCCTTTGAATCATGGAAGAATGATGAATTCCTTTGTGGGCCTCAAAACCCTAGTTTGCTCAATTTCTTCTTGATCAGTCTCATGTCTTAGGACACAAGCAACAAACAACAGTATTTTTGTATTTTTGGTTAGAAAATGATAAATGCATGGTGATTATGATGAAAATGATGATCCTAGTATTTAGAATATGGTGGGATCTCAGTGGTAAAAAATTAGGGTGCAACAGAAGGTTTCCGATGATTTGTCACAGCAAATAAGGCTGTGATTAAAGGCCCAAGTCCAGTTGGAATAGGTTATAAATAGGAAGCCTAGTAACCTAGTTTAGTAAGCAAGCCGAGTATTGAAACAATGTAGAGTTTGTCAAGGAAGATCACCTAAGCTGTGGGATGGCTGCCATGTTCTTCTCAAAACCAATAGGGAAGAGAAGTATTGATCTCACTCTAAACCTGTAGGTAAGGGTTGAGTGATATGTGTCTCTTGATCAAAGTTGGTAAGCAAGATCAAGGTGTGTTTGAAGTGTGACTTCACTATGTTCTTATTGTCGTCTGTTTGTCATCACAGGTTGTGATTAAAGGGATTTGAGGGGGGCCTCATATCTAGGTGAGTCTTAGATAGAAAGCTAATTTGGGTAGTGATTAAGTGAGAAGTTGTAAATGGGGGAGTTTAGATTTGAATTGATATTGTCATATTGGATTTATCCCTGGCTTGGTAGCCCCCAGAGTAGGATTGTGGATCCGAACTAGGTAAAAAATTTCATTGGGTTATTTATTTTCTGCTCTAATTTATTGATCGGGTATAAGATGTCATAACATCGGATATGACATCAGGGAATTCTTTCAATGCTTGTGTTTTCAGTAAACTAACCTAGATCAAATCCAGTTTATGATCATTGTGCTATCTGTATGTTTAAATTGTGTCTGTATCCTTATGATCTTATATCATGCTAGTGTTGAAATTGAAGATCATACTATCCTACTATTGCAGTTTATAACAGACCAGATGTCACGGCATCATAGATGATATTCGGGTTCTGACATTCTAGAATTACAATTGGTATCAGAGCAGGCATCATGTCTGTTTCTGGATGAGATCCAAGGGGGATACTTTCTGGTTGTATACAAGGTAGTAGAATGTGTGAACAAGGAATGTAAAAATTGTATCGTCCCTAGAAGTGGAAGATGGACCTATTTGTGGAAAACTAGACCAACCTGATAGAAGAAAGAAGATCCTGGAACAAGAAAGATAAACTTAGAAATTTCATGCGGGTGTGAAAAGTCTGGATTGAATTGTTAAGCCTCAACACAGAGATGGAAGTTATCAACACATTCATGCGGGAGTGAAGACATTGATAAGGTAATCCTTGTGGTTATGTGATACCATGTGGTCAGAATTTTGGTTAGGTCTAGGATATTGCTTGATAGAGAAGCAAGCAGATTGTAGGGTTAATTTATTTCCAATCCCTATGTGTCATGCTTACAAGTGAATTATGGAGTAAGCATTGAGTGAATTTTGTTGAAGTATGGCTATTTTCCTCTGCATAGCCTCTGATGCAACCCCTCTAGCAAGAGAAGGATTCTAGGGTTATTTATATTCAACAGAACGTATGGAAGATTATTACAGCAATAGTAAAAGTGTCAAAGATACTTGAGATCTCTCTCAAGTCCACTCATAAAGGCATGGAGTATTAGAGTTGATGGGCATCAATTGATCAATGATTCCCATATTCATCTGCGAAGTGTTTACCTTGAAGATATTCAAGGATGAAGTGTTCCTAAAAGATGGAACAGATGTCCTACTGGATGTTAGGACATTAGTACTGGTATGCAGCTACCAGTTGAAGAACATATGTTCTGGTGCTAAACTAATGTAGTGTGAGTACATATGTTTGGAACCTACTCCTGATCTGGAAGAGGAGACATCTGCATATCAGTTGATTAGGACACGATCAAGAAATACTTCTGCTCCAGATATCAGTTTGTTGGAATTATGAAGTCAAGCTCAATGCATGAAAGAAAACTCATAAAGGTATACTCTTCAAGTAATTTTTGTTTAAATTAAGATGAGCTTATATCTGGTATTTTCCTTTGATCAAAGGAATTAGATATGTGAATTTTTAATTCATGACCATAAAACAGTTGTTGAAGCTGAATATTGTGCCTCAACCATAGTGAAATATGGTTTTTAATGTTGACAACCCCATAGTTATTATCCAGAAAGGGTAGTGTCAATGAGAATCAAGGAAATTAGATTGCTCAAAAGAATCTGACTATTTTAGTGTTATGCCAAAATTGAGTCTATTCCAGAAACCTAAATGAGGGAATCTCCTCAATAGGTACAGACTATGGCATCCATCATCTCAAAATCAAAATAAAAGTTTGAAGAAAAGTTCATTGAGATGTGGCATATACTAAATCCTTGATATGTATGGATGTAAAGTTGGTGGTCACTATGCTTCTTTTGTTCCCTCCAAGTGTTATGAATAAGATGTTAGAGATGTTAACCAAGAACCATAATGGATGATGTCATATCAAATGTTAAAACATCATCTTATTGTCTTCAGTTATTGAATGTTGGTTTATTGCCAAGAATATGCAAGTATGAAGAGGTAATCAGTCAGAGTGATCTAGTGTTAGTTGTAAATTCTAACTGACAAACTGATAGGTACTTTGACGGGAGACTTGGTACTTATTAGATGTGCAGCCTAAATGCAAGATCCATATACTCTATCGGGAGCTGAGTATTTGTATTCATGGACTAGTATGAACTAAACATCAATATTGAAGTTCGCTGTTATCTTCACAAGTTTAGGAGATGTGGCAATGTTGTCTGGTGACTATTTGAAGAATTAAGGAAAAACACATAAGTACTGTAAAATATCTTGATGGGAGCT
This sequence comes from Vicia villosa, assembly GCF_029867415.1. NCBI lineage: Eukaryota > Viridiplantae > Streptophyta > Magnoliopsida > Fabales > Fabaceae > Vicia > Vicia villosa. The sequence goes on from NC_081182.1 coordinate 160,475,178, forward strand.
GGATATTTGCAACAACTATGTGGAAATCTAAAGAGAAGAAATATGTGATGTATAGAAGAAAAAGCTCTACATAAAGATGTAACATCAGAAGTATTGAAGACACCATAGAGATAAGGTTCAGACTTATCTGTTGAAGACAAATCTATGGTTATTCACATAAGGTTTCTTCTATTGCCAATTATAGAGTGTGGCAATCTGAATCTTGTATGGCAAGTAAACTAAGAATTCCTAATTTGGAAACCGTGGCAAATTCCAAATGAAGAATACTTCAAGGACCAACATCAAAGATATCCTTAAATTATATATCTCAGGGGGGAGTAAGAGGGTATGGAGATCAGCAAAGATAATGTAATTCTGCTTCTAATCATTCAAGAATTCTTTCAAAGACAAATCTTTTCAATCCAGAAGAACAATGTCATATAAGAAGTCAGGACATAACTCAAGACATGCTTTATCCTTAAAGACCAGCAAGGATAGTTCTCAAACTGTTCATCTAAAAACATGTATTGATAGTGTGTATCACTTGCTCTGACTTATTGCATGTTCTAACCAATGCACAAATTCACCTGATGCAGTCCGTATTCAAATAACATCTCTTGATCAAGACATTTGTTACAGTCTAGGTATGTTATTTCCATTGCTCAGGTTCTTAGAGTCATCATTTTCCTTTCTTTTTTTCTTTCAAGTCATTGTTTGTGTGTCTCTCATGTCCTTCGTTCGGATATGGGTAAATTTAGAGTCTCTATAGGTTATGTTTGTCATCTTGTGGCAAACATAGGGATTAAGAGTAGTGGTCAGACATTGTTAAGTCTGAGGTCCTTCCTTGCAGTTGTTTCTGCAAAGATATTGAATAAGTTTCCTTTTCTACGTCAGTCTGTCTTACTGCTTAGTGTCTGTTTTCGAGTCATGAACACAAATTGTAATCAAAGTCATACAATATAGAGGTATATTGTCTCTATGGATAGTCCAAGTAATTGAGTCCTGTTTAGAGTCATGAACACTGATTGTCTTTTATTCTGAGTCATCCAATATAGAGGTCTGGTTCTTTATGTCTGTAAATGGATGGTTCAAGTGAGTATGTCTATAAGTTAAGTCTCCTCTTATATTCTAGGAGGGATAATGTATTGGTGCTCAAATGTGTCTGCATGATGAAGGGAAGTTCTCCTCCAGTTCAGGTCCACTTATGTGATAGCTCCACTTGATAGAACATTTGGAAGAAAAAGAAACTGCAGACATGTTTAAGGTGTGGGTGTCATGCAAGTTGCTGCATGACTATTTTTGTATGATCAGAAAGAAGTGATCAACTATTAGTGAACTCATGAATCCCCTACAAGGAGTTGAACATGGATAGCTATGGATGTTACCTCCAAAACCATAGTCAAATCCATGTGTTTGAGATTAAGGTCATATCAGTTATCAAAACATCATCTCAATTTTGTCCATCTCCTCAGCCAAGGAAGGTTATATTGTACATAAGTGGAGTATGAGTTGAAAGTAAATCAGCCAGTGTCCCAAGTGTGGAGAAGAAAGATGTTAGATAAAATGTCCTATCATGTGTGAAAATAATATGTGAGGTCAGAATCCTCAGGAGGCTGTGTAAAACATCTGTAGTTAGGCAAGGGAGAATGTATTTTTCTCTGCAGAATGTGGAAGAACTCTAGGAGTTTATATGTCACATGTGATATGGTGTAGTTTTGTGTTCTTTGAATGTGTTAAAAGGAGAAGTTGAATTCAACAACTAGATGTCTTATCAGAATGTTCTGGCATCCTGTTAAACATTAGAATCTAAGTTGGTGAAGTAGCACATCAACTTATGATAGGGTGAGATATGAGAATGAAAAGTTAGTTTCTTCAAAAAGGCCTGTCTCATAGTAGTGTAAGGAAGTTGCATGAAGGAGAAGATAAGCTATATATTTTAGGGGGATCATTTTAAATAGATATAATATCAGTAGATGTTGCTTATATGATGAGGTTGTTCTAATCTACTGCTGACTGTTCTAATGATGATATTAAGGGGGAGCAACTGTCTATTTAGTGATGTGAATGACTAGGGAGAACCTAAGTGCAATATTGATGAACTAATGTATGTATGAAGTTATAAAGATGTCACAGAATTAGACATATTGATACAAGATGTAGCTAATTGTATTAGCATGAGAGATGATACACGTGATTTTCATTGTGTGCATAATTGGTTTTAGCACAACAGTTGTACTGTGTCTATGACAAGGGGAGTTAGTAGAGTGATTGGGAGGTCATGAATTTGGTTGATAGGATGTTTGCTCAAGGTTAGTTGAAGAGGCTTGGTCTATGTGCATGAGTGGTGAAAATGTGATAATGTCTGACAGGATGTCATGACATGTGTAAAGACATAGTATCTACTGAACCAAACAAAGGAATTTTTCTTGATACTATTTATACACATCAGCGGAGGGTGTAAAGTAAAATGGATGACTATGCATGTGTTGTTTTTTAAAGATGACCCCTTCTGTGAAGAAACAGTCAAAAATCGATTTGGAAAGAGTAATTGATTTTAGGGATGTTTCCTTATAACGCGTTTGACTAAAGACCAAGACCATGACCATCGTTAATCTCTATGAGTCCAAGTGGCTATATAATGGTATCATTTCCTCTCTTCAGTCGCAACATACCACATATTTCAATTTTCTCAGTATGTTTTTGTGTGTGTTCAAATAAGTTGTGTCTGGGTTTGGTATTGTGATGGGTTGTTATGCCAAAGCTTGGCCAGAAAAAGAGAAACAAGGGCTGGAGAGGCTATTATTTTCTGTCATGAGTTATTGTGTGAGGTCACCAAAAAGTGTTCAATCATATGCATTGTCATGCATATTATAAGAACTGTTGTAATTGTGATTTGTGATCTGAGTTATGAACAAAATTGTGATTTGTGTTATGAGTTACAAGAAATGGCGAAAGTGATGAACTTGATTTTTCTCTTATTCTCCTCAACAAGTGTATAAGAGTAATCTTATTTCACCTTTGGTCCTCAGTGACAAGAACTGGTTTCTTTGCTGAGAGACCTATCCCCTATCTTCTTCCTCATGTACACCACAATGTGTGTACTTCACAGAGGGAGTTGACGCAAATGTCAAACTGGATGTTGTGACATCGATATTTTTGTTGTGATATTGTGGCTAAAGAGGGGGAGAGATATCTAAAGGTATTCTGAAGTCCACTACTGTTAAAAGAAACAAAGGAACATTTGAAGAAAGAGTGGTCTGAAGATATTGTGAAGACTTGAAAGACAGAGTAAATTGAAGAGGCCTGAAGGATTTCTGAAGACTTCCAAAGATGTGAAAGACCTGTTCCTCTTAAGTTTTTTTTAGTTTATGTTTTGCTGCAAATTTAAATTTTATATGTATAGTTTTAGCCAAACTAAGACAAAGGGGGAGATTGTTGATTCTCTGAATTAGGTGATTAGCATTTATGTTTGTCTAAAATATAATAGCAGCAATATGCAATAGGATGTATAGAACTTGCAAATATAAACATGTATAAAACAAGTAAAATAGCAAGATATTATATGGAATGTTAGGACATGTCCTGTGACATCATGTCTTATGAGATGTCACATAAAGAAAACTCTTTGTGCCTATTGAGCTGGAATATGAAGATTCAGTTTGTCCTCAACAGATGCAGAATATTCTATGGAGTATTATCCTATGTGGCGCAGGTTTAATGGTCAAGAGAATCAAGTCAATATATTGAAGATTATGTAGTTTCTAATTATGGATATAATTTAGGAAACTTATGATTGAAGATCTTTATTTTAGCAGAAGGTTTCTGATGTTTTGTAACAGCAAATAAGGCTGTGATTAAAAGCTCAAGTCCAGTTGGAATAGGTTATAAGTAGGAAGCCTTGTAACCTAGTTTAGTAAGCAAGCCGAGTATTGAAACAATGTAAACATTAGGGTTTGTCAAGGCAGATCACCCAAGCTGTGGGATGGCTGCCATGTTCTTCTCAAAACCAATAGGGAAGAGAAGTATTGTTCTCACTCTAAACCTGTAGGTAAGAGTTGAGTGATATGTGTCTCTTGATCGAAGCTGGTAAGCAAGATCAAGGTATGTTTGAAGTGTGACTTCACTTTGTTCTTATTGTCGTCTGTTTGTCATCACTACTTGTGATTAAAGGAATTTGAGGGGGAGGCATCATATCTAGGTGAGTCTTAGATAGAAATAGAACTTTGGTAGTGATTAAGTGAGAAGTTGTAAATGGGGGAGTTTAGCTTTGAATTGATACTATCATAGTGGATTTATCCCTGGCTTGGTAGCCCCCAAAGTAGGATTGTGGATCCGAACTGGGTAAAAAATTCATTGTGTTATTTATTTTCTGCTCTAGTTTATTGATCTGGTATAAGATGTCATAACATCAGATATGACATCAGGAAATTCTTTCAATGCTTGTGTTTTCAATAAACCAAGCCAGATCAAATCCAGTTTATGATCATTGTGCTATCTGTATGTTTAAATTGTTTTTGTATCCTTATGATCTTCTATCGTGCTAGTGTTATAACTAAAGATCATACTATCCTACTATTGCAGTTTATAACAGACCAGATGTCACGACATCATAGATGACATCCCAGTTTTGTCATGCCATAATTACAGGTTTGTTTCGCACCTTCCTTGATCAGTGATGAGGAACGAACAAAGCTTGAAGTTGCATCAGAGAATGTCGCTTTCTCATTCTAATATTCGTTGGTGCTCTTTATCCAAGGAAAATATTACTATCATTGACCATTATGGACAATACCCAAATGTGCCACTTCTTGTCATAAGAGGGGGGGTATTACTTATAATCCCTCTTTCGCTCTACGTCAGTTTGGATATGCTCGAAGAGATGGTCCTCATTGTAACACCCTTCTAAACCCCGCGGCAATTAATCAAATTAAATCAGAGTAACATGCACAAGGGCGTCACAATTAATAAATAAAATAAACCGCATCGGTCATAAGTCATGCATTCACTGAAGAAACATTTTAACATAACTCATAATAAACTATCTCATGTTTACACAGCGGAATAAGTCATCAAACTATCATTACATCATCAATGCTTTAATCTTCAAATAAGATAAACAAAACAGAGTTAATGTCATAAACTAAAATAGCGTTCCCCAGTGTTACACCTATCAGAGCATGACCCGACGCTAACCGACACATTGACTCATGAGCTAATCCTCACCGAGTCGAAGCCGCTATCCTCAATCTGAAAAATATAGTGTAAGGGTGAGTCTCATTCACAATTAACAAATATTATAGCATTATAAATAACAGTACATCAACAGTTATATTATTCACCCAACTCATCTATATCCAGATCATCCATCAACATACACACATACCATCAAAACAATACAAGAGTATACATATAGTCATGTTATCAATTCCATGTAAATGAATGCAATTGACTCTATGCATGTGGTACCAACATCATCAATGGGAATCACCCACCGACCGATCTATCATCATCCAGATACGGCCCTGCCAGCACAAATTCCACACAATGGGAATTCTGCCATTCACTGAATCCTCTCATCATCCAGGATTCAGCCCTCATCAATGCTTATGAATGCATGCAAACATATATATAACATACTTTCATCATCTCCATTCTATGAGTAGCATCATCTATACTCATTTCATCATCATCATCATCATTATTAAGCATGTTCATATATACATTAACATCATTCATTACAATCAATTATCAATAAACCACAAAATTACATCACAAGGTCTACTCATTCTCAAACAGTACACAAAACAGGCCTACAGATTGAAAGTTACGCATCATAGAACCTTCCAGAAAAATCACAAAAACAGAAATCTTCCCATACAGAAGCCATACGTGTATCATCAAGTCCATACGCGTCCATACGCGTATCACCATCCCTCATACGCGTACCACACGCATTTCATCAGAGTAAAAATGACCTAAAACAACCTCATACGCGTATCAATCCTGCCATACGCGTATCACCAGAATCCATTTCCTCTTGAAAAATTCCCATATGCGTATGAGCATCCTCATACGCTCCTCATACGCAAATAGCCAGTACAGTGTATTTTGGGACAGGGCAGCTGCGTATCATACGCGTATAGCCCTTGGGGAATGTCCCTCATACGCGTATGACTCCATCCCATACGCGTATGACACTGTTCCATACGCGAAAAACCAGAAAATGCCCAGAATTCTGCAGTTTACGTAACAGTCCAATTCTCACTCGTTTCTACTCATACCAGTTCACGATTTTGAGTCTAAAATAGTCCAATTCTACGTTTTCATTCACAGGATTCATTCATTACAGATTAATCTATCATTACCTATCAATCTACGCATCAAAATCCCAAAATCTAAACCAATTCTTAGGACCCAAAACCTAACTCTGACATACAAACAGAATTGACTCAACAACACAACTATTCACACACTATTCATCTATAATCACAATAAGAGATGATAATTGGAAGAGTTCCCCCTTACCTTAGCCAAATTCTTAATCTTTGGTCTCTTCCTCTTTGTTCCTCTTTCACGTTCTTCGTGTTCCAACTTCTCTAGTTTCACGTTCTATTCTTTCCTTCCCAATTCTAATTATTTTATGAAAATAAAAATAAAATTAGTAAAGGGCCTTCCTATATCACACCCCCTCTTTTACTATTTCTCACATGGCCCAAATGCCATAAACCATTATTTTCACAAAATCCTTAATAATTCTAATTATTAATTCAATATTCCAAATTAAATTAATATTAAAATCATACGGGCGTTACACTCATCATATGCTTATACAAGGCATCGTGTTTGACTATGAAGATGATTCTCAAAGTACCCGTCAGAAGTTTATACGTGCTTGGGACATGGTGATTTGGATTGATAGCAAGAATTTGGAGCAAAAGAACTCCATTCCCTTAGAGCCTTACCTCAGATGGGTGCGCACTTGTGCTCAATGTTTTGTCATGTCATATCCATCCGTCAGACCCGTGATTGTGGAGCCCGAGTTCGAAGAAGATGTTCCTCAAGTTATTTTTCATCTAGATATGCCTACCGACCTCGAAGAGCTACAAAAATCATGGATCTAACTGAAGGAAGAAAGGGATACTCTTGAGACTCATTTTTATGCAAGTCAGAAGAAAGTGCTGGAACTCACAAAGCAACTTCAAAACGAGCAAAAAGTCAACGCATACCTTGGCACAAAGAGGAGGCATCCATGGAAGACTTGAAGACTCTCTTTATGCTTTTATTCTTTTTTATTATTATCTCAATTTCTTTCTTTGTAAAACCTAAAAGTGGCAAACAGTTTTTATAGTTTTTTTGACATTATTAATGAAAGTTTCTTTCTTGCTTGATTTAAAAAAATTTAAATTCCGAGGCCCTTGAAAACATTGCTGATCGGTCACCATTTGTATTAAGTTTCCGTTGTTTATCTGGCACAAATTCATCATTTCGGTAACACATTCGGTTGTTTTATTGCTTTTATGTTAAGTTTAATATGTTTATTAATTTATAGTATTGCATAGCATTTTGTTTAAAGTTTATGTCACAAGAGCATCTTTATGCCTTTGTTTGTAGTGTTAGTGTTTCAGGTTGATGTGTTTGATCAGAGGAAACAATGGACGCAATTTGGGGACTCTGGAAGGCGGAGAGATGGAAGTTTCTAAAGAATCAGGAGGTCAACACGGGTCCCCGTGTGAATCAACACGGCCCGTATGGAAAAGCCAAGGGAAAGCACAAAAAGACATCAAGACAGTGGATAAACACGGGCACCCGTGTGAATCAACACTGCCCGTGTGAATCAACACTGCCCGTGTGAATCAACATTGCCCGTGTTTTTGGGCCTAATGCAGAATTCCAAGCCACGTGAATCAGAAGATCGACACGGGTTTAGGAGAGAAGAAGATCTTCATGAACGGAAGCAATTGAAAATTCAATCTCCTCCAATTTCTTGTAATGTCTTTATTCTTTATTGTGTTTTCTTTGAATACTATGAGTAGCTAAATCCCCCAATGCTAGGGGGTGGCTCTGATTTTACTTTGTAATGACTCTGAGTTTGTATTTGCAATAACTATCATGTTTTCTCGTTGTTAATTTATTCTCTTGATGTTACTAATGTTTTTCCTTTCGGAAAAATTGGAATTGATGTATGATTATCGTTTAGGTTAGACGACCATCGATAATGCTTTCATGAGAATATGCTATAATAGATATTATCTAGGACTATGAATACCTTATAGCAATCGGATATTCTTGATAACTTAATTGCTTGATTTCATTGTAAACTTCTAAGGACTTAGGGTTTAGGATGAAGGATCAAAGGTTTTTTCACTAAGGACTTAGGATCAAACAACCTTAAGAACCGATAATTGATTATTGAAAATAAGTTATCGCAATAGAAATTCTAGAGTTGTTATAGAGTCAATCATCCATTATCCCTAGCATGTTACTCAAATTTGTTAAAGAGTCAATTTCATTTACTGCTTATTCTACTTTTTGCTAAGTGATAATCACCAAACAAAACCCAATTGAAGTTTTTGTTTAATTGAACCTTGAATTGACCTCGTTATTCCTACGCAGTCCCTGAGATCGATATTCGGGGAATTTTCCCTATTATTACAAGAGGCAAAATAGTACACTTGCTATTTTACCGATGAATTGCAGATGCATGAGTATATCATTCATAACATTGCATTACAGGTTTCTATAATAGGTCTCTCATTTTTCCGCTGTTTATTTCAGCAAGAAAATGGACCTCGAACAATCTGTCAAGAACCTTCAGGCCCAGAACGCCGAGTTTCAAGCTTTGATTCTGAACCTGTCCAAGGGGCAAAAAGAGATGAAGTCCTTTCTAACCAACAAGGAGAAGAAGACTAAGAAACCGATATGAGTTTTCAACATGGGAAGAAGATTCAGAGGCCCTCTCAAAAAGGCCAAAGAAGTTGAAATCTCGGAGGACAATGATGAGGAACAAGAGGATGATGCTAGCATTAATATCGATGCAAAGAGCAACATTGGTTCTGCCAAATAGGATGAGGAGGAAAATGACTACTACTATGAGGAGGAATGTCCTGAAGATAAGTATAAGTAATTGGAGGAACGAATGAAGGCTATGGAGATCCAGAAGGTACCTGGGCTAGATTTTGAGGAACTAGGGCTCATTTCAGGAGTCGTCATCCCTCCGAAATTCAAGACTCCAACCTTTGCTAAGTATGATGGAGTCTCTTGTCCTAAGCTGCATTTGAGATCATATGTGAGGAAAATCCAGCCTCACACTGCTGACAAGAAGTTATGTGTTCAGTTTTTCCAAGAGAGTTTGTCTGGAACTCAACTTGAGTGGTATTATCAACTGGAGGGTGCCAACATCCGCACCTGGGAAGACTTGGCTGTTTCTTTCTACAAGCAATACCTATACAATGGTGATCTTGCACCGAGTCGTACACAACTACAAAGCATGTCTATGGGACCGAAGGAAAGTTTCAAGGAGTATGCTAAAAAATGGAGAGACTTAGTTGGAAGAGTTCAACCCCCTTTGGCTGACAGGGAATTGGTTGATATGTTCATGAGTACGCTGACTGGTCCATTTTATAGCCATCTGCTGGGCAGTTTATCATCTTGTTTCACTGAACTCAAACTAACTGGAGAACGCGTGGAAAACGGTATTCGAAGTGGGAAGATTCAGGTGGGCACCTCTTCTGGTACTACGAAGAAGCCATACAATGGAAAGAATGAAGCTAATGCTGTGCACGACAAGAAGGGTAGTAATAAGAGTGATCAAAGCCAATTTGTTGGGGTTGTCCTAATCGATACACTAACACCCCAACAAAATTAGAAACAAGGGTACCAGCGTAGGAAAAATACACCTAGAAGGAACTTTACAAAGATCAATATGCCTTTGTCTCAAGCTCTGCAACATCTATTGAAGGCCAACTTGATCACTATAAGGGATCCTCCGAGGAACGTCAACACTTAATCTCCTAATTATGATTCTAATGCGAAGTGTGCATATCACTCCAATAGTCCTGGACACGATGCGAATAATTGTTGGGTGTTGAAAAATAAGATTCAAGATATGATAGATACTGGTGAAATTGAGTTCGATCCTCTAGAGACCCCTAATGTTATCACTGCTCCTATGCCCAAGCATGATAAAGTTGTCAACGCTATTTCTGATGTGTCATATGTCTCTGATGTGATGGATTTGGTCACTCCTCTCCTTGTCATTAAGAAGAAGTTGCTGCAAGCCGGTTTATTTTCGAGTTGTGTTGAAGGTTGCTACTACTGTGCATCTCAGTCCAATGCATGTGTGAGTTTAAAAGTAGGTATCCAGCGCCTGATGGACACTCGTACCATTCTATTTGAAAGGATTCCTTCTATGGAGAATCTATGTGAGAGCTTGTCACATGGGTTGAAGATTGAAGATGTGTCAGTGATTTCTAAGACTCCGGTGAGAATTCCTACCAAGGGACCCATCAAAATTACTGCTGAACCTCGTGTGGCTCCTTTGATTATCACTAAGCCTGGTCCAATTCCATATTCCTCCGACAAGGCTGTCCCGTGAAGCTATGGTGCCGATGTTTATATTCATGAAGTAAAACAAGAACTTTTGACTAATAAGGAAAATGAAGTTATTAACCATGACGTCAACAATATTGCAGGGACTAGTAAGGTTACAAGAAGTGGAAGAATTTTCTCCCCGGAAATCTCTCCAAGTGTTGTTGTTCCCACTCATGTCCCTGCTCCCAATCCAACTGCTGATGTTCGAGGTAAAGAGCCAGTGCTTGAACCTGTCCATACCCCAGCCGAAGCTACTGCTGAAGATCCTACTCATAAGGAGATGGATGAGATCCTGAAGATCATCCGCAAGAGTGATTATGATGTTATTGAACAGTTGGGACATACCTCTTCTAAGATCTTTATGCTATCACTGTTGACTTGTTCTAAGGCTCATGCCAAGGCTTTGATGAGGTTCCTAAAAGCTGCACACATACCATAAGAGATTTTTATCAACCAATTCGTGTATTGCAAGCATGACAATAGAAAATTATCTTGGGTTTTCTGATGCTGAGTTGATCCCCGCCGGAAAGAATCATAATAAGGCCTTACATATCTCCATTGAATGTAGGGGCACCACTTTGGCTCATGTACTAGTAGATAATGGTTCATCTCTGAACATGCTACCTAAGATGGTGCTGGACAAACTGAACCCCGAAGGGATTATGCTGAAACATAGTGATGTGATAGTAAAAGCTTTCGATGGTTCGAAAAGTATGGTATACGGAGAAGTTGAGCTACCAATCAGAGTGGGTTCTCAGACTTTTGACATTGTGTCCTACGTGATAAACATCCATCCTGCTTACTCCTGTTTGCTTGGGCGCCCATGGATACACGGGACAAAGGTTGTGACTTCTTCCCTTCATCAAAAATTGAAATATCCAGCGAAAGGCAAGATTGTCACCATGCACGGAGAGGAAGAATATGTGGTGAGCTATGTAAATGAGTCCAAATATGTTGAAGTAAACGGTGAGTTTATTGAAACTCCTTGCTAGACATTTAAATTGTTTCCTTAGGCTGTCTCTACTGCTAAACATGTCCCCACCGTTCCCAAAGTCACCGAATCCCTCCAACAATGGCTTCTTTGAAAGATGCTAAGGCTGTAGTCAAAGAAGGTGGTTGTACTATTTGGGGCCAACTCGTTGAAGTTCCCTACAAATCTGACAAGCGTGGTCTGGGTTGTACTACCAGAACTCATAAGGATAATCATCACACTCGTCCTAGGGGTTTAATGTCTCATTTCATCAGCAAAGGAGTCAACACTATAGAAGAGGGAGAGAGTGATTGCAACTTGGACAAGTGGATCTTCCCTACACCTAACAAAGGGATGGACAACTGGAAGGCTAAAGATGTTATCTCCATCTCCTTTAGTCGGGAGTAATTACCATTTCCTGTTTTTACTTTTTCTTTATGTTTTCCAAATTTTATTTCTATAATTCAAAACAATAAACTTTAAAGCCGTGTTTCTTGCGCGGGGAACGACGATCCATTTGTTAGGGCTTGTCAATTCATAAGTATATTTTCATTCAATAAATCATTGTACGTTTCGCATTTAAATTTTGCACTCTATTTTACTTTTCTTTGTTTTCAAATAGCTATGTGTTCTTACACACCCACATAATATACTGCAGATCCACATCCACTTTGGATCCCATTGATAAAGACTCTGCTATTTCCAATTATGACTTTGAAAATCCGATCTACCAAGCTGAGGATTAAGGTGAGGAAGATTGTGAAGTGCCTAAAGAACATGCTAGACTGTTAGAGCAAGAAAAGACTATACAGCCGCACGAGGAGTCACTTGAGGTTGTGGATCTGGGTACTGACGAAGAAAAGAAAGAAGTCAAGATAAGAGCTGGGTTAGAAGATGGTGTTAAACAGAGATTGACTCAGATGCTGTGAGATTATGTTGAGATCTTTTCTTGGTCTTACAAGGACATGCCCGACCTCGATACAAATAGTGTGGTTCACTGTCTGCCAATCAAGGAAGACAGTCCTCCGGTCAAGCAGAAACTACGAAGAAGTAGACCCGACATGGCTAAGAAGATTAAGGACGAAGTTGAGAAGCAATTTAATGCCAGTTTTCTGAAGGTCGTGAGTTATCCACCATGGATTACAAACATAGTACCTGTGCCTAAGAAAGATGGAAAAGTCAAAATGTGTGTAGACTATAGGGATGTGAATCGGGAGGGCCCTAAAGATGACTTCCCCCTGCCTCACATTGATATGCTAGTTGACAGTACCGCGAAATGCAAAGTGTTTTCCTTCATGGACAATTTCTATGGTTATAATCAGATTAAGATGGCACCCAAAGATATGGAAAAGACAACTTTCATGACCCAATGGGGCACTTTCTATTACAAGGTTATGTCGTTTGGATTAAAGAATGCAGGGGCAACGTATCAGCGTGCAATGGTAGCTTTGTTCCATGACATGATTCACAAAGAGATCGAGGTCTATGTCGATGATATGATTGTAAAGTCCAATACTGAAAACGAACATCTCGTCCATCTGCAAAAGCTATTTGATCGGTTGAAGAAGTACAAGCTGAGGTTGAATTCCAACAAGTGTACTTTTGGGGCGAGGTCTGATATGCTACTAGGTTTCATTGTCAGCTGTAAAGGTATTGAAGTCGATCTTGCGAAGGTAAAAGCCATACAAGAGATGCCCGCTCCACAGAATGAGAAAAAGGTTAAAGGATTCTTGGGACGTCTGAATTTCATCGCCCGATTTATTTCCTATTTAAACGCTACTTGTGAACCTATCTTCAAATTACTGAGGAAAGATCAAGCAGTGAAATGGAATGACCAGTGCCAGGAAGCTTTTGACAAAATCAAGAAGTACCTTCAGGAACCTCCAATTATGATACCACCAGTTGAAGGAAGACCTCTGATCATGTACTTAACAGTGTTGGAGAACTCAATGGGGTGTGTACTAGGGCAACATGAAGAGTCTGGTCGAAAAGAGCATGCAATATACTACCTTAGCAAAAAGTTTACTGACTGTGAAACAAGATACTCATTGCTCGAAAAAACTTGCTGCGCTTTGGCATGGGCTGCTCACCGACTGAGACAGTATATGTTGAACCATACCACTTTGTTAATCTCTAAAATGGATCCTATCAAGTATGTGTTAAAGAAACCCGCTCTCTCCGGACGAATAGCAAGATGGCAAATGATACTAATAGAATACGATATTCAGTACACAACGCGGAAGGCAATTGAGGGAAGGGTATTGGCTGATCATATAGCTTATCAAGCGGTGGATGACTATTAGTCTATGAATTTTGAGTTTCCAGACGAGGACGTTATGCTTGTTACTAATTACGAAGAACCTGGTCCGAATGAAGGACCTGAGCCAGGATCCCGATGGACTATGGTTTTTGACGGAGCTTCGAACGCACTTGGAAATGGTATTGGTGATGTGATTATTTCTCCCAAAGATGGTCATACGACATTCACTGCAAGACTATGTTTTGACTGCACTAACAATATGGCCGAATACGTAGCGTGCATCATGGGCATCACAGTTGCAATCGATTTGGGAATCAAATTTCTAGAGGTGTATGGGGATTCAGCCTTGGTAATCTGTCATATCAAAGGAGAATGGGACACGAAGCATCCTAATCTCATCGCTTACAAGGATCATGTGGTGACTTTGGTTCCTTATTTTGAAGAGATTACTTTTGAGCATATCCCACGAGAAGAGAATCAGTTGGCGGACGCGTTAACTACTATGTCATTTATGTTCAAAGTCAGATGGGACAATGTGGCGCCCATGATCACCATTGAAAGATTGGGTGAGCTGGTATATTGTTGTGAGATCGTTACGGAGGAGGTAAAAGAGAAACCTTGGTTCTATGAAGTAAAAAGGTATCTTGAAGCTCAGGAATATCCTGAAGGGGCATCTATTATTGGCAAGAAGTTTTTAAGGAGGTTCTCTGCCAAGTTTTATCTGAGTAATGGAATCTTATACAAGCATAATCATGACTCGACTCTGCTTCATTGTGTGAACAAGAAGGAAGTAGAACAAATAATGGAAGACATACATGAAGGTATCTTTGGAACTCATTCCAGTGGACATGTCATGGCTAAAAACATTTTGAGAGCGGGTTATTACTGGTCAACCATGGAGACTAACTGCCATCATCATTCCCGAACTTGCTATAAATGCCAGATCTATGCTGACAACGTGCCTCCGATTCCGCTGAATGTTTTGACTGCTCCCTGGCCTTTTGCAAGGCCAAAAATGCTTCATTTGGGAGATATGAGCCAAAACATTACAGGTCTTTTTGAAAGTCAACCAAAAGCTATTTTTTATTAAAGCCAATATCATCAAGATAAAATCTCCAAATTCTAAAAAGGTTCCAAAGTGTCTTGTAGAGGACATCTTGGGCTTTCCAAAAAGTCCTAGAACACCTTCATATGATATATATTGAAGGAGTTATGATTTGTTGAAGTTGGCAAAGTTTTGAAGAAACACATTGTAACACCCTTCTAATACCCCGCATAAATTATAAAACAATCAGAGTTTAACATGAATAAAAGGGCGTCACAATTCATTTAAAATAAAATTCTACATTCATGGTCATTCTCTAGTGAGAAACAACATTTGATTGGAATAGCATTCATGTTTATCACAACGGAAATTAAACAAACTTTGGATAATTCGTAAAACCACATAAAATAATATTCGTAAGGTCACATGCCTTAGTTTCAAAATAAATAATTATCCAAACAATCAAAATGAAATAATAGAGCATAATCAACTCTCAATCAAGCGTTCCCCAGTGTTACAAGTCTCAGAGCATGACACCGACACCTATTTATTAAGACTAAGGACATGACTTTACAAGCCATCCTCACCGATCGCTTAAGCCGCTACTTCAATCTAAAATCATCAAAGTAAGGGTGAGACTACATCATAAAGTAAATAGAATTATAAATCGTCAAATATAGAATTCATAAGCAATTATCCACCCTACTTAGCATATTCAAATTTATCAATTCATACCAATCACAATCATTAATCAATACACAATATTATAACATTGGAACACTTCCATTCATGTTATAATGATTCATACACCTAATGCAATGCAACTATATGCATGTGGTACCAAACATGGGATAACCCATCTCACCGATCCACCATCGTCAAGGATACGGCAACACCCACTCACTAATTCCACACAATGGGAATTAGCTACCACTGATCCACCGTCATCAAGGATCAGCCACATGATGATTATGAAATGTATGCATCCACCATAACATGCTCATCATCAACATTAATCAACCCAATGTCATAATCATCAACCAACACAACAATCAATTGCCACACACAGTTATGCTATTTCTCAACCATAACAAACACATATTTTACACCAACAATATATGTATATCAATCACCAGTTACAACCACAACATCGTAACGGATAAAACATTCATCAAAACACATGATAACCATATTTACCATGAACAACATACATTTTCATAACAAGCAGAAGAAATCACATTATAACAACCCACATCATTGCATAAATTCAACTATGCAAACAACAAATCAGTGCACCTCATCAACTATGCAAAACAAGAATAAACCACATTTGGAGAAAACGATACTCTTTAAAATAAAATAAAGTTATTGTTGTTTTCTTTATTTCATATGGTAAAGCATTCAATTTAAGGAAAAACGTCCAAAACAGCGTCTAAAACGGACTTACGTTTTAAAGTTAGGAGCTTTTAAAGTTAAGTAAAATTTAAGAAAATCTGTGGAACCCGGTTCCTCCCCAGCTGGGAACCGGTGCCTGCTGAACAAAATCACCTCGTTTTGGGTTTTCATTATGGGAACCCAGTTCCTCCCACCTGGGAACCGGTTCCTGACGCTGCTGTAGTAGAAAACTCCAATTTTATGACTTTTCTTCATTCCAACTTTCACTATGAACACCAAATAGGAACCCACACATTATGATGACCAATTTTCATTAGTTTTCATAATTCTAACACAACAACAATGCAATATAACTATCATCCATCAATTATAACAAACCAATTGCATCGTATTCATCAAATTGGGCATGTCAGTGTCAGAATCTCATAAACCCTAACATCCTAAATAGAGGTTCAACTCTTAATCCATCCTACCATCATCAAAACTATAATACGATTTAATAAAGAATAGTCACCCCTTACCTTAATTCAGGGTTGGATTCTATTTCTCTTCGCGTTCTCTCTACGTATTCCTCCATGTTCTTCGTGCCCTAGCTCTCTCCCTCTGCCTCTTCTCAAAACTTTGATCGTACAGAAGGATTCCCTATTTCCTCTTTTCTCTTTTTACCCCTAGGACCCCTAATATGGTCTTCCCATATTGCCCTCACTTACTCTTCATAAATGACCACTCTTACCCTTAATATCTCTAACACTGATATTATTTTATTTTACTATTTAAAATAATTCCGTTTATTATTCTAATTATTCTAAAATACGCCAAAATTCATCGATACACATAAGCATCACGCAAACCACCACGACATCAGATGAATCACCAAGACATCACATAAGTCATCATAATCTCAAACATCACAGATCATCACAAACCATAATAAGGACTCAACATATCATCACATTTTCAATACTTCACAATGACTCATAGATTCACGCTAAAATAATTAAATAAATAATTAGTCTAGAATTTGGGGTGTTACAACTCTCCCCCACTTAGAATATTTTCGTCCTCGAAAATTTATCCAATTTAACTACTTCAACTACTTATTCCATCCGACTAATCAACTATTATCTCCGAAAGGCAACCCCCTGTATGATACAACAATTCATAACATCAATGGCGAAAACAACACGAATGCTACTCAAGTAACACATTTTAAACTTAACATCACAACACAAAGAGTAACCAACTTAGGAATTCTCTAGTTTAAGATATAGAACACAACAACATAAGAACACACAACTTAAACACGACATCAACGCAACCAACCTACCAACATCATTTTACTCACGTTTGAACAAATCCAATACACCATGCATTCGCTGCACACTCTAATTACTTGTAAAGTATCAACCCTGCCAAGTTTACTCCAACTTTCAATCACCAAAACCGACATAACAAAGATTTTCGACTTAACTCTTCGAAAGTTCTGTTCCAACAGGTATTCTACGCTCTCGTAATTACCGAATACTTCAAACTTAGATCCGTAAGACAACACCTTGGAACATTCAACATAAACATACATATTCGTGTTCATTCATCAATGCACGAATACAAAGATGATAAATGCAAATCATTGAGACCGACTCACGACTCCATGCAAATGCAATGCGATACCAACTCAATCATCTCAAGTTCACTCAGGAACTTATTGGAACCATCGTTCGTTACTTAATGTAACTCCCTGTCGAGCATACGATGTTCACCCATTGCTCACACCCCACACGACACACGATGTTACAACGAATTCTCATTAGAATCACACAACACAAGAATGTACATCATGATGCTTCACATGCAAAATAACTCAAGACACTCTTGAAATGCATACATATTCACAATATATATTCATGCATTCATCTCATACTATCACATACAATGCATATACATTCACATCAATTACGCCAAACTGCAACGAATTCATTCACAATTAACATGCATTTACCTTTAATTTAGACAATGCATTTATTTGCCAAAGGCCACAATTCCAAATGGATTCCACAATCTAGGATTCACTCCATAAGGCTACCCACAACACATCGTATAACAACACACACAATTCTTTAAAAACAACCATTGACAAATCAAATAATACACAAGTGTTCGGCTTGACTCCAACCAATTCAACGTACATACTATACTAGTTGTCATGACACATCTATCCATCAATTATGATTCCGTCTACTATCAACAATAGATTAAGGGTGATCAGTTCCTCAAT
Organism: Vicia villosa; assembly: GCF_029867415.1. Taxonomy (NCBI): domain Eukaryota; kingdom Viridiplantae; phylum Streptophyta; class Magnoliopsida; order Fabales; family Fabaceae; genus Vicia; species Vicia villosa. The sequence goes on from NC_081182.1 coordinate 160,493,692, forward strand.
TTGCCAATAGACAGCCGATAATCATAACAGTGGCATAAATAATCATTACCCAACGACAATAGCGTACTTCAACTTGTGCCCAAGTCCATAAGCATAATGTTCCGCCGATTCTATAAGGCCTATCAACGTCTTCTTAGTCTCCTCAATTCCAACCTCGCCAATGATACAAAAACATTCAAAATCCAATACACATTCTTATACACGCTCGTAGCACCACACAATTATCAATTAAACATCCTTCTAACATCGGAAATTGTTACTACATCAAGTACAATCCAATTCGGTTCGCTCCAATTGCAACTTTCATCCAAGTTAAGAATTTCAACAATGCTAACCAACCAATCGTCTTTCTTTTATTCTCAGAACCTTTATAATCCTCCTAGTCAAGAATCACCCAACTTCAAACACAATTATCTCTTCCAATACAGACCTCCCAAGCACAAAATTATATTCTAAAATGAAGGGAAACTCATGTAGATTCCAGAACATCAAGAATCGCTCAAATCCGAGTTACGAGTAAAAAGTTATCATCCTTGCAATGGGACTGGTTCAGAATTCCCGTATGCAGAATTTTCCAAAAGGTAAGCATCAGACCCAATATTAAAACGCACTTTTCTTCCTCTTCACAAGCTTTCTAATGACAAATCTTATATGCAAACTGTATGGAATTTTTGTAAGCTTTCCAAAAAGTCCAGAATCGCTTCAATCTGAATCACAAGTAAAAAGTTATGCCCCTTTTACTAACAGCTGCTCCATAATTGCAAAAAAATCAGATTTTGAGATTGATGAACATAAGTTCCATCTCTCTCGCTTGCTTTCAAGATCTACCAACATCCTTTCTTTTCATCCAACTACGAAAATCACCCGACTATAATCCAACTACACTCAAGACATACCATCTACAGAATTAATCCATCAACTATCATTTCCGTTGGAATAATTCTTCATTCTCAATCAAGTTAGGTTCAAAAGTTAGGAGTTTTTAAAGTTAAGTAAAATTTAGGAAAAGTCCGTGGAACCCGGTTCCTCCCTATGTGGGAACCGGTTCCTGAAATCCTTCAGAAACACCTCTCTGGTTTTTACTACCAGGAACCAGGTTGTCCCTACGTGGGAACCGGTTCCTGCTGAACAGAAACTCTTCGTTGCGGATTTTTACTACGGGAACCCGGTTCCTCCCACCTGGGACCCGGTTCCTGACGCTGCTGTAGCAGAAAAACCCCGATTTTCCACCACCGTGGAAACCCGAATCCATACCAATTCGCACCCAAATGTATTATAGCATCAAACAACAACCACAAACACAAATTGGCACATTTATAACACATTTCAACCATCCAATTAACACCATACATGATCAATACAACATTATTAATCAATTCTCCCAAAACCTAACATTCTACAACCTAAGCATAACTCAATTGACACAAACAACATGTTCAATCCATTCTACTACCTATAATCCCATAATAGAAGATAAATGGAAGAGTCCCCCCTTACCTGAAGGTTGATTCTTCGCTCTTCCTCTTTTCGCACTTCTCCGCTTCTCTGCTCTTTCACGCTCAGACTTCTCTTCTCTTGGTTCTATTTCTCTTTTCTAACAATCCCTTTATTTTGTGAAAAAATAAAATAAAACTATTCTAATTAGTAATAGGGCCTACCAACACACCCCCTCTTTACTAATCACAGCTTAAGCCCACTTGCTTAATTCTCACAATTCTCAATAATTCCAAATAATTCCCATAATTCAATTAAATTAATTTAAATTAAATTATGAAAATACGGAGTGTTACACTTGAAGCTTGATGTGAGGATCCTCAGAGACATATGAGAGGTCATGAAGTCCTCTTGAGGCTTTGGAAACTGATTATACCTTGAGAGAAGTAAAACCCTAATTGTGGATTGATGTCTTAGGAGGCAGATAGTCATGCCTATTTCTTGCATAGTCTTGAGCAGTTAAAAATCATATGGGTCAAAATATCTTAAAATATGATGGGCAAATTTTGGGGTATGACAGCTGCCCCTGTTCAATCTTCTTAAACTTGAAGATGTAGATTAGCTCATTAGCCTATCGTGATCTGAAGGTAGAAGAGGATTGAACACTAGAGTACCCAAAAATTTGCGCTCGTTGGTGCAGGAAGTGATGGGCTTAAAGATGCCATCCAGATGTATACGAAGCGTTGTCGGAGCTGGGTTTAGAGATGCCATCCAGATGTTGGTCAAGATGTTTGTCTAAAGCAGATGCTTTTCAGACTGATTCATATGCATTGATTGTGTCTGAAGGAGAGATTCATCAAAATGAAGTAATGTCTTACAAAATACTTCCTGAATAGAGTAGATAATTAACTGATGTAAAGGAGATTAGGCTTTAAACAAAGCTCGGGAAGAAGTGTCTTGTGGAAGATTAACTAAGATGCTACTTGAAAGGGCAAGAGATGTCTTAGAAAAGGTCGAATGAGTATTTTAAGGAGGATTACCTAAAGAGGTTGAGATATATCTTAAACAAGACTAACCTATAAAGGCTCCTAGAAAGGATATGAAACGTCTTAAACAAGACTACCTAGAAAGGCTCCTAGAAAGGATATGAAAATGTCTTAGAGAAGACTACCTATAAAGGTTCCTAGAAAGGATATGATATGTCTTAAACAAGACTACCTAGAAAGGTTCTTAGAAAGGATATGATATGTCTTAAACAAGACTGACCTAGAAAGGCTCCTAGAAAGGATATGATAAATGTCTTAGAGAAGACTACATAGAAAGGCTCCTAGAAAGGGTGATAAACGTCTTACAAAAGACTACCTATAAAGGTTCCTAGAAAGGATGATAAATGTCTTAGAAAAGACTACCTAGAAAGGTTCCTAGAAAGGATGATAAATGTCTTAGAAAAGACTACCTATAAAGCTTCCTAGAAAGGATGATAAATGTCTTAGAAAAGACTACCTAGAAAGATTCCTAGAAAGGATGATAAATGTCTTAGAAAAGACTACCTAGAAAGGTTCCTAGAAAGGATGATAAACGTCTTACAAAAGACTACCTATAAAGGTTCCTAGAAAGGATGATAAACGTCTTAGAAAAGACTGCCTAGAAAGGTTCCTGAAAGGATGATAAACGTCTTAGAAAAGACTACCTAGAAAGGATAAGAAAGTTCTTTGATTGTTTATGAATTACCTTATAAGAAAGATCCTAAATGAAGCATCATAATTGTATTTGTCTTGAATGAGTGTCAGAATTAAATCGTTGATACGATCGTCTTTGCACCATATTTGAATGAGAAAGTTCTTTTGATCGAGAGATGTCATGAAAAGGAAAAATTAGTTTTATGCAATGTCATGATGTAGGTATTGTGTGATGAGGTTCTCGCAATATACGAGAGTACTATATGTTATGCATGCATTATGAATGATGCACGAATGGACTATATAGTCGAAGCATATTGGTAACTTTGTATAGAAATTGCTGGTTGAGAAAATAAATCTCTGTATGCTGCTGGATATGATGACATGGGGTTGAGAATTCATGTCTTTCGTTCGAGGATATCCAGCTGGGGATTTTGATCGTCACTTTGGGATGAAAGTAACTTGAGTGATTTGATCCTGATGTATCTTGGGGACAAGAGAGAAGAATAATCTTATGATGTACTATTTGATTGAGCTCAGCTGTGAGTGTCAACTTTTAAGGATAGTCAGTTTGGTTAAACCCCGTTGGAGAAGAAAAATTGTGTCGGAGAATCGGCAGTGTCGAAGATGTAAACTCCGTTGGGAAACCAAGCCTCTGTTGGAAAGAGATTATTTGAAGATGACTTCTCAAGGATTACTCTGTGAAGATGTTTTGTGAAAACAACTCTATGGGGAAGGTTCCTCGAGGTTTTGATTTTTCATTGCCCCATGTCTTTGAGTACTTGCTCTTGGAAAACAATTTTTAACCATATATGGTCCTTCGCTTGTGGGAGTCCACCTGCCCCTAGATTCAGTAACTTGGTACGATTGACGTTTGAGATTACTGGAACTTCGCATGAGAGACTAATACTGACACTATCTGATACTAATAGCTAGATAGCTTTGGCTGAGATTTGTGACTGATGCAACATGCCCCTAGTGATGGGATAGCATTTCTGGTTGTTCAGCGCTTTTGAGAGTTTTTATGAATCGTGACCAGATTGCCCATGGTAGATGGAATCATAATATGTCATGCCCCTTGTATATACAAGCTTTTAGCTGACTGAGTCAGGCGTACGAGACGTCTCTGCAAATTTATCTATCGGGAGGACTTTTAGTCATTAGTCATACCCCATGCAGATTCTTCCTGGTGCCAAACATTTGAAGTTATGAAGACAAAATCGTTTTATAATGACACTCATAAAATGTAATGCATATGTTTGCCTTGAAGTTTAAAAACGTTTTTAGTATAACAAAAAATGTAAGAAAGCGACATTTGTAAAAACGTGATATCAACTTAGGATTTATGGTAAACCTTAAGGAGTCAGGATACCTTTTGGTAATAGTATGCTTTCGAACTAACCATGCTTCAGTTAGGACTTTCAAGGGTTGTAACGAGGCTAGGCTCACGTTTTAAAGAAATAAAGGATAATGGCTCGAAGTATATTTATACCCATCCCAATCTTCGTGATGTTATTCAGTCCTATACCCAGCTAACTATGCGTTGAAGCTCCAAAATATTTTGGCATTGTAACATTGACATTGGTGACGGTTCAAAAAGCCTGAAGTTTGTTTAAAAGGCAATCATCTATCTCCCTTTCTTTCGTAATATATTTTTTTTGTCGAGGGTTTGCAGTGAATTGTTTTTTTTGTGATAACAGTCAGTGGGATGTTTCAATATCTGATAAGTCTCCTTCATAGATTTTGACTTAACAGTTTTCTTTTTCTTTTGATAAAATGTTGACTGCCTGAATTAATAATTACGGGGAACTGTCATACCCTAATTTTTGACCCCCCTGAGATGACATATCTTTAGGATTTTCATCAGGTCAAAGCAAGTACCCAGAGCAGTCACTTCTTCATCTGGCATTTAATCGAGGATGCTCAAAAACAAGAAAACTTAGGCAAAGGATCAATCAATAGAAGGATTAGTCTCTAATACAATCATAAGACTCAAGAGCTTCATTATTTCACCTATGATTGATTAGACACCCAGTCATCTGAGTACAGGTTTACTCAGGTCACCAGACTAGGGTTTTTTAGCCTATCAAGGACTAAAATCAGGGATCACCTTTGGGAAACCCTAAAAAGCCCCAGGGGATCATTCAAAGACATCAATCATTTTTAAATAACTCATATGACAAGATCCACTGGACATCACACCTCAATTCAAGGTCTACAGTCATTATTTTCATATGGTCGACAATTAGGGTTTTTGACCTAATTCACCAGGATAGTTGACTTTTAATCAGGGCATGGATCCAAAACTCAAGACATGATTCAAGAACCTCTACTACCTCAATATAATCCATTTACACCATTCATTTGAGGAGAAGATCTTGATTCTACACAAAAGTCCAAAATTTCACCTTATCTGGAAAAAGTCAACTGTATGGGTTCACCTTTGACTTTTAAGATTTTTGGTCAAACCATGACTTTCAAGGATCAATATCATCAATATATGGATATTAAAGTCATTTGACCAAAGAAATTCAAGAAGAATCTTCAAGGAGCAAAAAGTCGGGAATTAGGGTTTTTGAGGGCATTGTGGGAACTCAAAATTTCACCTACACAACTCAAAAAACTTCCAACATGAAAGTTGTAGATCTTGCAAAATAAAACAACATCTTACAAAGGAACTTTTTTCAAAAGATCAATCATTTAAGAGTTTTGGAAATTTTGGAGTTTTAGGTCATAAACACTTAGAAATTTTTCTAAGTGTTTTAACCTAGTTTTCTTCCAACTTTGGCCTCATTTTTCACAAATTTGCCAAAGGATTTTGAAGAAACTCCAAACTAATGATTTGAAGTAGATGTTTAGGGCTTTCCAAATTGTGTTCAACCTTCTCCAAATTCATTTTGAGCTAAGAGTTATGCTTGTTCAAAGTTGGCCTCATGAAGTGAAATTATAGGTCATGCATCATTTTGGAATTTTGAAATTTTGTGCACATGACCTCAAATATGGATGCTACACGACCCATAACACATCTGAAAACATACCATGCATTCATTTTCACCATGCCATGATAATTGAAGAAGATTCCTAAAACAAGAACATGTGATTATGTAATGATTACATTTGTGAATTTATGGCAAATTGATGAATCACCCAAGGAATCTTCTCACCAACCAATTAGAGCTCACTTTGCATCTGAAATGTTCCCCAAGATCAGATAGAATCAATGGATAGGGGAAGCTAGCCCGAAAATGCATCATTGCATTTAGGATCTTTTCAAAATTTCTTCTTGGCTAAGAAACCAAACTTCTTTCATTAAGCAAGCTCACCACAGCCAATTGATCTGCATTCATTTGCCTATTAATAGGAGGGCATACTTCAGTAGAAAAACACACCAAAGCAACCATATTCCTTGCTTTCTCTTTCTCTTCTCATGCTTATTGTTTTTCAAAGTTCTTTGGCAAGAAGAATCGTTTTCTTCAAACCAGAGCTTATCTTTGGAAAGTAAGCATTCTAACATCTCAAGGGAGGTCATTTGAGGTGATCCAAGCACCTGGATCATTTCTGTAAGTGGAGGAACACCATTGTTGCTCTCACTTTGAAGCTGTTGCAGTTGGAGGTCCATAGTGCAATTCAGAAGGTTTCCAATCGAGCCAAGCATCCAGGCACGTTCCATAGGAGGTAGTGAAGCTGTTCAGATGACTGCAGCTCATCTGTAACTCAAGAATCATCACTCTCCATGTTCACTTGAAGCTCAAATCGAGGGAGGTCCATAGAACAATTCAGAAGGATTGAGGTTACAACAAACATTCAGTTAGCATCACTGAGTCCCAAGGAAGCTTTTGGGATCATTCATACAAGCCCAGTTGCTCTCTATCATCCTCACGACCTCCATTTTCAGAGGTAAGTTTCTGAACTCCGCCTCTTTAATTTAAGCACTCTTTATGATATAGCTCGATTCTATCTTGTTCAGCATCATCAGAGGATTGAAAACCCTCTATCATCATTCATTTATCTTTCAGTATAGCCATTTAATTTGATTTTTAAATTTTAGGGTTCTTCACGATTTCTGGTAAATTAGTTAGATGTAGTTAATATAAATCTATGTTAGTTACATATTTAGAATCGTGAGTGAATTTAGAGCAAGTTTGGTCTTTACATCGTTGCAAATGGTTGAGAGTTGAGAGAGTTCAGATTTTCAAAAATTCAAAGCTAGAGGTTGAAGATGACAATGGTGGTGGCGCGCAAAAATTCAAATTCAGGAAAGAGTTTATTTTATTTTGAGTGATAGTTGTCTTATAAACGACTAAAACGTGATAGCCCAGTGGTAAAGAGTGTTTGTGTGTTGCGCGTGCCCAAGGTCTGGGGTTCGAATCCCCCTCGCCCCAGACCTTTTGATTTTATTTCTCTTTTATTGCTTCTATGCACTTGAGTAATGTATGATTTGCAATGGAACCATTCTTTTGTCACTAAGCGCGCGTTGGCTCAGTGGTGTTGTTTTGGGCTGGTAACATAAAGGGCGTGGGTTCAAACCTGGTTGGTGACAAAACCCTATTTTTTTACCACTTTTTTCCATTTGATTTCTTCACAACTTCAACCAATTATTTAACCTATCAAATTAATTTATTTTCACTTCATTTTTCACACACTTGTCATTTAATATATCTATTTTGTGAATAATCAAAAAAATCATAAAAATATTATTTATTTCATGTATTTTAATTAGGTTTAAAATAGTATGTTTTTAAGTGTTTTCTTAAATACTTTAAATATATATTGTCATGTTATTTTAACCTATTTATTTTGTGAATAAGCTCATGATAAAACCCTATTTGTTTAGGTCTTAATTAGGCATAGATCTTTATTCTTTACCTTAATTAAGTTGACTTTTGTCAATTTTCAAAGCTATTACCAGTCTCCGATTAAACGGATGATTAAGGTTTTCAAACAACAAAACCTTATACCATTTCAAATCATTTTCAAACTGCTTTTGTAACCAGTACTGTAAAGTACTGGGCCTCTAATAGAGTGTAAGTCCCAAACACCTTCTCTTCTTAGCTTGTTTTCAAAACTGTATTTTCAAAATCTTCTTTCTGTTTTCAAAACATTCTTCTGGTATTTGAAGGGCATTATTCCCGGTGAAACTCTTCAGATACCTATGTGACCTTTGTCCATCTTCACTTCTTCTGTTTTCAAAAACCCTTAACTGTTTATAATAAATATTCAATTGTTATCAACAAAACAACAAAAATATTGTTGAGGCTCTGTACATACTTCTCCAAAGGCCTCCACTCCATCCAGGTTAGGCTTTACAAGCTTTCAATTTACAGTCTTTATTTAAATTACTGTCAAATATAAACTGTGCATATATATTAGTTTAGAACTACGTTTGAGTGTAAACCCTAGGACAGTTAAAATATATATATATTATAGGAATATGACCTTGGATTGAGAATGTCTTCCCGGTGAAGGCTCTTTCCTAATTAGAGATCTGTAGTTCAAACCCCCAAGATGAATTATTCCCGGTGAAACATCTTGGCAAAAACCTTATAATCCAAAAAAATAGGACACATCCACCCAAAGAGGAATTATTCCCGGTGAAACCTCTTACCCATTTGCTTAGAGCCAAAATAAGTTCAAAACTACATAGCTTTCTCTTGTGCTATAACAAGGACCCTCGATTAGCCTCCTCTTGGGCTTTGTACAAGGACCCACAGGCTTCTTAAAAGCATTTCCAGCTTCCTTTTGAGCTTGTATACAAGGACCCATCAGGTTTCTTATAAACATAGGAACAGGTCTTTAGTCACCTTTTAACATACCCTGGTGAGTTTCTTCCAATTTAAACCAGACTTTAAACAAGCTAAGTTTGTCTCAATTTCACATTGAGTACACCTTTTGGAATGAGAGACATGGACAGTCTCTGTCACCATTATCTTCATCAATCTTCCTTAGTAGAGTCTAGGATCTATGTGTGCTTATCCTCAAAGTGTCAGCCTTCATCTTGGGCTTTAAACAAGAAGTCTCCACTAGATAATCTTTCTGCTATCATCTTAACAAAATCCCTGGAAAGGGTTAGCCTCCAAAATCATTCCTTCATTTTAATAAAATCCCTGGAAAGGGTTAGCCTCCAAAGTCAATTAATAAAAATCTGTTTAAAATGTCAAAACCCCTGGAAAGGGTTAGCCTCCAATATCAGTCTTTCAAAACCAAATATTCATTCTCTTAGGAGATAATTTCCCCAAAAGAGTCAAAACCCCTGGAAAGGGTCAGCCTCCAAAAACATGATAAAATCAGTCTTTTAACAGACAAATTCACCAGCTGAGTCAAAATCCCTGGAAAGGGTTAGCTTCCAAAGAAAAACAGTCTTTTAATAAATAAAATCTCCTCAGTAGAGTCAAAACCAACAAAAACAGTTAGCCTCAACCTTGGGCTTCATACAAGGCACCAAATAATAAAACTCCCCTGTCAAGAGTCAGCCTCAACCTTGGGCATTGTACAAGGCAGATAATAGAGTCTCCCCAGTGAGTTCCTCATCATTCAGTAGCCACAACCTTGGGCTTTGTACAAAGCAGATTAAACCATATTTCATGAGTCAAAGATTCCTAACACATAGGATCTTTTCCCCATAGAGTCATCCATACTCAGTTTATTTTAGAGTCAGCCACAACCTTGGGCTTTGTACAAGGCAGAAAATAATGTTTTTTTTCCTAGCTAGAGTCAGCCTCAATTCTGGGCTTTATACAGAACACCAAATAAAAATCCATCAAAATAAACACTCTCCAAACAGAGTCAGCCTCAATTCTGGGCTTTGTACAGAACACAAAAATACCCTGTAATTAATCCTCAATGGAGTCATCTCCTAGAGTCAATAATAATTAATAAATCAATCAAAAAGCCTCAAGCTTGGGCCTCATACAAGCCAGCTAAAGTCAAATCTTTTATACAGTAGATAGACATAGCTTATCTCTATAGAGAGATATTTTTACTACTCTACCACATTCAAACAAACAAACATTTCAATTTCAATTTTAATCAAGTCTCCCATTTAGGATTTTGAAAGGCATGAGCTGGCAGTAAAACCCAGACATGTGGTAACTTTCCCTAATTTGGATGAGCATCTTTCTTTCATTTAAGAGGCATTTGACTGGTATACTTGCACATACACAAGTAAGGTCCCCCTCTTGAATGAAATGAATTCAGTTATTCTGTCACTCTTTTAAATGTTTGTGGTAGAATAGTACAAATACCTCTCTGTAAAGATGATTTCATGTCTCTTTACTGTAAACAGAGATTTAATTCAAGCTTCAACCTTGAGCTTCAAGCAAGGCACCAAGAATAATTAATTTCCCTAGTTAGTTCCCCGAACTACATTAAGCTCTGACTTCCACTAGGGATATGTAGGCATGAGGTTCACAAGGAATCTCAGCGAGCTAATAAAATACCAAAAATAGTCAGTTTGTCTGTTTGTCTGTCTTTTAAAATCAATTCAATTCCTTCTCCTAACACAAAGGAGAAACTTTCCCAATCATTAGCAATAAACACAATCACAATGACACAGAGAAGGTTCCTGTAGAGTACTACAGATATGTAGGGTGTTTAAACACTTCCCTATGTATAACCGACCTCCCGGACTCCAGAATTTCTAGTCTAGGTGAATCCCCACACTTAGCAAACTCCTAGGGTTTAGTTGAGATCTTTTTTCCCGTTTCCTACTCGTAGGACAAATAAGAAAGTTCGTGTGATATCGTAGGAAGAACTGAAACAAAATTCCTCCCACCACGGGCGCATTCTCCTTCCAAATTTCGCGTGAAGGGTCTAGCGTGCCGTCCTCCCAAGTGAAACGGGAAGGTAAAAAAAACGACACCACAGAAAAAATGGCGACTCTGCTGGGGATATAAGTGTTAAAAACCTTGGTTTTTCATCCAAACCAATGGTTGACCTGTTGCTGGTCCAGCCCCAATGAGGAATTAGGGATGCCAAATTCCCCCTCAAACAAGAGAGGTCCTGCCTAACCTTTGTGTCATTTCATGTGTTTGCTGCATTTATATTTGTTTATTTTGTTTATTCTGTATCGGGAAAGGGCTTGATTCCCCCTTGTGGTGAGAAATCCTATACCCGGATTTGAGTGCAACATAAGATAGGATGGAGGATGTCTTCCCGGTGAAGGCCCTCTAATCTTGGTTTCCAAATCTACCCTTGGGATTTGCCTGGCTGGTTGTGATTAACTGCGCCACTGCATTCCGAGACTGATTTGTACCAGGAGGACCTAGAAACACATTAACCCCACTTAAAGCCTTTTTTAGGACGTAGAGTGGTGATTACGGAAGTAATTGTCACGCAGATACTACACTCAGAGAAAACTCTCTTATAGATACCAATCAACGTATCTTTAAGGTTGAGCAAAAACTCTGAGACCCCTAGAACCCGTTCTACAGGTACAAAAATCCTTATCCTTAGTTTACCATTGGGGCGAGGTTTGCGTTTTGACTTCATGACCACTATACCCTTCAACGCCATGTTTGTTTAAAAACTCTTGTGTGTGCATTCATGCATTCATGCATCATTCATTAATAAACAATTAAAACCAAAAAGAGTCTTTTTCGAGTCGTTTTTCAAGGAAACTAAATAACGAACGTTTTGAACTTCATAGATAGAGAGAAACGGAGAGAGGACTTAAGGATTTATACCATGGATTACGGAAGAAAGAGAGCCAGGAAATATACCTTCAAGATTCCCCAGGTCGAGGAACTGGGAAAGCTCGGAAAACTGGTGGTTAACCCCCAGGCTTTCAAGGAGAAGTATGGAAAACTTCTGCCTTTGCTCAATACCAACATGGTGGATGGGATCCTTCCCACCTTGGTACAGTTTTACGATCCAACGTATCACTGCTTCACCTTTCCAGATTATCAGCTCATGCCTACGTTGGAGGAGTACTCTCGTCTGATTGGAATACCCGTGTACGCGCTAGATCAGTACTCTGGTTTGGAAAAGAATCCTGACGACATTATCATTGCTGCAACTACTCCTTTGAACGTAGTCGACATCAGAACTCATATGGTGAGTAGAGGAGGAATTCAAGGATTGCCTTCCAAATTCCTGTTTGATCAAGCTCGGTACTTCGTCAGCATCCAAGATATGAGCGCTTTTGAGGAAATCTTGGCTTTGCTTATCTACGGATTGTTTTTGTTCCCTAACATTAACGATTTCGTCGACATCAACGCAATTAAGATCTTCTTAATTGGAAATCCAGTTCCAACCTTGCTTGCGGATGCTTATCACTCTGTGCATTCAAGAAACCTGCAGCGAGGAGGATTAATCACATGCTGCGTACCGTTGTTATACGAATGGTTCGTTTCGCACCTACCAAAGTCTAGCACTTTCTGGAACATGAGGGATGGCCTTTACTGGTCACAGAAAATCACGTCTCTCACTCATACGGACATTGAGTGGTGTAGTCCTGACAACGACGAAACCAAGATCATCTTCAGTTGTGGGAATTTTCCCAACATACCCCTTATTGGAACTAAGGGAGGAATCAGTTACAATCCAGCTTTAGCCCGTCGCCAATACGGCTATCCCATGAAAAATATACCAAGTAACATCCAATTGGAGGGTCTGTTCTTCAAGAACATCGACGATCATGGCAACATGCTGAAGAAGGAAATTGTCCAAGCCTGGCGTCTTGTTCACACAAAAGGGAGAAGATTGTTAGGAAAACATCTTTGCATCTCCCTGGATCCTTACCTTCAATGGGTACGCGTCAGAGCATTCAAGCTCAGGATGCCATATCAACATCAAGAACCTATTCCCCTAAGGGAACCAATTTACCTTTTCTCCACCGATGTTGAAAAATTACAAGCGGCATTAAACAAGGTATGCCAAGAAAGGAATGCTTGGAGGAACAAGTATCGAGTCGTCAACACGGAAAATGTTGAGATTCAAAACATCCTAAGAAGGAAGGATAAGTTACTTGAAGTACTCGATCGACAAGTGACACAATCATCACTTTCTCATCATATCCCTCCTGCTTCCTGGATCATCGATCAACTCACGTCAGAGAACGCTCAGCTCAAGAAACAGAAGAAGATGTTAGAACGTGAAGTCGGCTCTTCATCAAAGTTTTAGAGTCCTTTCTCTCGGTTTCTCTGTATTTCCCTTTTCAAAGTGTGTAAAAAACGGCGTTTTCGCTTAATTAATAAAAGTTTGATGTTTCATAACGTAATTATGGTATTTCCTTGAAAAATATTAACTTAATTGCATATCATACATCGCTTTAGTCGTACGCACTGACACGAGAATTGTCGCGGATCTAATAGTCACTTTCCTTTCTCCAGAAAGAGAGGAGGAGAAGGAGGTGAACCAAGACTTTCATGCTGTCTCATCCATACAACACTCGTTCAAGTCGCAAGAAAAGAATGGAAGACTTTGAGCAAGAGAATGGAGAACTCAGAGGAGAGGTTAATACTCTCAA